>NC_142508.1:54817058-55127794 GCF_057876585.1 Rhinolophus sinicus
AGATCAAGAAAAGGACAAACCAGACTCGAAGACTCCTCTTTCAGCCCCCTTCCCAGGAGCTCACTGTCCCAATTAATGAAATAGAGTAGTTTTGCCTGGCTTTGGACATTATATGAATGGAATCATACATTACGTTGAGAGACTCATCCATGTTATTGCGTGGTCATTCTCATCGTTTTCTGTTATGTGAATATGCCATCAATTACTTATCCACTACACTGTGATGGCCATTTGGGTTGTTTTCAATTTGGGGCTCTTAGAAATAACGTTGTCACAAACATTCCAGTACATATCTTTCATGACTGTTATATACAATGTGAAATATAATGCATGCACTACAATATATGTTATATATAAACTATGTATATACATAATGTGAAAAATAAGTAAATAATAAGATGTATATGTTTTTAAAATTAATCTTCTCTGAGGTAATTTAGTTGTGTGTGTCTTTCTACATTTCCTCCTTGTTCATGCAAACATATATACACATAGAGGGCTTTGGTTTAATTCTATCTTACCAGGAACAAACCAAAAAAAAACCCAAAAAGGATCGTACTATATGTATTTTCCAGGAGTTTGCTTGTTTGTTTGTTTGTTTGTTTTTGCTTTGTAATAAACCACAGGCCTATCTCCTGGTCAGTGGCTATAGATTGAAACCAGAGTAGCAGAATTTTCCATTAAACAGCTTTTAGTCAACCATATCTCTATCAAAGGATTTTCCAGTGGTTCCTAGTTTCCACCATTTTAAGTGGTTCTACCATAAACCATCATGCACAATATATCCTTTTGTATTTCGGCATTTACTTCTATAGGTTCCAGTCCCCAAAGTATGGGTGCCTGGTCAAAAGGCACATGCATTTTGAATTTTAATAGCTACCAGATTCTTTCCAGAAAGATTGTAGCAACCCACACTCCCTCCTGCAAAGTATGTGATTGCTTGGGGATCGCTGTGGGGATGAGATTGTTTGCTTGCGAGCTTGCGTGACTCCCCAATATCAAGACCACAGGGGAGCCTCACTGTAAAATACATGCCAGTGAAATCCAATTATACTCATGGGAATGCAAACAGAGTTCCAGTGGCTCGTTTCTTTTCATGAAGGCACAACACTCTATTTAAAGAAATGATTGCCCTGACAATTACTCTGGAGGGTTCTGGGTCATGAAAAACATGTTTACACGAACTATTATTGTTCTTACAACTACCTCTCCCAGTCTCTTTCACAGGCTAGAAAATTCCTTTCCCTCACCACTTGCTCTTTAAACACCTCATGGACTATCTAACCACTCCGTGGGTACCCTGTCTAGAGTCTCCAAAGCTCCCTTTATTGCTGACAAAGCCACCAGCCCTTTGTCAACCTTCATCTGCCACTTTTGACACACACCTACCCATCCCCTGCCACTTTGGGGCTACACACAATGAAATTGTTAAGACTACCTTGATCCGAAGCCCATCTCTGCCTCATGTTGCTTCATATCAGCTCTGTGGCTTAGGAAATTTCTTAACTCCTCTGAAACTCAGTTTTTTCCCTGCAAAATGGAATTAGTGCGATGCCTACCTCAGAGGTGAGGATTCAGTGAGATTGTGTATGCGAAGTGCTTAAGAACTGCTCAGTATGTAATATGTTTTAGCTATTGTTATTGCAGAGCACCAGAAAATCTGGTGCAACTCCTTGAATGTCTTCAGATGCTCTTTGTGCCTCTGAAGATTCCTGTTCTTGTCCTCCACTTCAAGCATCATTTTCCAAACTTGAGTCCTCAGCCCTACTTTGTCTAGCCTCTTGCCTTAAAAGAACCCATCAGATATCAGCTTTAAACTGAGGGCAGTCTGGTATGAAATAAAGACTCCAGGCACTGCACCTAGGGAGCTGGTTTCAAATTCCCCAGCACCGCGGTGTGCCAGATACCCGTACTGGGTTGTACATTACCCCCCCACACACCCTCACTGTCCTCACCTAGCAAATGATATCAATGAAATCTACCCCTCAGGGCTCTAGTACAGATTAAGACTCACGTGGAAAGGATGGGAGTATAAATTAGAGCAACATTTTAGAAAACAGTTTGGTATTATCCAGTGACATTAAAGATAATTAAACTCGATAATCCAGTCATTCCGCTCCTGGGTAGGTATGGTAGGAAAAATCATGTACACATACACCACAGCACATGTGCCAGGAAGTTCATAACTGAATTCTTCATAATTTTCCAAAAGTGACCTGAATAACCCCTCAACAGTAGAAAATTTGTGGCATATTCACAAAATACTATACAGCAGTAAAAATGAATGAACCTCAACTACACACAACAGAGACGAATTTGGGAAACATCATGTTGAGTGAAAGAAGCCAGACACCAAAGAATGCACACATGTTGATTCCATTCAAAAACCAGTACAGCCAAACTCGATTGCTTGGGGATGCGTGTATGGATGTAACACTGTGAAGAAAAGCAAATATAAATAAATGATTATTACAAAAAGGGAGAGAGTGGGTCATGCGTTGGGAGAGGACCGTATAGAGGCTTCTGGGTGCCGGAAGTGCTTTCTTTTTTTGATTTGGATGTTCAGTACATGAGTTTTTATTATAATTTGTTCAACTATGTGTGTATATAGTATATTTCTCAACTACAAAATAAATAAGATCCACAACATCAGGACAGAACGTATGGACAGCAGCTAGTGTCTGAGAAGAGCAGCTCTCCCTAAACGTTAGCTATGCCAATTTCAGAGAATCCTCGAAACTATAACTTAACTGCAGAATCCAGGCACTGCTCCTAGGGAGCAGAGTGGTTCTTTGGTCCAAATGGCGCCACATCTCGGTGTTGGAAGTTTTCTTTGTCTGTGTCACTAAACCCTCAATTCTCCAGTCAAGTTCAAAATCAAATCTGTCATTCCCCGCTTTCCACGAGCTCTCAGTCAGCTTTCTTCTTTGTGTCATGTCTTCTCTCCCAGCCTCTCAGTCTGTCAAATTTGGCATTATCTTGGACCCACTGAATTCTCCTCCCTATCCAGGGGGTCCCCACGGTGGGAACCCCTCTCAGGGCTTCATCTCTCTATTCCTACTCCCCTGGTCCAGCCTCTCAACCTGGGTGGCCCAAGTCTCTTTCTCTCTGTCTTCCCCCTAGAATAGGCCTTTCACCCAGTCCTGCTCCTCCTGGCTAACAGTCAAACCTCTAGGGTTTATTTTTTAGTATGTTAGCAATCCCTCCCAGTTTGTGGTCTTTTATTAGACAGGCTTTTTTTTACATCTTCACTTGAATCACCAATTAAAGGTTTAATGGCCCAGAACTAAGGATTGAGCCATAGGGGTGGCCATCTGCCCAGAATTCAGAAATTCAGGGAGAGGAGAGGAGAGGATGGCCATCTCCCCGGGGGGGGGGGGGGGTAGGAAGAAAAGAGGTAGGTCATATTCTTCAGAGGGGAGGAGGTGGTGTTTGAAAAATACATGACATCAAAACATGACAAAATACGTGACATAATTCCTTTGTGGAAGGATGCAGGGTCATAACCATATATGGAAGAACTTGGCACTTGCCCCTCTGTTCTTAAAAGAGGCCCACCCATCCCAACCCTCTTGGCTGGTTGACTTCTGAGGGGTTCAGTTTGAGCAGAACAAAGGACCTTTAGCATCTCTTCCAGGATGAACATTGCAAGGCCCTTCGGCTCAGATACCCACTTGTTCTGAAGCCTCCGGGCTGGATGACGGAGACTTTAACTCCCCATTTAGAAAGCTCTTGTCTCATGACCGCCGAAAACATCGTCAGAGCCGCCTTGGATGAGCCATAGGCTGCCAGCTTTACCATTGGGACCCCTCCTATGGAAGTAATGGGAGAGAAAAAAAATCAGGTCTGATGTTTTCAATTGTTCATCCACGCAGTATTTAAACAGCACCTACCACATGCCAAGAACAGATATCAGTGGTGACTAAGGCATACAAGGACCCTCTATTGTCAGGTGAGTGCATATTCTTGGTCACCACTATTTGTCTGGCTTCTTTCCTTCTGCCTTCATGGCTGCTCCATCATATCTGGTCTAGGGACCAAACCAAGGGTAAGGTTCGATCTCTGCCAGCTTGTAAGCTAAATGTGATGTAGGTGGATAAAGAGCACTTGCCTCAGCCTCTGACCTTCTTGTTCAGCCAGCCGACATTCTGAGGTTCCCAGTAGACATATCTTCCCGTGGTAAGGGGTGAGGTGGGGAGGGGGCACTGTTCAGCTCATTACAACAAAGAGCAAAACATTCCATGGAACCATGGGGCGTCTCTGAAAGAGTGTGTGAGAAAGGACTTATTCTAGGAGGGCCAGTTAGGGCTGAGAAAAGACGCTCTTTATCCCACCTAAGTCACATTTAGCTTAGAAGCTAGGTGAGATTGAGAGGGTGGGTGCAGAATGTTTTTCTTATTGTGTGAAATGCATATAACATAAAATTCACCATTTAACAATTTTAAGGTGTACAATTCAATGGCACGTAGTACATTCACAATGTTGTGTAACCATCCCCACTGTCTAATTCTATGTTTTCAGTACCCCAAAAGGAAATCCCATGCCCATTAAGCAGTCACTTCTCGTTCCCTCTACCCTCAACTCCTGCTTTCTATCTCTACGTGTTTGCCTATTTGGGACATTCTATATAAATAGGATTGTCCAATATGTGGCCTTTTGTGTTTGGCTTCTGTCACTTACCATAATCTTTTCAAGGTTCATCTATTCTGTAGCATATATCAGTGCTTCTCTCCTATTTATGGAATACCATTCCATTCTATGGATAGATGACATTTTGTTCATAAATTCACCAGTTGATGGACATTTGAGTTGTTTCCACCTCTGCCTAATCTGAATAAACATACTATAAACATCCATATTTAAACACTTGTTTTCTGTTCTCCTGAGTATATACTTAGGAGTAGGATTGCTGGATCATGTGGTAACTCTATGTTTCACTTATTGAGGAACCCCAAATGTTTTCCGCAGAGGCTGCCCCATTTAACATTCTTACTAGCAATTGAGAAAAGTTCCAATTTCTGCACACTCTTGCCCTCAAGTGCTGTTTTCTGGTTTTTTTATTATAGCCATCCTCGTGGGTAGGAAATGTTATCTCATTGTAGTTTTGATTTCCTGCAGTTGTTTTTAAATAGTCCTCTTGGTGATGCTAAAACACCTGAAGTTTGAAAAAAATTGTCCAGGGACGAGTTGCATCCACTTAGGAACTAGTTATAAAAATGCAGAATCTTAGCCCCTCCCCCCTCAGACCAAATTTAATCAAAATCTACATTTTAACAAAGATCCCAGGTGACCACTACACACATTAGTGTTTGAGAAGCACCAGTGTAAGAGACAGCCTTAAATTGCTAACATTTCCTAATCTTCATTTAAACACTAGAATTAGAGTCTATGGTTTTGGGGGGGCTTTGCCACTGTTTGCCTAGTATGTCCTTGCTTGATAGTTTGCAAAAGTGAGAGGAATGCAGAACTTAGAGTAAAACTGATGGACTGGGTTACCAACCCTGGCTCCAGCGCTTACCAGCTGGATGATGCTGGGCTGGAGTGTGCTTGATATAGAAAAGGAATAAATACCCACATCCTTCCTGCAGACCTTATTGAATTAAGAATTACGTGACTTTAGGCATGTAAGCATCTAACACAACTTCGCCCAGAGAAAGTTGCTCAGTCTCGTTATACTCTCTTCCCCTTGGCCTACACTAGCCCTGGCTATTGCGTGAGAGTTTCAGGAAAGTAACTCAGATCTGGCTTCCTCTCAGATCACGGAGCATCTAAGGGACCAGCTGAATGATTAGCCAGATGATTCCCTACAGCCAGCTCAGCAAGGAAATGTCCAGCAATGACCCCACCGTAAACTTCTCTAGACTAAGACCCAGCTCAAAGTGGAACCATGAACTTGGCTGGATACCTATAATTTATAGACTTGTTACAATCTCCAAGGCCACTTACTTTGGTGTAAAGTAATTGTAATGCATTTTAACCAGTAACTATGCTAAGCACTCACACCACACAATACATTTACATCTACAGCCCATACCAGAGGTTCTCAACTGGGGGCAATTTGGGGTGACTCACCCCCTAACACACACACAATGGACACATGGCAATGTCTGAAGATTTGTCAACCCTGGGGGTGGGTGCTACTTACATCTAGTGGGGTAAGAACACAGATGCTGCTAAACGTCCCACAATGTATCAGACAGCTGCCCCACACAAAAAATTAGCCTTCCCCCCAAACATCAATAATGCTGAGGCTGTGAAACACTGCCTTAGGCTCAGGTGCTGGGTCATCCTATCATTAACAGATGATAAAATTGACACGTAGGCAAGTGAGGTGACCTGCCCCAGATTACTCAGCTGCTTAATAGAAGAAGAGGATTCAAATCACAGCTGGCTCAAAATTGCTGAGGCCTGAACCGTTCTGTAAGGTTTTGTTTTTTTTTCAACCATTCTATTCAAGCTGAGCTTGCAGCTGTATACAGGTTTGACTCTGTAATTTCTTAAGAGGAAACTGGCCAGGAAAAAGTTTTTAGATCTCTCAACATAAAGATTTTTCACCCGCTCTTTGTACAACCTATCAAAAAGTTGCCTCTCAATTCCTCTGATCCTTGGTTAAATATTTATCTAACCACCCTGCCAGGATTTGGGTTAAAGAGCTATTTCATTTCTGTGGGAGGGAGAATAAGTATGACTATAACAGAGAAAATTCTACCAAAGAAGGTAGGGTCAAATCTAAAAGCAGTGACCTGTTAGGGGTTAGTGTGTGACAGGGAACAGCAGGATGGATGGTAACTTAGGGTCACAATCAGGGGTGACGATACCAGCACTTGGCAGGATAAAAAGCTACAGGTAGATATATACAGCCAGCCCCTTCCCAAATGTCATGGCAGATGGCTTTTGAGTCTCTAACTCACGCTATGCCAAGTGTGACTGATGATTAAACACGTGCCATTTCCTCTCTCACACAGCCCTAAGAAGAAGCAATTACTATGATCCCCAGGGTATAAAGAGGAAGCTACAACTCAGGGGTCCAGGACTTTGTCGTAGGTCACTCAACTGTCAGTGGCAGGGCGGCTGGTGGCTCAGTTGGTTAGAGCGCGAGCTCTCAAAACAAGGTTGCAGGTTCAATTCCTGCGTGGAATGGTGGGTTGCGCCCCCTGCAACTAAGATTGAAAAACAGTGACTGGACTTGGAGCTGAGCTGCGCCCTCCACAGCTAGATTGAAGGACAACTACTTGATGCTGATGGGCCCTGGAGAAACACACTGTTCCCCAATAAAAATAAAAAAAATTGAAAAAAAAGAAAAAGGAAAAATATGTCAGTGGTAAAGACAGGATCAAAACCTGGGCAGTTTATCTCCACTCCGCTTGGCTGCCTTCCTCTCCTTTTTGAAACCTTATTTTATCTGCATAACTACATGATGTCTTTTTCACTCTTTCTGTTTCTTGTTCCTTTTTTTAGGGATAGGAGGTGTGGGAGAGGAGGATGTATATTAAAAATGCAGTTCACTCTTCTGTGCATCTCCTAGAGAAGAATTTAAAAAAAACATGTTTCTACCCTAACCTAATCCTTACAAGAGCAAGGCAGGAGGGTCAGCGTCAAGGAGAGATTGGAAAATGAAGGAAGGGGCCATGAGCCAAGGAATGCAGGTGCCTTCCAGTAGCTGAAAAAGTCAGGGGAACTAATTCTCCCTTAGAGACTTTGGAAGGAATGCAGTCCTGCAGACACCTTGATGCTAGCCCAGCGAGACCTCTGATCTGTAAAATAAATTTGTATTGTTTAGCCACTAAATTTGTGATTATTTGTCATAGCAGCATAGGTGTAAACTAATACACCTGGGGTGAGGGTGCATCTACCCTCCCTCCCTGCTTTTCATCCTCCCCCATGCAACCTGCAAAACAAAACGAACAAATAAACAAACTGTTTGGGCTGACCTTAATACCTAGCATTGGCGGTCCATATCTAGGCTCACTCTGCCCGCCAGCTTTCCAAGCACTCCTAGAGGACATCTTTTGTCACGTGAATGTGATGTCACATACATAAGCATTGTTTATGAAAGGAAGACTGTTAAACCCTTGACTGAAGTTGTTGACTATTGATTGAAATGGAGAGAGGTGTATTTTCAAATAACATGCCTGGACCCAGTTGCCCTGAGATTGCAAAATAATGGGAATGATTTTATGGGAAAATACTCAGAGCAGCCAACTGAGACAAAGCAGTCTCTGACAATGCCAACAGTGTGGAAACATTTGCCCACTCATCTTACAGGGAGAAAAAGAGTCTGCTGAGTTTGGGAAGGTTGAAAACAGATTACCTGCAATGCTGACATTAACCATTTGTAGGATTTCCTGTCCTCTCTATACGAGGAAGCTTGTGCGTGGACAGTCACATTGCAAAGATATGCAACACCCTTAAATCCTCAGTAATGAATAGATGAGTTAGAAGAGTTCACACATGAAAAGATTTGAAAAGCAGAGAAAGCTTTGATTGTGTTAAGAACAACAGTAAACATACAATTTGACTAATCTTGACCCAGCCCTGTTTGAGCGTGTCCTGCTTTCCTGTTCAGCCCACAGAGAATGCAGCGAGCCGTGTCTTGCACGCCAGGGAAAAGACCAACTTACCCACCATGCTGCTGATATTCACCAGCCTCCCCCTGGATTTCCTAAGAAGAGGCAAAAATGCCTTTGTGACTTCCACGGCCCCGAAGAAGTTCACCGCCATGCATCGTTTGTATTCTGTCATGGGAATGAGCTCCCCATCAGCGGGTAAGCCAAGGATCCCAGCATTGTTGACCACAGCCCACAGTCCTGAGAACAGGAAAGAACGCTTTTAAGTCTGGGTAAGGCTGGAGAGCAGGACGATTTTTTAACACTTCACGTTCTGGAGATTTAGGACCTAGGCAGATCACTTAAAATCTCTAACCTCAGTCTTGAATACCTATAACTACCTACTTAAGGGGTTGTGTGGGGAGGACATTTGTGAACTATTAAGCAGTGCTTTTTTGGAGGTATTTTCTTTTGCTTCAAAGCCCTTTCCTACATCCAGGCAGCTAGAGATTTGCTACATCTGGAGAGAGATGACACATCAAGAGGAAGGGTAGTAAGCGTCTACCTTATGTTTCTTTCTCTAAGGAATGTGTAAAGACCATATAATATCTTTAACACAATGCAGGATGACATAAGAGCCTGCCTTCCCTTTTCCTTAGACTAGAAGAATTCCTAATCCAGGGAAACAGGAAAACTAGAGCACAAGGGCCAAGAACTACCGTGTTTCCCTAAGAATAAGACCTAGCCGGACACTCAGCTCTAATGCATCTTTTGGAGCAAAAATTAATATAAGACTCGGTCTTATATTATAATACATTATATAAGACCCAGTATCATATTATATTGTATTATATTATATTATATTAACCTGGTCCTTATATTATATTATATTATATTATATTATATTATATTATATTATATTATACCTGGTCTTATATTATAGTAAAATAAGACCAGGTTTTATATTAATTTTTGCTCCAAAAGACACATTAGAGCTGATTGTCCAGCTAGGTCTTATTTTCGGGGAAACACGATAAGAAGATTGCTGAGTCCAGACTCCTATTTTTTCCCCAACCAGCCTGATCCCCTTGATCAGAATCACCAGGAGGGCTTGTTCAAACACAGATTGCTGGGCCCCCCTCCAGAGAATCTGATTTGTGACGTCTGGGGCGGGGCCTGAGAATCTGCATTTCTAACAAGTTTCTGGGTGATGCCGAAGGCTGTTCGGGACATACTTGGAGAACCACTGTCCCCACATAGTGGTTTGAACCTTGACTGAACAATAGGATCACCTGGGGGGCTTTTTAGAACCCCAGTACCCAAGTTATACCTCAACCAATTAGATCAGGAACTCTGGGGTGGGGGAGAGAGAGGAACTTGGCATTGGTAGTTTGTAAAATCCCCCAGGTGATTCCCGTGTCCAAGCAAGCTTGGGATCCCCTGCCATAAATAGTAGGAAAGAGGCAACACTAAAACTCCAGATGTTTCCGGGGTGAGGGATCTGGAACAGAGGTGAGAGAACTGGGTCTTCTTTATCTGGGAAAAACAGAGGTGACAGGACCTGGGGTGTGTTGAGCTAGACAGACCGGAAGCAAATTCTCCGAGTCCCCCATGCCTCAGCGTGATTTAGAACAGCGGTTCTCAAGTGTGGAACTTGTTAGACAGGCCACTTCTGGAGCCCTACGTCAGACCCGCTGGATCAGAAACTGGCGATCAGAAACTGTTGAAGCTCAGCATCTGATACAACCTGCCCTCGAGGTGTGAGAAGCTGTGGTATGTGCAGGAGAGGAATAAGCCTCGGTGCTGGCTGAGGCACCGAAATGGCAGGAGGAGGCACCAGCCCTAGCAGTGCGTTTCTGATGGCATCAAGAATATAGGTAGCAGCCAACCTGTGTGAGGAGTACGAGGAGCGCTGGGCATCTCCACAGGCGCCAGCATGAAGCACTGACAGTCCAAGACGAAGTGTCCCATCCCCAGGAATTTAGATGCTTCCCCGGAGAAATGAGATAAAGCGCAAGATGACAGAAATGGGCTTGGCCACGTGGCAGAAAGATGGCTCAAAATAGAAATTGAGTTCCGTTATGGAAAATAAAGTTATGATTTCTTGCACACCTGAGTTGGTGGTCTGACATTTACACACAGTAATGATTGGGCACATACAGCGAGAGGGTGCCTAGCACATAGTAAGGCTCGACAGCTAACATGAGGATGGTGATGGGAGAAGAGGATGCCTCCACTAGCATCTCCAAATGAGGGTTTTAATTCACTCAGCCTGATGCACACCTTTAACCTGTCAACACGCAGACGGCAGCTTGAGAATGCCCCTAGAACAGCAGTAGGCAAACATTTTCTATAAAAGGCCAGATAGTAAATATTTTAGCATGGCAGGTCATACTATCTCTCAACTCTGCTATTCTTGTGTGAGAGCAGCCAGACTGTCAGTGAATGGGCTTGGCTGTGCTACAATAAAACCTGACGCATGGACGTTGACATTTCAGTTCCATATAATTTACATGTGTCAAAAGAAATCCTTCTTCTTCTGATTTCTTTTAACCATTTAAAAATGTAAAAAAATATCCTTAGCTCACAGGCTGTACAAAAACAGCTGGCAGAGCTATATCATAGTCTTTAAATGACAAAGTTAAAGAGCTAGACAACAGATTAGTGATTGCCAGCGGTTAGGCATGAGAATATGGTTCTAAAAAGGTAGCATGAGAGAGGCTGATGGTGATGAAACAGTTCTGTGTTTTGATTGTGTTGATTTTTGCACAAAGCTACATGTTATAAAATTGCAGAGCTGCGCACACACACACACACACACACACACACACACACACACTTGCATGCATAGACGGTAAAATCTGAATAAACTCTATGGACTATATCAATGCCAAGTTCCTGGTTTTGCTATTGTACTATAGTTATGCAAGCTGTTAATAGTGAGGGAGACGGGGCGAAAGGTACACAGGATCTCCCCGTACCGTTCTTTCCACGTTCCTGTCAATCTGCAATTATTTAAAAATAAAGCATTTGAAAAAAACAGGCAAGGTCATGGTTTGGCAACTCCTGCCACAGAATGCTAAGCTGGATCCAGACACGCCCGAAGCCACCTGGACTTTTCGGTTACATGAGCAAATACATTCCCTTCATGCTTTAGCAATTTTGAATTGGGTTGGGCCACTTGCATCTGAAAGAATCTTGATGGAAACGTGGTTTTAGTTGTCAAGGAACCTAGTGGTAAGCAGTGGGGGATGAACAGATATTTATAATCATGCAGCAACACAGGTACGAGTGAGTGGCCTGAAGACCAAGTGAATGATTCACGAATTACCAGGAAGGTCATGCAAGAGATGTTATGTTTGAGCCAGGTCTCCTGTGGGAATAGAGTCTGCAGCTGGATGAAGCAAGAGTCTTGGAGAAAGGGAGAGAGACAAGAAGGAAATTTTGGCAAGAGGAGGCTGGATAGGCAACGATATGAACTAGAACATTCTATTCTGGAAACCATTCAGAATGTACTGAGTGGATCATCAAGTATTGCAGATTAAGGGTTTGGCAGAGGCCATTCTCCTGAAAGGCCTTCAAATCCTTGCTTAGATTTGATTTGATAGTGGATAAGAGAATCACTGAACCATTTAATGAGACAAAGCAAAACATATACCACAGGCCTGGCTCATGGGGGGAACCCAAGATGTGGAGGCACTGTATGTCAAAGGGTTGTTCGGAGATGGACCACATTGGAAGATGTGCGCGTTATGAAGATCACGCTCCATTTGGAAAGTAATGGGGAAGGTAAAGCCCAGATGCAAGGAGGCCATTGTGGGAACCCAGATGGAAGAGGGGGTCCTGCTCTAAGCCATAGCTGCCTGGAGATGATAGGAAGGGGCTGGGATGATAAAGATCTAGGACGTAGAATTGACAGGACTCAGAACCAAAAGGACGCACGGATCAAGGGTAGCTGCAGGTCTAAGTGACCCCCAGGTTGCCTGCTTGAATGACGGATCAGGTGGCAGTGCCAGCATCTGAGCCCGTGGGGTGCAGGAGGGTAAACTGATTTGCAAACTGGCTGCAGAGGAAAGTAAAATGAGGTTGGTTTTTAACAAATCGAGATAGGATGTTGATAACCGTATATCCATATAGTTCTGGATGTTGAGAAGAGGGCTAGGTGGATAATACAGATTTGGAAGTTACTTAAATCACTGTTGCTTAAATCTCAGTGTTTCTCAACTCTAGCAGAGCAGTAGCATCGCCTGGGGGGGCTTTAAAATATACTGATACCTGGACCCCCCTAAAGAGGATCTTATTTACAGCTGACATGCCCAGCAAAAGGCAGGCAACCGTACGGGCCTTATTCTTGAAGGATTAGCTGAGTTAGTGTATGTACATACTGATATAATTGGTTGCGGGTGGGGTGCCCAGGATGGATGGGAATCACGGGTGTGTGACCTGTGCAGTCACACGGGGTCCAGTGCTCCTGAAGGACCTCACGCTTGGGTCAATTCTCTGCTGGCACTATCTTAAAGTCTTAATCATTTCTTTAAATAAGGAGCCCCACATAGTTTTCATTTTATACTGGGCCTCCGTACTTAGGTAGCCCACCCTAGGCCCAAGCATAGGTGTTTTCAAACACTCCCCAGGTGAGAATTCTTGGTATAGGGAGAGAATAGTATAGAAACAAGAAGTAGAAAGTTTGGGGCTGGAGCCTCAGTAACATTCACATCTATGGGCGAGGGTGGAGGGCGGTAGAAGAGGTTCACACAGGAGAAGCAGACAGAATGATCGGAGAACAAGGAGGGCAACAGGGGGCTGGCCACCCCAAAGCCAAGGCAGGACAGGTGATTGCCACATTTTAAAACACTGCAAAGAAGTTAAGAGCTGGGTGTTTGGGATAATACTCATTAGCTTGGCCAGACCCGTTAGAGAGGCATGGTGAGAGCCAAAATGGAATTGAAGGTGAAGAAGTGAAAACGGGGGGCAGCAGGGTTCCAAAGAGCTTGGCCATGAAAGAAGGGAAGCGAAAGGGCAGGGGCTGAGGGAGGACAGTGATTACTAAGCTTTTTTTTTTTTTTTTTAAGTCTAATGCATGTTAATATTGGTGGCAGGAAAGAAATGAGGAGGGAGTGGTGGGGGCGATCATTACAGGGATAAAGAATTCTGTAAAACTCATAGACACAGACAATAGTTTAGTGGTTGCCAGAGGGTAAGGGGGGCGGGGGGTGGGGGGTGGGAGATGAGGGTAAGGGGGATCGAATATATGGTGATGGAAGGAGAACTGACTCTGGGTGATGAACACACAATGGGATTTATAGATGATGTAATACAGAATTGTACACCTGAAATCTATGTAATTTTACTAACAATTGTCACCCCAATAAATTTAATAAAAAAAAAAAAAGAATTCTGTAAGTTCTGTGAGGATGGATCATGCCTGACTTATTCCTAACGTCTTCATGTCTATGAGAGGCCGCAACACATGGCAGGTGCTCAGTACAGGTGTTGAGGTGCAGTCAGCTGCCAGAACGGACTACAGCGCAATGGTAAGTAGAGGCTCGACCCCATGACGGGCCTGGGCAAGGAGGTGGCGGCAATAGAGGGTGCAATGGCTGACGGCCGTACCTCTGTTCTGCACCTTTTGCACCACTGTGCTGTACGCATCTTTTATCTGCTGGGGGTCAGTGATGTCCATCTGCAGCACGGAGAGACGTGTGGAGCAAGTTCTTCGCAATTCCTCTGCTCCTGATCCCTTTTCATTCAGAACTCCGGCAAACACTGTGAAGCCCAGCTGGTCCAGATACTTGGACAAAGCATGGCCAATCCCGGAATCGCCACCTGCAAGGGGTCAAGGCAAGACAAAGTGGGCTCAAGCCAAGAGGGCAGGAGAAATTATTTAATAAGGAAACACTGCATGGTGGTACACTCTGGAAAGAGCGGGTCTTGAGGAAGTTTCTTGATTTGCAAAGTGAAAAATGCGCAGAGAAGCCACAACAGACCAATTTCTCTGTATTAAAAAAAAGGGGGAGATGAGGGAGAATTTGGGGTGGAACCATACATGAAAGGGGAAACACTGATGGGGTGGGGGGATGGTCCAGGAGTGACTGGTGGCCAAAGAATTTAGGAGAGAATAAAATCTCTCCTTACTAAATCTGGATTTGTTTTTTATTTGACAGTGAATGAATAAAGCCAAAGTTCACAGGAGGACATTTGCTTGTACTTACTCGTGAGAAAGGGTAGCATAAAGGCCTGGCCCCACCATGCCTACCTGTGCAACCCAGATTAGGTTATTTAACCGCTCTGTGCCTCAACTTCATCATCTATAAAATGGGCCTAATGGTGGTACCTACATCAGTTAATATTTGTGACATGCTTCACAGTGCCTGTCCCAAGTAACTATTACATAAGTCTTTTTCTTTTTTCGTTTTCTTAACAAAACTATGTCATCCCTCCTGATTTTCAGGTCTTTACATGCACAATATTGGTAGATGGGTAGTTTGACTCTACTGACAGCTAAACACCTTGGTTACGACTCAGACTGCCTGATTCCGCCTCTTCCATGTCTGAGCCTTGGGAACTATTACATATAATTGTGTGGAACCTCCATTGCATCTGGTAAGTGGGGGTATAAAATTATCTCCTTCCTAGGCTGACCTTGGAAGTCAACAAGACAGAGGATGTTTTGCACAAGGCCCAGCATGTTATACACGGCTATTATCAGACATCATTGTGGCTCTAACCCAGATATCATTTCTGATTTACAATGTTAGAGATCAGGCAGTGCTGGCCCTAGTGTTGTAAGGCTGTGAGTTTATACAGGGGTCAGAGGACCTCAGGAAAGTATATGGCTGGCGAGGCACTCCCTGCCAAGATAGGATAACCCTTGTGTACTCCAGAAACCCAAAGACGAGGCTGGGGCCTTCATGAAAAAACTAAGGGTTCCTTCAGTTACCCAATAGTAGCCTCTGAAAATGATCATACCTAGTACAAATTGAGTGTTCATCAAGTGCCAGCCAGCCTCATACATATTAACTTAATGAAATCCTCCAATACACCCTGGGAGGTAAGTCATTTTACTATTTGAGGGGGAAACTGAGATACAGAAGGATTAAGTCATTTAGCTGGGACACAGTAGAGGTTGGAAACCACGCAGGGCTTGGGATATAAACATCTACAGTATGAAATATTCATTTCTTCCAGAGCACAGGGCTTAGCACGTAGTAGGTGGTCAATAAAAAGCATGTGTTGACTAAATGGGCATTTAGGAGGGCACTGGAATGTGAATTCCTTAAGAACAGAGAGTCCTGTGTCACTAGTATTGTGGGTACCTGACTCAAAGAAATGCTCAACAGACGTTTGTTGAGTTGGATGCCTACCCCAATAGCAGAGTGGGGGAAATGCTGGGGTTGGTTTTAAGTTATGCTCTTTGAGATCATTCTTTCTCTAGTGGCCTGGAAACCCATCAACTTGGAGCAAGCAAGGAAGACTAGAGTCGCATTTGTGCAAGATTGGAATGAATTTGAAATAGTGATTTATTCTAAAAGTATTAATAAAGTCTCAAGTTATGTGCAAAACGGAAACAACGTAAATCACTTTAACTCAAAAGAGTTAAGAATTGTAGTTTCAAAACTGTTCTAACTGTAAGTAGATTTCTGCTGTTGCCACATGGGGGCGCCATATTAGCTGGTAAACATAAATCTATCCTATCATTTCTTGGGTCAAGTCTTAAACTAGGCAAGTTGTGAATAATTTGAGTTTAGGAGTTCTTCAGGGTCAGGTTCCTTGAGTGAAACACCCCATGTTGTTAAGATAAGACTGCGCGTGTTCTTGAACACAAGTTGGATGCTACATTCAGAAAGAGGGATGAAGGGGGGAAAGTCTGCAAGCCTTTAAATGGTTTCTAGTCATTATTAAAACATCATATAAGTAAAAAAAAAAAGAAGAAGAAGAAGAAAAGAAAACAAACTTTAAGATCAGCAGTGGGATAAGTAAAAGAAGAAATTACCTGTAACTTCACCAATCTAGCATAACTTTTACACTTTTTTTTGTTTTTTCTTCTAGTCTTTTTTCTATACACTGCTCTTTAATAATTACAGTTATAGCACATATAACTTGACAACTAATTTTAAATTAATATTATATAAACCAGTTTTACATGTTCTACATAGTCTTCAAAACCATAAACCATAATGTTTCACTACTCGATAAAATTCTCCCTATTAAAAAATGCAGCAGAGAAAAATGGTGAGAGCCTGGATTCTGGAGCCAGGGCACGTAGGTTCAAATCTTGACTCTGCCACTTATCAGCTGTGTGACTTTGGCCAATCACTTAACCTCTCTACATGTCAGTTTCCTCATCTGTAAAGTGGAGTGATACTAGGAACTGCCTCATAGGGTTGTTAGCGGATTAAATGATTTAATATGTTTAAGTAATTGGAAGAGGGCCTGGCATATGGCGGTCACTATTCAAGTGTTCGTTAAATAAGTGGAAACTTTTTAAACATTCTTTCATTGGCTACTTCTAGTTCCTGGAACCAAAAGGGTTTTCAGTTCAGCGTTTATCTCAGAAGGTCATCACAGCTATTCTAACCACAGTGATGAATCAGCCAAGGACCCTGGCTCTTCTTTCTGCCAGCAGTCCCATCTCTCTCAGACCCTGTCCCTAAAGCTCCTCTATGTCCCCACTTTGTCAATAAAGCCTTTGACCAATAGCTGCTTAAGGCAGAGCTCCTCGGCGGGTGGGTATCTTCAGAAGTACCAAGGCCCTTTCTCATACTGGCATTTTACTTCTAACAGTGACATGAACAAACACAAATTGAAGACCTTCTCTGTATCAATAGCAGAACACACTCTGAATATGTGTTTGGCTTGGCCCACACAGTGTGTTTTGTAAAAATTTAAACAAATACTTCAAATCAGATGATTTCACCTAAAAACCCAAGTCCGTGGTTTTTCTTGATTAACCGGGAGATGGGCCAACTCCAGGCCTGCATTCCTACAATTCCTCTGAGTTGAAGTTGAGGACCTCAGTGGCTGCCTCCTTATATGGGCCATTCTCTCAGTTAGAACAAGGCTCAGTGCTCCATCATGTGCACACATTTCCACTGCCAGCATTGCTTAATAATGTGACCAGGATGTGGTCAAGATGACGGAGTAGGTAAATTCGTGTTTGCCTCCCCTGACCACCTCAAAATTACAACTAAGCTACAGAACAACCATCGTTGAGAATTACCTGAAGTCTAGCTGAACAGAAGTCCTGCAACTAAGGACATACAGAAGAAGCCTCATGAAGACTGGTGAGAGGGACAAAGACACAGAACAGGCTGGTCCCACACCTGTGTGTGACCATTAAAAATCAGGAGGGATATCTCAGCTATGCAGGTTCCCCCTGAGGAGCAAGGGGTCCTGGTCCCACACCAGGCTCCCCAGCCCAGGGTTCTCGAGCTGGGAAGAGGAATCCCCACCAGTGGAGACTGTGGCTGAGTGAGACGGAGGGTGGCTCGAGTCCCAATGTTTCTCTTAAAGGGCCCATGCTGGGGCTTACATGCTGACAAACTCACTCACTCTGAACTCCAGCACTGGGGCAGCAGCTCAAAAGGTGCCAGGGACATACAGGGAGGAACTAAGTTATCTGGCTTCCAGGCAAGAGCTGGAGGGGCAGCTTTCTCCCCAGAATTGTTGGCAGAAGCCATTAGCCCTGTCTCAGTGTGCAGACACAGGTGACCATCTTATCTGAGTCTCCATCAACCTGGCTGACACCTTTCCCCTAGCTTTGGCAATTGTCTGAGACCTCGCCCCACCCAACTTCCAAGCCCACCCAAGCCTCTCAGTGGCTTTTCTATACAAATGGCCTGTTTCTAAATCTCTCAAAGGTTCACAAACCCCAAACAAGTAGCATCTGGCTTCAGCTTGCCCCATACCACTTGCTGAGCAGCCCCAAGCCCAGCATTGGTGGCAGCTCGCCTTGGTTTGAGGCTTGGCCTCTCCTGGGCACCTCCAAGCCCAGTGCGAATAGCAGCCATCTGCGGAATGCTTTGTGGCTCATGCCAGGTGACCCCAGGCAGGTCACAGGCTGCGGCTGAACTTTGCCTGGGTCAGGGCCCCTCCTGAGCACCAGCTGGCCTCCTCCGCAGATGACACACTCAAAGGACAGTCTGGGAAGGCACCGGAGCCCTGCAAAAGCAACTCCTGCACCATAGGGTCAGCCGCTTCACTGTAGTCATGGCCAGTCTTCACAACCAATGAGGGCAAGGGTCAGTCCCTCCCATTGATGTGAAAACAGCAACCAAGTCTCAGCTACAACCGGAGGGCACTCATGACCCACAGAAGGGACACCCCTGGAGCACCTGGCTCATGTAACCAGGGGACTGTGCCACTGGGCCTCATAGCACACCTACTACATAAGGTGATTCTACTAAAGCAGGGAGACATAGCAGCTCTACCTAATACATAGAAACAAACACAGGCAGGCAGCCAAAATGGCAAGACAAAGAAAGAAACATGTCCCAAATGAAAGAACAGAACAAAGCTCCAGAATAAGAACTAAACAAAATGGAGACAAGCAATCTACCAGACTCAAGAGTTCAAAACACTGTTGATTAGGATGCTTGATGATCTCAGGGAGAACTTCAACCAAGAGATAGGAAACATAAAAATGGAGATAGAAAACAGGAAAAGAAACCAGTCAGAAAAGAAGAATACAATAACTGAAATGCAGAATACATTAGAGGGAATCAACAGTAGATTAGATGAGGCAGAGGATAAAATCAGCAATTTAGAAGATAAGGCAGCAGAACAAACAATCAGAATAGCAAAAAGAAAAAATTTTAAAAAATGAGGATAGCTTAGGGGCCTCTGGGACATCAAGCATACCAACATTTGTGTCATAAGCCCAGGTAGTGAGAGTCCCAAACAAGATACACCCAAAGAGGTCCATGCCAAGACACGTCATAATTAAAATGCCACAGGTTAAAGACAAAGAAAGACTCTTAAAAGTAGCAAGAGAAAAGCAGTTAGTTTCCTACATGGGAGCTCCCATAGGACTGTCAGCTGATTTCTCAACAGAAAATTTCCAGGCCAGAAGGGATTAGCATGAGATATTCAAAGTGATGAAAACCAAGATTACTCCACCCAGCAAAGCTATAATTTAGAATCAAAGGACAGATAAAGAGCTTCCCAGATAAGAAAAAGCTAAAGGAGTTCATCACCACCAAACCAGTATTTCGAGGAATGTTAGAGAGACTTCTTTAAGACAAAAAATGATTAAAAATATGAATAATAAAATGGCAATAACTACATATCTAATAACAAAATTACTTTCAATGTAAATGGATTAAATGTTCCAATCAAAAGATAGGGTGGCTGAATGGATAAGAAAGCAAAACCCTTACATATGCTGCCTACAAGAGACTCACTTCAGATTGAAAGACACACACAGACTGAAAGTAAAGGGATGGAAAAAGATATTTCATGAAAATGGCAACAACAGGAAAAATCTAGAGTAGCAAAACTTATACCAGACAAAATAGACTTTAAAACAAAGGCTATAACAAGAGACAAAGAAGGACCCAGTGATCTCACTTCTGGGTATTTATCCGGAGAAACCCAAAACACTACTTTGAAGGGACATGGTCATCCATATATTCATTGCAGCATTATTTGCAATAGTCGAGATATGGAGGTAACCTGGGTGTCCATCAATGGATGAATGGCTAAAGAAGAGGTGGTACATGTGTACAATAGGATATTACTCAGCCATAAAAGAATGAAATGTTGACATAAATGGACCTAGAGGGTATTGTGCTGAGTCAAGAAAGTCAAACAGAGAAAGAAAAATGCCATATGATTTCACTTATAAGTGGAATCTAAAGAACAAAATAGACAAACAAATAAACTCATTACAGAGAACATTTAATGGTTGCCAGATGGGAGGGCATTGGGGGGGCAGGGGGGCGTTGAAAAAGGTGTAGGGATTAAGAAGTACAAATCTGTAGTTACAAAACGGTGATGGACATATAATGTATAGCAAAAGGAATATAGTCAATAATATTATATGTGGAACCTAGAGAACAGGATAAACGAACAAACAAAACAGATGTAAGCTCATAGATACAGAGAACATTTTAATGATTGCTGGACTGGGGAGACGTTGGTGGGATGGTGAAGACGGGAAGGAGGTGAAGAGGAACAAACTGGTAGTTACAAAATAGTCATCGGGATGTAGAGAGTATAACATGGAAAATATAGTCAGTAGTATTTTAATAACTGCATAGTGTCAGACGAGTACTGGATTAATTGAGGTGATCACTTCATAACTTATATCTATGTCTAATCACTGTGTTGTACACCTGAAACTAACATAATATTGTATGTCAACTGTAATTGAAAAAAATTTTTAACTATATATGTAAAAAAGAGTATATAACTAAAATAACTTTAAAATAATATTATAAAGGTGTGTACAGTAGTTAGTTCATAAAAATATTGTTATGGCTTCTGTTCTCATTCTAAATAAGTATTCACTTTTCATACCTGAAAAAAATAATAATAATGTGTCCTGCCACACTTCTGTAGCCTTTGAGCCCAAGAACCTTGATATACATTGTCCCATTCACACATGTTCTCTAGGTCGAAAGCTGTTTGTCTGGAAACCTGTAAAAAACTAAGGAGGAAAGGACTTTCCCCTCCATTCTTTAAGATACAAGCGATCCATCAGCTTGCCACCCTCATGTTGACACTGCCTGTTCCCTATAAAGTAGATTAAGACGTGATCAAAGGGTAGATAAATAAGACTCAAGTGCACTTACGACTTCCCTGAGGGCCATGCAAGGTTCAACTCCTAATTCTGGAAGAGCAAAATACTTGACAATTGTAGCACCAACAACCCATCTACCTTGCCCGTGGCACTCTAAAAGGATAGTAACTGTTGGGTGGTGAGGCCCTGGGGAAAAAATCTTTATGTCAATTTTTTAATGAAAATAAATGCATTTTTCCTGGAATACAATCTCTAATTCTCCCATACTATTGTTATTCCTATAGTCAGATAGGCAACTGAGATGTTAAACACTTGTTCAAGGCTACCCAGCTGGGATGTGCTCGGGTCAGCTCTCAAACCCAGATTTGCTCTTTATAAAGCATGTTCTTTTACTGCTATGAGTTACTGTCTCCTTGAGCACCTGGACAGGGGAAGAGGGATGTAAAAAGTGGGGACACCAATGATGGGAGCGGTCTTCCAGAGAGGGGTTCCCATCACTGATGCCAGCTCCCTCCACAGAGAAAGGACTCCCATCACCTATGCAACAGCATAAACTACTTACAGCTGCTCTTCCAGAAGGGAAAATGCAATGGTATCGTTCTCAGTGGTGCATGAGGAAACAACTCCTAGCCTTGCTGCAAAATAGGCAACCAATCAGAGTAGCCCTGGGGGGTCTGAGCACGTGGCTGGATTCCCAGACCACAGTCCAGTCCTCATGGCTCTCCTGAACTCCGCCTGCTGCCACCCCAAACTCAAGCAGAACTCATCACCAATTGCCCCCCGTTGCTTCACCTTCTGGAATTCCTTATTCTCCTAAATGGCATCACCCTCCTTCCAGTTACCCAGGGTCAACGTCTTCTCTGCCAGCGCTCACCTCCATTCAGTACCTATACTTTCCATACCAAGATTTTGGCATCTATCTCCATACCTCCTCTTCTGCTCCTTACTGAAAAAAGAAAAGAAAAAAAAACCAAAAAAAAAAAAACCAGCCAACTCTTCTAAGCTCAGCCTGCCCTCAGATCACCACCAAGCTGGGGCTATACATACTCAAGAGCAACAGAAAATAAAACCATAATTGTCCCAAATTTCGTGTTACACCTGCTGAGAGTATTCCAGTTAAGCAACAGTAGGTGTAACTCTTGAAACTGACATCCCGAGATTGTTGCTGATGGGGATTATTGTGCAGTCAGCTGGGATGGCCAGGATTTCAGAAATCCTCTGCCAAGACCAGAGGCCAGTATCCAGACAAAGGTGGAAAAACTCTTGGCAGAACTTAGGGGACTCAGCCAGGACTTCCTAGCCCCATTTCCTCTACAGTGTCTTTGCAGAGACTCAGAGAATACTTTTTTTAAAAAAAATCTATCAAATACCCACCTCCTTAAAAAAAGAAAGAAAATAAGAAGTCTATCCAACCGTTGATATCTATGACCATAAAAAAAGGTGGTGCTCTGGCTTTCCCTAAATGCCACTTTTAACTTCTTCCTGCCTCTCTTCACATTCATCCATCCATCCATTCATTCATTCATTCATTCATTCATTCATTCATGGGTCACTGTGTTAGGTCCTAGAAATATCCCCATAAAAGAGAGACATCACCCCACTTTTATGAAGTTGACTGCCTAGGACACAAGTTCTCAATCCTGAACACCACCAAAATCCCTGGGACACTCCAAAAAATGTCCATGCCCAGGCCCCACCTCCAGAGAGTCTTATTTAGTTGGTTTGGATGGAGCCAAGTACTGGCAGCAATTTCTAACGCTCTCTAGGTGGTTCCAGCATGCAGCCAGGGTTGAGAAATATTGATCTAAGGCAGGGATCTCAACCAGGAGTGACTTTGCCCCCCGGGATATTTGGCAATGTTTGGAGACTCAGAGAATGTTATTGGCATCCAGGGGGTAAATGCCAGGGCTGTTGCTCAACATCCTGCAGCGCATAGGGCAGCCCGCACCACGAAGAGTTCTCTGACCCCAAATGGCAACAGTGCGGAGGCTGAGCAAGCCCAGTCTATGGGAAAGACAGGCCTTAGTTAAATCATTACAATACAGAGCGAGGAATGTTACAAATAGGAAAGTTCTAAGAATCACAGGCCATAGAGAACTCAAGTCTCCTCCTTTAGTGAGCACTCCGTGGAGAAGAATGCAGGCAGCAAAGAGGAGGAACTAAGTCACCCACATCAGGGCAAGGACTCTACTGGGATACCTAGTTCACTCTTCTATATCCCCTGTGCCTGAGACAGTGCTGAGCGCATTGTAGTGGCTCACTAAATACTTGCCGAATGACAAAGTGATCGGCTGATTGAATGAAAGTATCATACATAGTCCAGCCACCATCCTCTTCCCTGTTATCTTGCACTACACTGGTTTCCTGAAGTCACTTCCCCTTCCTGGAGCCTGCCTACCCTGCCCTGCCATCTGTCCGGCCCACAGTGCCTGATTCCGCATCTCAAGGGAGATCTCAAAGTCTACTTTTCTTCTGCTTCACAGCCTCAGAGGTTTTCCCCTCCCTTAAACTAAACTTCAAGTTCTTTTAACCGGCATCAAAGGCTGCACGATCTGATTCTAATCTGCGTTTCTGGAAGCATCTTCCATTGTCCCACTTGTATCCTGAATGCCACACATCCTCATGCTCGAACTTTCCTTTGTTCTTCCTTACCCACATCTTTGATCACATCGGACTTTTTGCTATTCCTTACCAATTCAATTTTTTAAAAACTATTTTCTACAAAAGAGCAGAGGATTGTATCCTGGACTATGTACCCACCTTCCGTCTACAAGAATTACCAACATTTTGTTTCTTCTATGTCCTCCCCACACACTTTCTCTTTGTCTTGTATTTTAAAGCAAATCCCACACTTAATTTCATGTTACCCATAAGTCTATAAATAGGTCAGTATACACCACTAAGAGACAAGGACTTTTTAAACTTAACTATATTGTCATTAGAAACCTGGTAAGATGAACCATTTTTGTTCAATGTCATTGAATACCCAGCACGTATTCACATTTCCCTGCTTATTTAAAAAATGTCTTCTTACAGTTGGTTTGACTCAAGGTACAAATAAAGTTCACATATCACATTTGGTTTTCATGTCTCTTAAGCCTCATTTATTCTATACAATTCTATTCTCCCCCCTGTTTTATGCCAATTACTTGTTGAAGATACTGAGGCATTTGCCCTTTAGATCATGCCCACATGCTGAATTTGTTGAATTGCTTCCTTGTGCTGGCGACCTTCTCCTCTGTCCTTTGTATTTTCGGTAAAGTTAAATCTATAGACTTAGTTAGATTTAATTTTTTTTCTTTTTAAGATGTCCTGGTACACCGTGCTGGGTGCCTTCTGCTGTACCATGTCAGGAGATGCAAGGCTGAGGTATGTCCCACTTTTAGTGATGCCAATTGATCAGTGTATTCAATATAAAGTTCCCCATCAACCTTTCACATGAGGTTTAGCCTATGTTACTGACATTAATAATTGTGGCCTCCATTCATATTTCATTCAAGATTTACAAGTAATGGTTTTTCTACTTCTAATATTTCCTTTGCATCTATTAGCCAAAATTGTGGAAACTGACAAAAAATTTAAACTGCACTCATTAGCACCGTAATTAGTAGTAATATTGTAATTATTTTGAACTGTCCCATGTACGTCAAGAATAAAGCAAATGAAGTATTATGTTAATGGCATTGGGAACCAAGATTTTTAGCCTAAAATAAAAGAGATACAAGTCTAAAATCAAACAAGTAAAAGTCTTGTCATCTTAAATTTGAATTAAATGTATCAATGTGAATGCGTGATTTATTTTCTTCTTTTCAAACATCACATATTCCCTAGTTCTGTGCCTAGAAGCAATGACCATCCCCCAAATTCATATGTTGAAACCCTACTCCCAATGTAATGGCATCAGGAGCTGGGTCCTTTAGGAGATGATTAGGTCGTGAGTATAGGGCCTCACCAATGGGATTAATGCCCTTATAAGAAGGGCCTATTGAGGCTTGCCCTGAGAATACAAGAGAAACCTGCAGTAAGCAACCTGGAAAGAGGGCTTGCTCTCTCCCACCAGCACTGGACTGTGCTGGCACCAGAACTGTAAGAAATACATTTCTGTTGTTTATAAGCTATCCAACTTATGGTATTTTGTTACAGCAACCTGAGCTGATAAAGACAAATTTTAAGGTGTCAATTGTTTAACAATTAGCTCCCCACATGTCTGAATATTCATCAATTTACTCTCTAGAGCCTGTACAAGCTGACTCCAGCACCACCAGAAATACACGGCAGCTTAAGGAAACATACAGATGGTTATCAGGAACCTAGAAAAGATGCACCTCGGGAAGGAAAAAGAATATTTTACTTGGTGCCTAGACTGTGCCAAGTGGCTCATATCAGCAGTATCGGTACTGATTTATTTCCTACCTCAGGACCTTTGCACATATAATACCTCATCTTTTCTTTGCCTTGCTAGCTCATTCTCATCCTCCAGGCCTTAGCTTAAATGTCGTGGACCATTGTGTTTAAAGTAGATGTCCCCTACCTCCCAGGGTGAACATCCCTGTGACGTACCACCCAGACTCCCTTCTAGGAAGGACTTGCCCCAGGTTCTGTGAATGCTGTCAGCTGACATCCTTCAGAAGTCAGCTCCTCTGGGGATTGTCTCAGCTACAGGTCCACATTCCCGAATGTGGTCCACATCCAATATCTGATCAGTGCAGGAGCACACAGGCCTATCCATTTCAGCCCAACTTGGGAGAAATCAGACGGTCATTCCCATCCTCGAGCTCCCCTGGCATTGGCCATCCTGCTTCCTTTTCTTCCTTTTCTCCCTTCCATCGGTGCATATCCTAGGGCCCTCCTTCCTTAACAAACATCTTGCATGGTCAACTCTGCCTCAGAATCCTTTTCCCACCGGATCCAACCTGCACCATTCCCCATCCCAAATCTTAGACTGCATTATTTTTTATCTCAGCCTTTTGGTTGTTTCTTCAATTCAAAAGTATTGTATTTGTTAATTGAATTGCTTTTTTCTTATTTCCCTAGTGGAATATAAAGCGGTGATTTATGCTCAGAGAATGTTTGTACTTCTATCCCTATGCTATCAACAACAGTGCTTGACTTGTATTAGGTATTCAATAAATTTTCAAAGTAAATTAAATTCTCAAACCATAGCCAATGGTGCACTGATGGGCCACAAACAGGTAACATTCAGATCCTTTATTAATGACCATATTCGTCCATTCATTTTTTGACATGCATCTAACTTATTACAGGTTTCCCAAATTTATATTCACAGATGAAACTGGAGTACACAGATGACTCTGATTTATTCAGCATTCTACTGAGAGTGGATTCCCATGAAAAATTTGCATTGGCATATGGCAACCAACACAAAACAAGGCTGGTGTGGGAATGGGTGGAGTACGTACATGCTAATGAATTTTGTCCCATGCAAGGTAACTAAGTCCCAAAAGTTTGAGAGCCTTATGTTTATATGTGTTACCTCAGTTCATGCCTAAGATCTCAAGGTAAAGTGGGTCTTTTTTAAAAAATAGATTTTAATTATTTAAAGCAGTTTTAGATTTACAGAAAAATTGGAAAGACAGTATAGTTTCCCTATGTGCCGCATAAAATTTCCCGTTATTAACGTCTTACATTAGTATGCTATATTTCCTACAATTAATGAACCAATATTGATACATTATTATTAACCAAATTCCATACTTTCTTATTTTTTACTTAATGAGTTTTTCCATTTCAGAATTCCATCCAGGATCCCACATTACATTTAGTCATCGTGTCTCCTTAGGTTCCTCTTGGCTGTGACAGTTTCTCAGACTTTTCCTTATTTTTGATGTCTTTGATCATTTTAAAGAGTACTGTTCGGGTGCATTTTAGGATGCCCCTCTGCTGAAATTTGTCTGATATCTTTCTTTTGATTAGACTGAGTTGTGTGTTTGGGGGAGGAGATCACAGAGGTACAGTGCCATTTTCATCACATCATTATTAAGAGTATATAGTATCAACATGATTTATAACTGTTGATGCTGCCCTTGATTACTTGGATGAAGTGATGTGGGATTTCTCCGCTGCAAAGTTCTTCTCCCCTCACCCCCCAAACCATACTCTTGAGAAAGAAGTCTCTATGCATAGCTCACGTTTAAGGAGTGAGAAGTTACCTTCTCCTGTAGAATGGAGTATCTACATGAATTATTTGGAATTCTTCACATGGAAGCTTTGTCTCCTCGCCTTCATTTATTAATTTATTCAATTATTTATTTCTATCACTGTGGACTCATGGATATTAATTTTATACTTTGGGTTATAGATAATCCAATACTACTTTATTTTACTGCTCAAATTGTTCCAGCTTTGGCCATTGGGAGCTCTTTCAGTTGGCTCCTATGAAAGTAGTGCATCTTTGTATTCCCATCTTACAGATGAGGAAAATGAGCTTCAAAGAATATAATGTTTCCACCATCAATCAACTAACAAGAGGAGAGGTGCAATTAGCATCATAAGATTCTAAGGCACACATTTGGGTTTTTTGAGTTTTTTTCCCTATTCACCATGTTCCATCTGAATATAGTCAATCTTTGTAAATCAATAACTAGGGTATATATTGCCTGTTGGTTATTTAAGGCAATAACAGTTTTGAGATGATCAATCTGCTATGTACATTATAGAAAACTCCTTTAGGTATTTCTTTACTGATTATAGTGTATGCCTCAATGAATTTTCACAGAGAGAACCCACTCACGCAACCAGCACCCAGATTAAGGCACAATATTACCAGTTCACCAGAAATCTCCCTTGGGCTCCCCTATAGTCACCCCCACCCCACAGGCTACCACTATCCTAACTTCTAACAGCATAGATCAATTTTGCCTAATTTGTATTTTAATTAAATGAAATCATACATGAATCCTTTTTGAGGCTATATTCTTTTGATCACACTCCTCTGTTTTCATGTGTTTCGGTTAGTGGAATTTTTTTAAAGCTTCCAACCATATATTTCACAAGAAAGGTTACAAGCAAAGTAACACTTGTAAAAACATGTTAAGCAACTACATAAAAAAAGTGCATACTACCACATAAAAAGTAAATTTACTTAAGATTAACGTAACACAAAGATATGAAAACCACCCTGAGGTGTAATTAAATTGCCTCATTATCCCAAGGTGGCTCAGTTCTTCCTCCCTATCATTATCTAGAGTTTCATCTACAAAGGCTGCCTTCATAATGTCTCTGTGGGTCTTTTTCACAGGAAAGGTGGTTTCTGACTGACAGGATGTCATTCCTGCCAACACACAGCCAAAAACTCACTCGGCTCCTTCAAACATATAGTGGTGCAAGATGCGACCTGCCAACTTTGAGTAAAATTATTGCCCAGAAATTCAAGAGATCTCTGATTTACAGAAGTTCTCTATTTTCTGTTTCATTAACAATCACCACCTAGTGTTTAAGAATCTGACATCGTCCCTTTCAACAGGGATGGCGAATCCTTGACACTCTTGCCACCACACGCTTCTAATGCCACCATGAACACTGTTCAATCAAAGCATTCTCTCCCTCAGAACCTACTTGCCCCAACACTCCTAACCAACCAGAGATGGCACAAGGGAGGAAATCTATCTGCCATCCCACTCACACACAAAACATTGTGTTATTTTCTGGTAGGATCCGGGCTTTCATTGTATTGTTTTCTACTGAGATTCAGGCTTCTAATTTCTCCTCCATCTTTACCACATATGTCCCCCACTCGTGAACCTACTCTGGCTCCCACTAGTCTGATAAGTAATGGATGAAGTACCCACCTGGGTTTCAAGTATCTCTCTAATTTGTTCATACCAACCAAGCCCAACTTCAGGACCTACTTTTTATTCCAGTCGGGCTGGTTTCTTCAGTATCTCACACAATTCTGCTTTTTCCATCCTGTTCCTGCCTATCCTTCTAATAATCATATATTTATTCATCGATTCATTCTTTTAACAGCTATCTATTAAGTGCTTGCTATGTACTGTTATAAAGTCTTCTAGATCATGGAAGTACAGCAGTACAGAAAACCACCCAAGTGCCTGTCCCATGGCATTTACGTTGAAGAGGGAGATGGGATACATTCAAAAAACAAACAAACAAATGCACATGGTGTCCAGTGGTGATGCAGCAGAATAGTGATGGGGAGGAGAATGATGTGTTCTGCATGGAGATCAGGGAAAGCAACTCTGAGCAAGGAGCAGCCAGCAGATATTCCAGGGAGGCTGCTCCGGGCATAGGAAAGAGCAGGTGCAAAGGCTCTTAGACAGAGACATGATTGTTAGAGGAAGAACAAGGCGACCAGAGCAGAGTAAGTGAGGAAGAAAACAATAGGAGGTGAATCAGAGCAGTAGTTCAAGGCTAGTTCACGTGGGGCCTTTAAGCACGTGGTTCTCAGCTAGGGCAGCTTCCCCCCTCCCCCAGGGGACAGCTAACAAGGTCTGAGACACTTTTGGTTGTCATGAGTTGGATGGTGCTACTGGCCTGTACTACGTAGAGTCTAAAGACTACAAGACACAGGACAGCCCCACAAGAAGGAAGCATCTGACCCCGATGTCAACAGAGCCAAGCAAGGTTGAGAAACCCCGCTTTAAACCACAAGGAAGACCGTGGCTTTTGTTCTAAGTGTTATGAGATATCATTAGAAAGTTTTAAACAAAGGAGGGACAAGAACTGACTGAGATTTTAAAAGGATCACTTTAGTTACTATGTAGTAAATCATAATTTGAATAATGAGAGTGATATAAAAAGCTACCATTGATAGTTGAGACACTGTACTAAATACCTTACCCAAGATATCTTGGTATTTTTCTTCATTGTTCCTACCACTACCTGATATTATATTATAATTGGTCTATGAATTTCTAAATCTTTGTCTCTTTCAGTAGAATGTAAACTCAATGAAGGCAAGAATTTTGCTTTGTGTCCTGTTGAATCTCCAGCACCTAGGACAGGGTCTGGCATACACTGGGTACTCTGTATTTGTTGAATAAATAAACAGGTCCAAGGGTCAATCTGTTTATTTCACAGACACGAGGACTGAGTTTTAGTATTTGTTGCCTGAACCATGGCTATGAGCAAATCTATATTTTGTGGCCATTACCAGGAGAACAATCTCCAAGTTTGGTGATAGTCCCCAGAAAAGAAATTTCCCAGTGGATGATAGTCTAGGTGAGTTGTCTAAGTAGCTATTGCTACACTTTGCTAATTTTTGACATCCAGCTCTATTTATTCATTGGCTCACTCACCAATAAGTTTTTATTGAGCTCATATTATGTGCCAGGCACTGTGTTACATACTTGGGATATACTGGCGAGGAAGATAGATGTGATTTCCATCTGTATTTGTCAGCTCAGGCCACCATAACAAAATACCACAGGCTGGATGGCTTACACAACAGAAATCCATTCTCCCACAATTCTGGAGGCCAGAAATCAGAGACCACGATGCCAGCATGGACACGTTCTGGTGAGAGCAAGCTTCCTGGCCTACAGGAAGAGAGCTCACTGCAGGCCTCATCACTGTGTCCTCACATGGCAGAGAGAGGAGAGAAAGAGAGTTCTCTGGTATCTCTTCATATTAGGAAACTGATCCCATCACGAGGGCCCAATCTTCATGACCTCAGCTAAACCTAATCACTTCCCATGCACCCCATCTCCAAATACCATCACATTTGGGGGTTAGGGCTTTAACATATGAATTTGTGGGGAACACAATTCTGTCCATAGCACCATCCTTACCAAGTTTACAGTCCAGTCTGGAATACAGACAGCACATGCACCATATAAAAAAGAAAATCATGAGCTGTGATAAGTGCTACAAGGAAACAAAAATGAGTGTTGGGATGAATAACTCAGGTGGAAGGGAGGGACCTGCCTTGAGGAGGCAGATCATGGAAGACTTCTCTAAGGAAGTAACAAACAAGTCATCAAAAATTTAGTATCATGAAAAATTCCTCATTAATATCTTTTATGCTGATTACGTGTTGAAATAATACTTCAGGTATGTTGCATTAAAATATATTATTCAAATTAATTTTATCTGTTTCTTTTTTGCTTTTTCAAAGGTGACGATTAGAAAATTTTAAATGACTTATGTGGCTCATGTTATATTACTATTGGACAGCACTGCCATATACCATTCCCTCCCACTAAAGACTCTAATGGGGAAGGAGAAAGGGTGACACCCCAAAGAGATGAGTAGGGGTGGGAAAGGAAAGCCACATGTCATGAGGCTGAGAAGTCAAGTGGTGGAAATGACTAAGTGACATTTTAAGAACAGGGCAGTTTCATAATGGTTACGGGTTTCTTTGGGGGGCGATGAAAATGTAGAATTAAGATAGTGGTGACAGTGGCATGGCCTTATGAATATACTAAAAACCACTGAATTGTATACTTTAAAGGGTGAATTTCATGGTATGTGAATTACAGCTCAATAAAAAAGTAAGATATAAAAAAAAGAATTGGGCAGTCTAAAATCTAAAGTGTCTGCTATAACAGAAGACCCTGGAATATTTTCTAGAAAGCTTACTACTTCCAACTCATCCGTATGCATAGCTTGTGTGTGTGTGTGTGTGTGTGTTGTGTGTGTGTGTGTGTGTGTTGAGGGTGAGTTATTAAGAAAAGGGGGCTCTTACATGTTTTGACTAAAAGCAGGGTAAACAAAGAGTTCACTTTCACTAGAAATCAGAATCAAGGTGACCTGGAAAAAGATGAGCTTGGGAATTTGCAAACATTTTGTGGAAGATATGGATGGACCTCTCCCAGGAACTCAAGCAGATGATATCTTGACCTAACAGGGCAGGGTGACTCTCCCTGATAGCTGAGTCACTTAGATTATCAGGAACCACAGATCAATTAAATAAAAACATAAAACTTCTACCTATGATTATGTGTCCTAGCTTAGAACCTCCCTTGCATGATGCAAAGGGGATACTGTGACCATTGGACAGGCTCCATGTCTACCATGTGTTGGTTCCCTAGCAGCAAGCTGAGATGAAGCTTTCTCCCCAGGGCCAATAGTACACAAGGTCAAGTTTTCTCTGTGCGCAATCTCAGAGTTGATTTAGAACATCTTTAGAAGCCAGATGTAACCAAAATACCTCATTCAGGGCCGGCCCGATGGCTCAGGTGGTTGGAGCTCCATGCTCCTAACTCCAAAGGCTGCCATTTTGATTCCCACATGGGCCAGGGGGCTCTCAACCACAAGGTTCCCAGTTCGATTTCTGGAGTCCCGCAAGGGATGGTGGGCAGCGCCCCCTGCAACTAAGATTGAACACAGGACCTTGAGCTGAGCTGCCGCTGAGCTCCCAGATGGTTCAGTTGGTTGGAGAGCATCCTCTCAACAATAAGGTTGCCGGTTTGACTCCCACAAGGGATGGTGGGCTGTGCCCCCTGCAACTAGCAATGACAACTGGACCGGAAGCTGAGCTGCACCCTCCACAACTAAGATTGAAAGGACAACAACTTGACTTGGAAAAAAGTCCTGGAAGTACACACTGTTCCCCAATAAAGTCCTATTCCCCTTCCCCAACAAAAAAAAAAAAAAAAAAATACCTCATTCATTAGTTTACTCAGCTTCTCTCTACCCTATACTGGGCTGGGTGCTCGGAGTAGAATGGTGACTAAGGTGGACCCAGTCTCTGCCCTCAGCAGGTTTACAGTCTGGTGGGGAACTCTGCGTCCATGGCTGGCTCTATGGACTGCTGCAATCCTGCTAAATTTATCATTCTGTTATGCGGGTATTTGTTGTCTCAGTTTGCAATCTCTGTCATTGTCATTTTTAACTCAGGAAAATAAAAAAAGAATGGTAAATGACATCAATGATCTCTTATCCCCTCTGTAGACGCTGCACATGGGTGTGTCAGTCTTAACCAGTTTGGAACGTGTGCTTCTTCCAAATCTCCCCTGCTCTTAATGTTTTTGGCTTGGCTTCTTTTCTATGCAGGCCAGGTCACTAACTCCCTGACTTGCACGGGGGCGTTGTGGGCTCCTGCTGAATTCTGCACCAGCCACACAGCCAAAGCCTGTGCTGGGAGGAAAAGAAATTCTTCGAAATCTCTTTTAGTTAATGTGTTACAACTAGATGCAACACGAGCAGAACACCAAGAAGCATAAGTCATGACCAAGAGCTGTCATTTAGCAAAATGTTTATTTAATTGGGAAATAACAGTAGAACGAACATTTCTTGGAAGTATAGTGGACATCTGTTGTTTTTACTGCTATATATGGCAGTATTCCCTAGAGCAAAGAAATGGCAAATTGGCTAATTGAAAGAAAATTCAATAAAGGGTGTGGGAAGAGTCAAAAGACAGTGGGGATCTCTTTTCCTAGGCCTGAGGGGGCAAGGGAAGGGATTTATTACTGGAATCTGGAGAGAATGAGCTATAGCCTTTAGGCAAGGGAGTTAAGCAGTGCACGGTGACCCTGCTGGAAGGGAGTCAGGGGGCGTAATCTGATGTCACGATTCCCCCTTCCTCCAGCCTGTAGCCCATGCGCCCATTGGCTGAGCTTGGCCTCCAGGATAGAGAGCAGAGTGGGGAAGATGGATGGAGAAGGGTGGATGCAGGGTAAATTTGCCTGTAGCCAGCACATCTGCTCAACATCTATCTCCTCTTTTTCTGGTAACAGGACCCTACGTTGGTGTGGGGAATGTTATAAGTTGAATTATGTCCCCTCCAAAAAAGATATGTTGACGTCCCAACCCCAGTACCTCAAAATGCGACCTTATGGGGGTTGTTGCAGATGGAATTAGTTAAGAGGAGGTCATATGGAAGTAAGGTCAGCCCTTAATCCAGTATGACTGGTGTCCTTATAAGAAGAGAGAAACTTGAACACAAATATATTGGGAAGACAGCCATGTGAAGATGGAGGCAGAGATTAGAGGTATGCTGCCACAAGCCAAGGATCATCTGGGGCCACCAGAAGCTGGAAATGACAAGAAAGGATCCTCCCCTGGAAGCTTCGGAGGGAGTGATGCCCAGCTGACACCTTGATTTTGGACTTCTGGCTTCAGAACTGTGAAACCACTTAAAACAATTGTCTGTTGTTTTAAGCCACCCAGCTTTAGGTGTTTTGGTACAACAATGCTAGGACACTGGAGAGGGAGCCACCCCTTCCCTAGCACATGTGGTCTTGGTTGAACTGTCCAACCTACCCAGGCTGGCGGGGAAGAATTCCTGTTTCCTGGAATGTGGATTTTGAGCATGAAAATGGAGAGATGGACAAGACCTAGAGTCAGATGTCAGTGATGCCCCTTACTGGCCTAGTGGACTGGGATGGGGGCTAACCTCTTCTTGAGGATTTCTGAGCACGTAGGACACCTCACGGGGGTACCTCCTGAGAGAGCTTGGGTGGTGAGCAAACTGGAACTCATTGGCAAGTCTACTCACAAGAACTCTGTGCTAGAACCATTTTGGAGATAGGTAGGTTTCCTTCTGTGGCGGAGGAGGAAAAGGGAAGCATTCCTGCCCACACTCAGTTTCCTGGGTTTAAGAGACAGTTGGACAATATCGAATTCATTATTCCCCAAGCCTGGAGAAGACAGAGAAAACAGAGACTAAGATGACCCTGGCCTAGCATCCCCATGTTCTGCAAGAAGCCAGAATATCCACCTGAACGTTGGGCCACCACACAGAGGGACACGGCCTTGCCAATCTCATGACCCACTAAGGAGGGACATGAGATTGGTCATTTTTCCAAGGGACCAGCCCCACAAAAATGATCCCAGCTGACCAGACATGGCTCTATCATTAAAGCACAGATACAACTTGACCCTTGGTCACACTGCACAGAGGTCATTGGGTGAGCATCTGCGATTTGCTTGGCAGCAAATAAGGCACTGAGAGTATGGTGTTGATTCCTGTCCTTGATGATGGTGAGCTGCACCAGCTTCCAAGGGCACAGGAAGGAGTATCACAATCACCTGGGGTCTGGGAGAGAGCAGGGAGGACTACACAGCTAATCAGAGACTCAAGGATAGTATCCCCATTTTGCAGATGACTAAACTGATGCTGTTAATTAAGATGTTAATTAAGCTGTCTCAGGTCATGGAGAGCTAGGAAGCCAGAACTTGCTGACTCCAAAGTCCATGCCATGCTTTCTGCTATACTAGGTCATCTTTCACCCTAAGAGGACAGCTCTGCATGCCCCACAGTCCCAACTTGCTCATGCATTTGTTCATGCATGTGTGCATTTGTTCAACACATGTTCATTGAGTACCTACTGCGCACCAGCAGCTGTGTTAGATGCTGGTAATACAGAAACAGTCCAGGAAGTTTAGTGGTGTCTGGGGGCAAAGAACTTACTAGATAAATAAATGTATATTTAATTTCAAGGTGAGGAAAGTGCTATGAAAGAGGCAAAGAAGATATGCAGATTGAGGATAACAGCTGAAGACTTAAAATCTGGACACCAGGAAACACCTACTCAGGAAGGTAATATCTGAACCAGTAGTTGTTTCAACTGGCCAGTTATGTTGCCACCATATGACATTTGGCACTGCCTGGACATTTTTTGGTTGTCACAGTTCGGGGGGCTAGGGTGCCATAAGCATCTAATAAGTAGAGGCCATGTTTACTGGTAAACATCCTACAATGCACAGAACAGTCCCGACAACAAAGAATTTTCTGGCCTAAAACGTTAATTGTGCCAAGACTGAGAAACCCTGATTTAAACTAAGATATGAAGGTGAAGAAACTAGTCCTGTAAAGGGGCTCCACCTACTTCCAAGCATTCCAGGTGAAAAGAATGACATATGCTGAGGCTGTAATACCAGGAAAGGGTGTAAGATGAGAGGGACCAGATTTTGCAGGGCCTCAGGTCTTGGGCAAAAGTTTGGGTTTTTGTTGTCTACAGTAGAAAGTCAAACCAGAGAGGCCCGCTGTCATGCCAGGTCTCATGCGGGGTCTCTGATCCCGCTCCCCACACATATGCAGGACATGGTGAGGCCAAAAAGGAACACCAACGGAACCATGGATAGGTGGTTCATACCACTATATTATCACTGGTGGCTGGGTTGGAGACACAGGAAGCAGGAGCCACACAATCTGCAACCTGCCATTTGCTCCTCTGCCAACCAACCAACCAACATAGCCACGGCAGTTATATCAGTGGCTAATGGCTAACCGGTAACGGCTGATGGCCACCTAGTCACAGCTGATGGCTATCTACTACCCGAGGCAGAACCTTTCCACATGAGGCCGAGAGCCTGGAAACTGCTCTCTGGGACTCTGTCCCCACACCTGCTCTGGCTACCCTCCAGAGAATGTGTTAGAGTGTCAAGAGTGAAATCCCAGAGGCCGAGAATAGCCCAGGAAGAAATGGCGGCAGCTTTGAGTAGAGCAGAGGCAGTGGAGGGCAGCAGTGGGTGTATCAAGATGGATTCTGTAAGTAGCCATTACAGCACATAGGGGGAGGAGGAGAAAGAGGGATTAAGGCGGCTCTCAGGATTCTGGTCTTCACAGAGCGCCAGGTAGTGTGGGGAAGATATGGGGAAGATGGAGCGAGGGCCAGGTAGGCGAGGGTCCCAAGTAAAGAGCTGCGATTCAGACATGTAAAGTCTGAGGCAGCCAATAGAATTGGGTGCATAGGAATTGAAGAGGAATTGCTCATGCAAGACATTGAGCTATGGTTCATTCTCATTGTAGGGCTATGCATTAGTTTCACCAGGGAAGGGGGCACTCTAATGAAACACCAACGCCCAGGTCACATGCCTTAGAGCAGGTAAACTCAAGCTCTGACAGCAGGGATCCAAGCATCAGTATGTATTAAAATTCCACAGATTTCTGGCACAGGGATTGTCGATGTCCACCAGACATGAGGCACTGCCCCAAGGCACAGACCTCTGTGTGCATTGCAGCCCACAGTCGGCTGAGTAGCCTCCCCTCTGTGCATTACCAACAGAACTCTCTCTAGTTCGTGTCTATTTAAAATTCTGTCTCTGCTTTTCCAGCGGTTGGCTGAATTCTACCTGTCAAAACAATGAACTGCTCAGAGTCTTGGGTGCTCTTGTGTTACTTGCAGTGCCGGATCTTTTGTTCTGAAACTCTCTTGTTTATAGCAGTATCAGTCTCCTGGTGAAGCCCCAGGGCTTCTCCATCACGTCCATCCCTTTGGAGACAGAATAGTTGCAACCGCCTTTGTGAACTTTCTTTCCGAACAACTCCCAGCGCTCTGTACTCAAAGCAGAAGAAAATACGTTTCACACCTGTTCTAGTCTTTAAGTTCCAGTTCAATACCCATGAATTATTCTCATTGGGCATCCATCATGTGACATGCTTTGTACCTGCCACTTGGGGATACCATGATCACTGAGAATGATATGGACCCTGATCTCGAGCACTCACACTAGGGTATCTCAACCTCAGCGCTATTGACATTTGAGATGAGGGGCCGTCCTGTGCATTGTAGGATGTTTAGCAGCATGCCTGTCTTCTACCCACTAGATGCCAGTAGCATGGTTCTGTGCCCGCCCCCCACCCCAGTTTTGACAACCAAAAACATCTTCAGACATTGCTAAAAAGCCCCCTGGGAAGCAAAATTGCCCCTGGTCAAGAAACACCACTTTAGGAGGAAGAAGATATTAAACAAATACTCATGAAGGTTGATTAACGGTGATGAAAGGGGCATAAAAAGAGAGATCTAATTTAACTTGGCTGGAACAAAGAAAAAAGAGCTCATAATGGAGACTACTTGTTCCAGCCCAGAAAATAGCTGGTATTATTTCCATCGTGATGCTCTCTGATTATTTTAATGTCTTTTGTCTTCTCCAATTTCCTTCCATACTACTCACTGATTGTGTACTATGCAGCCAGGCACAGTGTTAAGAATTTGGCATGCCTTATTTCATTTATTCTCATAACTATCCTATAACCATAACTGGCACCACAAACCATTGAAGATTTGCTATATAAGTAAATTACCTTTTTCAACCAATAGCGTTGCATATTAGTGTTGTAAACTAAATAGAATAAGAACGGAGTCACCCACGGCTTCTACTTTTTCTTTGTTCCTTAGACAACAGCCTTTTACTTCATCAGTTACCACAGTCCTTTTGGCACTGTCAGTGTCTTCTGATTTCATTTCATTAGTTCCAGTCAGGTTTGTATCACTCATAACGAGATAGTACACTATGTTAAATCTGAGTCAACATCTCAAAGGAATGTCAAGAAACTGAAAATGGTCCAGAGGACGCTGAGTAGAATGGCAAAAGTTCTGGAAGCCAGACCATGGGAGGTACAGTAAAAGGAATGAGAAAATATAGTGCAAAGCAGATGTGGCTATAATATGATACAGTCTTCACACTTTTCAATGGCTATCATGCAAAAAGAGTGCTTAAATTAGATTATGTAACTTCTAATGGAAGAATTGTTGTACTGATGGATGTTTAAGGAAGGCATATTTTGGGCCATTATAAGGAAAATATTTATAACTGTTAGCATGGTATAAAAATAGAATGATTTCTCTGAAGAGGTACTGAGCTTTTTTTTATTCAAACAACCCCAGTAGATGAAATGGATGATCCTGAAAAGGGCATTCAAGCATTGGGAGATGGTTAGTTGAAATAAAGTTCAGCTATGACTTATGTAAACCCAAAAGTGGCAGAATGAGATGCTCTTTCCCCCTCACCACTTTTCCCCCCAATATCATAACGGACCTGTAACAAGTAGAGTGGGTCAGGGGAGATTCCTTGCACGTGGCCAGACTCTGCCTAGGGAACAGGATGCAGTGAGACCCTAACCCCCTACATTGTTGTCCCTACAATGATGCTCCCCTAAGAAGACTAATTGGTTTATCTGTATGTCAACACACACTTCCTGTGGCTTATTCCAGAAGCTTCTCTCAAACTTGAAGTGGGAAAAATTGTTTGTGTTGGGTGGGAGAATTCTCAGGAAGTGTCTCCCTCCATCTCATATTCCAGGGCCTGTTACAATCATGCTCGCTCTCCTTCTCTTTCCAGAGCTGGGGCGGGGGGGGGAAGAGGGTGAGGGGAGAGGGATCCTATTTTAGCAACCTCATCTTTTGACTATCTTGTCACAACCCTCATGCTGCCATGGTTGGCTAAGAATGAAAGTTACCATCTACAGTTGGCCCTTTGTGTGTTGTCTGATTCCATCCTGGCAACAATCCCAGTGAGGTCAGTAATATACTTATCTCCATTTTATAGAGAAGGAAACTGAGGTTCAGACAGGTTAATTAACTTGTCCTAGGTCAGAAAGCTATTAAGTGGCAAAGCCCGAGCTGGTAGCCAGATCAGTCATTGTCTGAAGTGTGTGGTCTTAACCCCTGCCCTCTACTTCCCACCCTGAATGACAGTGACCAGAGCTACACTTAGATAGACATCCATTATGGCTTTGTTTCAAGAGAGGAACAGAGTTTTGATTTTGTTTCTAATCCCCTTCTTGATGCCCAGGTTTAGTTTGACTCTGAAGGCCACGGGACCTCAGTAGATACGCATCTTTAAAAAATAGGATTCATTGAAACTCGGATCCCTCTCCAGTGTTTCAACTGACCTATCAGAGCCTTTTGTCCATACAAGTAGAATTTGGGTTCTATTCTATCTAAGACCGTGTCGGGCATTCTGTCAAATTATAAAGCATCTGGCCCAGTCCCTGGACCTTGAGTCCTCTGTACACAAAGGGCATTCAACACAATGTTCATCATGGCTTCTGTTCTTGAGTTTTAGAATTGTTTTTCAGTGGACATGTACCTTTTCAATGTCCTGTTTATGGCACAAAGTCCATGGGAGTTGGCTGAGCACAGAGGAAGGATCTTTAGACGTGAGCCAGTGGGCAAGGGGGAGTCGGGGATTACCAGAGTATTGCATGTAGTGAATCCTGTGTTAAAGAGGAGATGCTGTTTTGTGACAGTGGTGGATGAGATGAAAGCCCCAGGGGGTCCCTCGATCATCCAAACCAAACAAGTTCCCCCATTCTACTCCATCTCTGCACTAGACTTCCTCATGCCCCCTACTTACTTCACCCCATCTTGTCTTCTTTGGCACCTGGATTTACTAATTTTTCTCTTTCCTAGTCATCTGTTTATCTCCATTTGGTTCAGTACAACAAAACTGTCTGAACCATCCAGCTATTAACTTCATGTCTCTTGCTTTACTTCAGACCCTTTGCCCATGCCATGTCCTATCACATACGATGCACTTATGTGGTGGAAAGTTCACAAACTTAATTGTCGAACCTCATATATTGACAACCTATGATCGAGTCTAATCCCTGATTCTGAGGGCCCAGCATTGAACGAAAAAATTGGAAGGCAGGGGATGGGATGAAGGAGCAACATCTGTGAAGGGTTCATCTTTAGAAGCATACATAGGGCATTCCAAAATCATGGGGTGATCAAGGTTCAAATACTGACCTAAACAAATGGACGTGGCAGTTTGGGCCTTGAGGGTGTAGACAAGGATACACTTTTATCATTTTTTGAGGTAAGAACTTGTTTGTATTAGGGGTCCTGCTGAAAACTTTGGGTTTTACCTTCCTGGCAGCTCTTGACTTCAAAGGTAGTAATATCTTTTTTAAGTATAATACTTGGATAGCATACAACTTTTTTGAATAGCTGATAGGTATCTAGAACTTTCCTGGGAATTTGGGGGAAATATACAATGTGACCTCCATTGTCAAGGATCTTTGCACTCGAGAAATTTGGACTTTATAGAGATGAGGGGCTATAGAAGGATTTTATAAACAGGGGCATGTGGATGGATTAGCTTTATATTTTAGAAAAGCATTCTTCTGGCTACAGAGTAAGGGTGGAGAAATGAGAGGCAGGGATAACAACCAAGACACTGTTACAATAGTCCAAATGAGACACTAGGAAGCTTTGAACAAAGGAAGTAGCATCAGGAATAAAAAGGAAGGGAGAGAATCAAGACGTAGGGAAAGGTCATTGAGTTATGAAGAAATGTCTGGTTGGGTGAGGCAGTGAAAGAGAATAGTCAAGGGTAACTCTCAAGTTTTTGATTTGGGCTAATTAAGATAAGGATTCAGAAATGGCTATGAAATCTCTGACTTGGGCAGATGGGTTGGATGATGTAAGTGCCATCAACAGAGAAGAGAATACGGGACTGATGGCAGGATTTAGGGGAAAGTCAGAGAGTGCAGTCTGTGATGTGTGGACCCTGGGACACTCAGAAAGCAATGGCTATGTGATCCAGAGTGCAGGAAACAAGTCTGGGCAAGGTGTAGAGGTTGACCATCCCCAGAATACAGATGTCAAGGGATGCCATCCATGGAAATGAGAGGACTGCGGTAGGGCACGAAAACTGTAAATAGGTCCTAAAGGAAAGCACAGGGAAATTTGGGGTATAAGGAATGCTGGCATTCAGGGGGGTAGACAGAGGAAGATGAACCCATGAAGAAATTACCAACAAAGAATAAAAAGAACTTGCAGAAAATGGCTGATGTAAAGAAGTGGAAGCAGGGGTGGGAAAGAGGTGGAATAGACAGAGTTAGGGAAAAGGTGAGAACCCGAGAAGTTAAGAAAGAGGATTAGGTGATAGGATAAGATTATTTTAAAATATGCCAAGTTTAAAGTTTCAGTCTAAAATCCTGAAAATATGAATCAGGAAGTCAAAAGAGTGTCAGGTACACAAAACTACATAGAATCCATGTTACCACAGGAGCAGGTAGGACTTAAATGGTAAAGAATGTGGCAAGATAAGTGAGCTAAGGACAGAGCCACAGGGGCCACCTTGGGGGAGGGGGAGGGAAAAGAACCTGGAAAGTCAAGGGACAGAGAATGCATGGAATTGCTGTATTCTAGAAGGCAACAGAGGCCATGTCAAGAAGACATGGAGTGGAAATCAAACTCTGGTGACTAGAAGGGCACGAGTCACCCTTAGGAGAGCAATTTAAGCAGCCTGCTGGGAGCCAGAGGATGCTCTGTTTGTGCCACATCCTGGGTATGCAGAAGCACACTTAGAACCAAGTCATCACAAAGCCCTGTTCACAGCAAGCCAACAATTCATGGCAGAACAATGGGGCCTCTAGAGCTCAGTTGTGTCACTCTGTCCTTTCTACACTGGTGACTCCAGCAAAAAGAACTAAGCAAGTGAGCAGATTGAGACAATCCCATTGCATCCAGCCAAGGACCACAAAAAGGGGAGGAAATGTCACCAGCTTGGTTCGTTTACTCATGGCTCATTCATTCATTCATTAACACTGTATTGGGCCTAATGTGCTCAGAGACTGAGAAGGGGGACATGGTCATAAAGGAGAGCCGGTCCTTGCCTTCATACTGCTTGCAACGTATAAGGGGGAAGGGGCTTTCATTCCATGAGAATTTCCCCCAACCAAAACACCTCGTCAAGAATGCCTAAGAAAAGCACTACTCAAACTTTTACAAAATTACCCAGGTTAACAAGACCTTTTCATGCTTCTCTGTAGAGGGCGAAGGTAAAGCTTAAAGTGAATTATAAAAGGATATGTACACATGTAAAAAATTCTGATAGACTGGATTATAGGCTCACAGCAGACTGTAATGATTCTTTATTACATACTTCAAGGACTTCTTCCCTTGCACCGTTAACCATCACTTTGTTGCTGTGTTTCTCCCATCTTTTGCTCCAAACTAACCAAGGTCTAGTTCTCTATTTCCATCTGTCAATGGCTTTCCGCCTGCACTGCCCCCTCTCACTGCCCTTAAATTCAAACCTAAATTCAAACTTGTGAGTTGGACTCTCAAATCTTCGCCCTTTTCAAACATCCCTATCCCTGCCATTGGTCCCTTCATTTTATCTTTTCTCACCTGCATCTCTTGCATCCAATCAATTGCCAAGGTCTGTATCAAGCAGAGTCTTGTGAGCATAATAGATGTTCAATATTTACTTGCCAATTGAGTGGACACATTTTATATCCTGGACACTTTTATAGGCTACTAGTAACCATGGCTATAACACTGATAATGACAGTGGTTAAGAGCATGGCTTTGAGTGGTAGATGGGTTTGATCTGGGGTTAGTGATTGGACATATAGTTCCCTTAATCACTAGATGTATGTTATTAGAATTGTGAGAATCAGATATAAAATGTATGTAAAGCTCTGAGCCCAGAGATGTTATTTCTCTCAGTGCTGTAGCCCACTGTCAATGTTCACCATTTCAACAATCTAGTGTTAAATCCAAAGGAGCCCAAATCCCAAGCTGATGCCAATAGTAGTCAATTTTAGAACCTTAACTGGACTATTTAATAAGTCCCAGAAGGAGTCACCAACCACTTATGACCTTTTGTTTAGAGCATAATATAAAGACCTCCACATAAAATAGATCCTTCTTTCCCTGCCTGATCCATCCTCCACTGTACCCAGTTTCAAAAATTCCAATTAAAAATTATTCAACTCAGCGGAATACAGCATTAAGAATAGAGACAGTGGAAATGTAATGGCTCTGTGAGATGTCAGAGGGATAGTGGATGGGGAAGGGGGGTTCACACAGTGTGAGGGATATAAAAGATAAACGTCTAAGTATTACTTTATCTTGTGCACCTGAAACTAATTTAAAAAAAATAAAAATTATTCAACTCAAGTTTTAAAACCAATTAGCCTGGAAGACCTTACTTTTCCTCTAGAAAGCTACTTTTTAATTCAAGGAGACCCCTCCTTTGTCAAGCTTTCCCCTTTCCTCTACACTGGAGCTGTGTCCACCCCTGAGCTCCATGGCTTTTGGGGACTCCTCCTGGAGGTGCCCTCTGTAGCCCATTGCACGGCTATACATAGTTAGGTATGGCCGTATCTCTTCCATTGGACTGTGATGCCCTCCAAGTTGAGGCCCTGCTCACAGTAGATGCTAAATCGGTAGTTAACACACAAGATGGGTAAGAAAGACTGGAGGGGCCAGAATGAAAGAGCTGAGGGCAGCAAACCAAAGTGAACTTTGCATCCTCTAACAAGCTCAAAGGGTAGGCAGAAGTATAACACACATCCTCAGAGGAGGAGGGAGTAACCCCCGTGAATGTGGACCAAGGTCAAGGACAACAAGGAACTTTGATCCCATCACTTGACAACATAACAACTGCATGGTCTTTAATTTCCTTCCCCCATTGCTTCTGGACAATGCATGGCATGTACTGAGGACTCAATAAACAGCTGTTGAATGAATAAATGTATGTTTGTTTTCTCCATTTCTTTGTCAGCCTTTTTTCCTCTTTGTTCTCTTTTTGTCCTCCCTAACCCCACTCCCCAACCTTTCCCCTCACCATCCCAGTACACAAAGATCACATTTCCCTCTCTCTCTCTCTTTCTCCCTCCCATTCTCCCTTCTTCCTCCTTCCCTCCCTGTCTCTCATCCACTAATTCCATGTATAAGAGTGTGTGTGTGTGTGTGTGTGTGTGTGTGTGATGATGATGATGATGATGATTTCCAGTGTACAGAGAAGAAAACAAAAGTTCAAAAGCCCAAAACTGGGTACCAAAGATCTCACAGCTAGGAAGAGGTTGTAGTGGATAATGTCATGCTGCCCTAGATCCCTTAGTCCTTTTGGTGCACTCTAAGCCATAGAGTGCTTCACTCCCAACAGCCATTCCCTGTGACTTTGTCTGAGGGTTTGTCCAGGAAGCTGGAGCTCACTTAGCCAGTGGCCAAGGAGAGCCAGAAGTGCCTGGAATTTAAGTCTTCCCTTCTCCCCAACGCTGAGAGGGGTGGGGCTCATAGCCCATAACTAACGATTGACAGGAGTGAGGGCATAAAGACTGCAGCTCCCTGGTGGGCAATGGAGACAGCTCCCATGTGTGACCCCTACTGCCGCCAGCGATTAAGCCAACGTGACCCTCAGCGGACTTCCCTTGGTGTTGCACCCTGTGTAGCCTCCGCCCCTTCCCGGTCTATCTTTCCTACTCTAGGCCCCGTGTTCCTTGGAAACTTTCCCAATAAATCTCACTCACACTGTAGGGGTCCCTAAAATGATCTCCCTAAAATGTACCACTTTGGCATGGGAACTATTTTGAGCTGAAGGTAATCAAGACCCTGAAGGCTCACGAGAAACTTTTCCTTTAAAGAATTTAAATGAGGGGCCTTGGCCATACATTATAAGAATTGTCACCAGAAATAATTTTTTATGACCTCTCTATAGGATAGGGAAAGCTACTTAGTACTGAACATCTACCCTTCTTATCGTCCTGCAAGGACCTTACTCCCCTCTGAAGCCCCGAAAGCACCTTACGTCACCCTTAGCTCAGAATGCCATATATACTTCATTGTAATTTTCTGTCCCTGAACCTCTCATATGTGGGGGGTTCCCATATATGTGCATGTAATTAAATTTGGTTATTTTCTCTTGTAAATCTGTCTCTTGTAGATTTGATCGTTAGACCAACCAACAGAACCTTGAGGGTAGAAGAAAGTTTCTTCCTCCTCCACAACACAAATCCTCATCAAGCCTGCCTCTGGAGAACCGCGCCTAAGACAACGTAAATACAGGATTCAAACTCAAGCCTGTCAGACTTCAAAGCTGTTTTCCACTAAATTGTGGTTGAGATTCTATTGCAGTCACGCAGGCCTGCTCTTCATTAATTTTATCGTCATTTTAAAAATGGAAGGGTCCCTGTAGCTTCAGGTACTTTGAAGACAAATGTGTTCAGACACTCTATGCTTATTTCGTCTTCTTACTATAATCGCACGCATATGTTTCTGAGACAAAACAAGATAAACTAAGTGACTCAGAAAAAACCTTATTTTTTTTAACTTGTCCTTGTAATTCTCCTATACGTGGGTCCATAACTAGACACTAAAATGGACTTTACTCTTTTAATGTGATCCCTTTTAAAATATTTTTATTGTATAAGTAATATAAGTAATATTAGAGAAATTCTAGGGAAAACATCTAGGGGGGAAAAGAGCCAAGTACCCTAATCGAATCATTCACAAATGATTTCCTTCCAGTGTTTGTTTTTTGTGTGTGTGTGGTTTTTTTTTTTTGGTTTTTTTTAATTCATGTGACATGGTTGCAGTCTTGCTCAAACACCTGCATCTCCTGCATGTTTTCCTTTAGCTTAGTTTTCCATGGTGTAACACAGTCCTGTGGTTGTCATTTTTAATGGTTGCTCATTCTTCCACCTGGGGCATATACTGTAATTTGTCACCTTTTTAACGGTTTTTGATATTTCACTATTTTAAATAAGATTGTGCTGAACAACTTTGTGTTTTGTTTGACATCTACCCCTTTTCCATATTTCAGATTATTTCTTTAAGAGAAATTCCCATATCTTGAATTATCAAATAAAGGAATGATATTTATGACCTTTGATATACATTGCCACATTTCTCCCAGTCCCCCCCACACACTAAAATGTGTACCAATTAATAACATAAGCCAACCTGACACAAAGGTTATTCCAAGTCATGGTGACTTATGTTTTTTGAGTTTTGATCTAACTAAATGAATTCATTTTAAATCTCTCCACTTAGTACAAAGGTCTTGAAACTTCTAGAATTACACTGAACCTATGGCATTCCTCATTAAAATGACAAAGAACATGACAGGGACATTTTACTTACCCTAAAACGTATGTCATTCCTTTCTTAATTCTAAGCTTTCGCTGAGGGATTAGTCATTGGGCTTGCGTTGCCTAACGGAATCAGTCATTTTACGTACCACTAAACACAAGCCAGGACATTTCAGTGGCTGATGTGGGCTAACTGACTTAGGTCAGTAATTTGAGAGCATTTCTGCTTGCTTACATCTGCAGAAGTAGAGGGTGAAGAATACTGACAAGATAAATAAGCAAGAGAGGATTCTTGTTTTCTCAGTTACCTGGAAGTTTGCCTGAGCTTTCCTAAGGTTTAGTATTCTTATTTACTAGCCTTAGAAGTGTTGCTCCCTGAAATGGATTGCCCAGGAATACTTGGACCTCCGGGAGATCATGTCACATTAGTTGAAACCATGGCATTGTTTTTCCGGGTTTTTTTCTAACATGCTTAATTGTCCTGGCTTTTCTCACAAGTGGAAAAGTACTGAACATAAATTCAACCTGGAATTATTCTGAAAACCATTTGTACTTGCTACTACACACAGAACAGAAAGACGTAGACCGCTATTACAGCTTTTCACCCAGCCCACCCAGAGAATTCTAGTAAAAAAGTAGAAAACCCAGCCAGTCTTTTAGCTGCATGATTCCAAGTGCTATGAGACATTCATGTAGGTCAACATTCCATTGATCAACTGAGTTTATTTTTTACCTTTGAACTGTTTGTTTTTTGTTTTTTTTTTCTGGTTGTTTTTGAAGAACTTTGTTTTCCATAGCACTTCTAAACTCATGTGCCAACTTGCATTTCATTTTAAGAGAGAATTTCATTGTTGGATTAAAGTAAAAGGCAAAATAGATAAGACACTTTCCAGTCTATTTCTCCATGAATTGAGAAAATCCCTGATTTGCTTCCATCCACACCCCATGCTTGCTTTCACCCCTAACAGGTTGTAGCCACTGGGTGTGGGGTAATGACATGCCAGCAAATAATTCTGCAGCTGATGTCCTTACGTTGGCAGAATTTACTAGGTTAGGATAATACTGGATAATCCTAATTAAAGCCCAATCCAAGCTCAAACTTCACAACCAAACAAACCAGTTTAACAAACCACAGGAATTTAATTTGGCCTCACACTTGCAGCGGAAAAAGAAACACAACAGAAGCAAAAAAAGCTGGCAGCTCAGCTAACAAGCAGTCGCCTTCTGGACTCACTGCCAGCTTGATCCAATTAAGGAACGTTAGGGGTCTAATGACAGATATGAAGACAAAGGTTCAAATGAGACACAAGTTTCTGGACAACAGCCAGGCAAACTGCAAAGTTTCTAAACCTAGTGAGTCCCTTCAATATTTAAAAAACACAGAAAAGTACAAAGATAACCTGGCTTTATAAGCTTCCTTGCATATTTAGGGAATAAGAGCCAAGGTCTAGAATACAGCCAAAAATTAATCCCAGAACAAAATTCCATTTAAACCCAGGGGACTGGATATAAGGAAACACATGAAATACTGCAGGTTTGCTTATGAGTATTTATCCTGGGAGATCAACAAAGTCACAGCTTAGATCCACTTCACCTTCCCCGTTCCTCTCACATGCACCTCCTAAAGAAAACAAACCAAAGCAATGTCATGAAAACCACTTGGGGGGGGGAGGGTTACATTTTACTCCATGCCAAGTGTTGAATTTTTAAACCAAATTTGAAAAAGTCCGGCTGAGGCAAAGCAAGTGCCAGATTCTGCCCTGAATGAGAATCGCAGCGCCGTCCACTTACCTGTGATTAGCACTGCCTTTTGATCCACAGGTAACAATTCTTGACCAGATAAGTAAATATACACGAGAAAACATGACAAGGAGAAGAGAATCAAGCCCCAGAAGAGGGACAGGCTGAGCAGGTAAGCCCCGCCACAGAAGCCTGCCAGGCAGAATACCTTTCTCCCCACCTGCCCTGGTCTCTTCTTGAATTTGTAAAGAACCAGTCCTCCTAGCGCTGCTGTGACAGCCAGGCAGAGCCATGCTGTCTCAGAGAAGATAGTGCTCATTCTCATAAACTCCGCTGCACCTTTTTGTGCTCAGGGCAAGTGGGCAAAGGCTGGCTGGAAGCAGCCTGGGTTATATGAACGGAGAGGCAAAAAGGGAGAGGTGGTGGGGGGAAACAGCCTCAGCACGCTTTGAATGAGCCTGGATTAATCACTCTCACATGGGCACATATTTCCTAGTGGTAATGTAAACCAGCGTGCAGTAAGATATAAATACCAAAGCACTTCCTATTTGATTGCTCCCCCCACACCCACGGCGCACGTGACACATACGTATTCTCATCCACAACAAACATGCATTAGTTTTTTAACGACCTCTGGAGAGATAACTAGTTGGATAATTATTGACAGATTCAATCTGAGCTGTAAATTACAACATCTCCAGCTAGTAGGAAAACATGCTTCTCCTTTAGGAGTCTACTATATGTCTGTGTCCAGTACTTGTTCTGACGTGTGTGTGTGTGTGTGTGTGTGTGTGTGTGTGTGTGTGTGTATAAATCCAGGCAACTGGTGAGGTTTGGAAGATTGACTCTGGAAGGGGAAGGCATCACTGATTTTGTCTCTGTCCGTAGGATTCCTGCCACCTTCTTTCTACCTGAGCCAGGTTAAAGGGTAAGTGGAGAGGGAATATAGAAGAAGAGAAAGAGATTTATGGCAGATGTAGTGCTTTGGTCTTGTCAGAAAAGAGAGATGCCAGGGTGAGATAACGGCCATAACACAACTAATAATGGCCCATATCTATTGGTACTTTTCTGTGCCATGTTTAGCTACTGATCCATTCATTCTCTGCATTGAAACCCTATTCTCTGCCAATCTCTGCTCCAGGCACTGGCACACAACAGTCAATATGCTTGGTCTCTTTGAATACCTTAGGATGGTACGTTCTATTATTGTAGTAATTTTACAGGTGAGAACACTGAGGCACAGAGAGGTTAAGAGACTTGCCCAAGATCCCGTGACAGTGGAGTCCAGCAGCCTTGTTTCAGAGCTTTATGCTGTTAACCATTCTATTCTACTGCCTATCTTAGGCAAAACATAAAAGACAATCAGAATGGTATGTACTAGTGCTTCCTTACCTTAGCCTCCTTTGAACCTTAGGGAACACTTCAAGGTGGATATTATTACACTCACTTTAGAAAGAGGAAAATGGAGGCTGGGAGAGGATAAGTAATGAATCTGGACCCACACCCATGATTTACTAAAAGCCAGGACTTAGAGAGCTGTAACTACCAGCGACACTGTGGCTGTAACTACCAGCAACAAGCTGACTGTCCCAAGAGGGCGCCAAACCACCTGGGTTTACAGCATGCCCCGTGTTTGTGCCCAGCACCTGGCAGGGAGGGATGGAGAACTCCAACAAAGGCGGGCCGCTGCCGTATCTGGAGTTCTCACTTTGAGGTCAGATTATCTATATTCAAATCCAATCTTAGCTCTGCCACTGACTAACTAGGTTGTCCTGGGTGGGTACTTCACCTCCCTAGACTCCCAACCCCTCAGCTGTAAAATAATAAAAATACCATGAGAAAGCACTTAACACATCCTGCCTGGAACACCAGAAGGAGCTTCATAACTGCCAGCAATTTGTTTTTTGGGTGTTTTTTGTTGTTTTTTTTCAGACAGAACAGGCTCTCTGGCTGGACTAATAACCAAATGAACATAAGACAGAGTAACCGGAAAAAAATAACCAAATTTCATTACGTATATACGAGTACACATGGGTGTTCTATAAAAATATGAGCCTCTAGGGCAAATCGGGAAGTTAAGTCTTAGAGGCCATCTTGAGTTAAGAAGGAGGGTTGTTGTCTGGGACTTCAAAAGGGAGAAAGGCAATTCACATGGAGATGGAAAAGCAAATGTTTGGTAAATAAATGTTTGCTGGGCCATCTTTAACAATGGGACACAGAGAGGACTTTGGGTTCCTCCTGGCCTGTCACACAGCAGTTCCTATTAAACTACAGTTATCTACGATAGCAGGCTCCTTTCCTGAAGCAGGTCCCCTGCCTAAATTTTTTTGGGCAATTAGGGCAAAGGTCAAGGGTTTTTCCTGAGTCTTTTGTTTCTTGAAAATCACAAGCTTAAAATAATCAATATCCCCAAAAAGCATATTTTGGCGTGGCACACTCTGCTTCCCTTCTCAGGAAGAGCGAGAAGAGTAAAATAAAGCGCCCAAATGGAATGTTGACTTGTCCCCAAATGTGGCTGAACTTAGCACGAATTGAGGAGGAGGGGAGAGGACTGCAATGACTGCAATGGAGGAGGCAGGATTACGGGAGAAATGTAAGCAAACAATGATGTAAGAAGGTAGATAGTGCTTTGAACTGGGCGTTGGGAAGCTGTCTCTGGCCTCAGAGGAGCCTTTGGTGAGTCACTCTTTGGCCAGCTCAGCTGTGAAGGGAGCCCACCTGGGCTCAGGGCTATCTCAAGACCCAAAGGGGGGTGGGGGGGGCTGGGTGTGAAACATACTGTTCTGTGGGACTACGAGGGGTGATGACAAAGTCATTTAAGGGGTCTCGCATGGGGCCATGGCACCTCTTGTCTGCCCTCCCAGCTTCGTGAACAGTTGAGGTGGGGAGATGTTGCCAGCTCCAGGCCAGAAAGCTTAGGGAGAAGGGTCTAGAATTCCCCTTGGCTAGCCCTGAGATCTCCCTCTCCCCTACAAACCTCATTTACTCCTGTCAGCCATGAGTACACCTGTCGCAGGTGCAGGTACCTCTCTCAGGCTATTGGCCTCACCAGCCAGGAAGATTCAGATAAGGTAGACCAGGTCTCAGATAGCTTTCCAGGTAAAGATACAGGATAGTTACTGCCCTATGTGGGGGCCTCAGCACTTTGTCAGTGGCTCTGACCCTGCAGCTGGAGTCAAACACTCATGGTGGGTTTTCTGATGGGCCCACACCACCAGAGATGAAAAAAATCTCCTGGTGGCAGCCCACATTGCTTCCTAGCTGCTCAGTTCTGGGGCTCCCAAGGAGAGAGCAAACGCTGCTGTGAAGTGGAAGTCTAGGTAAGGATGGTCCTTGCCCTCTGATGGGGAAGGAGGTACACAGTATTAAGAGGGTGAGCTTTACAGCCTCACAGAACTGAGTTCGAATCTTGACTTTGCCACTTACTAGCTGTGAAGCATTGAACAAGTTACCTGCCCTTCCTGAGCCTCAGTTTCCTCCCCACCCTAAAGGAAGCCCGGTGCCCTGGCATTGTTTCTAAAAGTGATCGGCATAATTCTTGCCTTATGTCTGGCAGGACGATAGCCACATTTCTCATTGTTAGGAGTATTCACTGCCTCAAGAGGGCTAAGGCCCTTTTCTCCTGGGCAGAGGGAGAGGTTCTTGCCAGCTTCCTCCTCACTCATTTCTTCATTCAGTTCATCACATCCCCCTTCCCCTGGCCATCCTTCACACATCTGCTTGAATGTCAGCACCTCATCACCCAACCTGAATATCTTCTGTCACCACACCCTATTCATTCCCTTCGCTGCGCTTAGCTCAATGCATAATTCTGTACTCTCTACATTTTTAGGGTTTTCCTGTCTCCCCTACTAGACTACGAACTTCACGAAGGCAAGAATTGTATCTGTTTTGTTGTTGTTTTTTGTGTGCTATACACCAAATGCCTAGTGCCTGGCACATTCCATGTACTTAATTAACATTTGTTGAATAAATATGGGAAGGAGAAGGTCTCTAATGAGTGCCTTGTAGGTGGCAGGTTTTGGCCAGACAAGGAGGAATTCAGCAGTGAATAAATGGACCCAATTCCTGATCTTGGGGAGCTCTCAGGAGTAACTGCCACAGGAGCAGTGACTAGTGTGGGTGGGTGGGGGTGGAAAGGAAGGTTTTTTTCCTTTCCACAAAGATGGAGTTGCAGAATTCCTAGGTGAGAATTAGCCCAACACCTTCTGAGCCCCATATGTTTGCATTCCTTTGACTGAGAACTTCAGGGTCCTGGTCCTAGAGTAGCAGCTCTGCCTCTGAATGAAGACTTAATTCAGAAGTCTGAATTGAGTTGTGTCTCCTTGTTGTCCCCATCGTTTTGTCCAAGAGCTACCTTCAGCCATCCCTCTTTGGCCAGTGTCCCTTTGCTGGTTCTTAGATTTTCAAGGGGAAGGAGCCAATCGGATCAATTCATTCTTGCTAATGATGCCAGTGGGTCAGTGTGGTGCTTCCTTCCTTTTTGAAGGTACCTTTTGAAGACAAAATATCTTATCCAAAAGAGAGGATTTCCCAACCTGGGGGGGAATAAAAGCTGAGAATGCTAGAATGTATACTTTCTTAGAATCAGTGACTCTTGAGTTTAGAAGGGAATTTGAAGAAGTAATTTCCTATCTAAAATGGGGATTCTCTCTGTAACCTCTCCACCAAATGGTCATCTTGTCCACTGTCAGGACAAGTGGACTTTCCAGTTCAGGACAGCCTAAGGTATCAGAAAGCTCTCTTCTAGACAGAGCTTGATTGTGGCATTTGTCTTTCCTTACACACCTGGAGTCACACAGACCAGATCTAGCCCCAATTTCCTTCAGATATTTGAGGACTGCTATCATGCCTTACCTTCTCCAGGATATGGTTCTAGGTTCTCTCAATTGCCACATATGTATGGTAGAACGATTTCTCTGGTGCTAAGTGCCTGAAACAGTCACCTTTTTAAGTGTTCAAACATTTTTTAAAAATCACTGTGTTGCAATAACTGAAGAACATCTTGCTATGGTGAGTGTAGCAAGGTGATGGAATAATTCACCAAGTAGAGAATGACCATATGTTGATGTCAGGATGACCTAAACTTTAAGATGTGGACAGGGCAGTACAAGTCATAACAGATCATTTCAGGGACATCCAGTATTTCTGGTAACACAGGTTTTGTTAGTGTTTTCAAGATTTGGGGTGATGACTAGTGTTTTAAATGTTAAATTATAATTGTGCAAATGTTACATATGTCATTTCAAACAGTGTGGTGGGGAGGGGAGCCAGGAGAAAACACCTAGAAGTTAGAGTTGGATTAAGTCGTTTTTCTGTCATTGAAACATTGTGGGGTAAAGATGTTTCAACTCTACAATTATCAGGCAGAGGGAGATTCCAAACAGGTCAGATCTCATTTATTGTATGTAGAGTTTCAATAATCCTTAGTGTGGACAAAAAAGAGGTTCTATGAAAAGTAACCTCACAGGGTGATCTGATCATAAATTCCTAACTGGTCATGGTGAGTAGTCATGCCCAGGCACACAGCGTTTTAGAAAAAGGCTTATCTTTGCCGTAAGCAAGCCCTGCCCATTGTGCATCTAGGTTAACACACCTTTGAAGTAAGTAGTAACCACTCCCAAGAGAGCCCATAATCTTATTAACTATCCTGTAATCCAATCCCCTGCTTTGCTTTCCTCCACCTTCATGTAATCTTCCTTACATTCCTTCCTTAATTCCAAATGCATAAAAGAAACTGCAAATTGTCATTCTCGGGAGCATTTGAGATCTTGTGTCCCAACAACTGTCATCAGTTGGGGCTCAAATAAACTCATAAAGATTTCCTACAGGTTTGGATGTTCATACGTTGATATAAGCAGCCTGGCCCTTCTTAGAATGGGATTCAATTACTTATATCTCTCCTAGAAAGGCTGGGCCCAGAACAAAAAACTATATATATATATATATATATATGTATGTATGTATGTATGTATGTATGTATGTATGTATGTGTATGGATATGGATATGGATATGTATATATGTATATATATGTATTTTCCATCCCCATCTCTTCTCAGCACTCACCATAGCAAGGGGCAATAACCACACCAAGAATGGAAAAGTCAATCACACACACATACACGCATACATGCAGAAACATGCACTCTCCTTTCTTTAAATTAAACAATTATGTTTAAGCACAGATTATGAGGTTGCTCTCTTCCTGTCAAGGAGTTTTGTAATCTCAGGAAGATTTAAATACTCCTCTACAACGCTGATGCTTTACGTATACACAGATAAATGACCTGAATATTCCCAAGTCTTTGGCTTTCCAGGACTTTTCTTCTCTCTCCTAAGGCTGCAGGCCTAATGCCTCACGCAGAACATCTACATTACCTTGGAGGATTTGGGGGGATTTACATTTCTCCTAAAACTTTTTCTGCTTCCAGCGGGTCCAGAGAGTTCTGGCTCCCAGCAGCAATTCAGTTCCCTTGCGCCCTAGCAATTCCCTTCAGGCTGCTGCTTAGGACTCTGAGCTCAGAACCTGTTCTGTACCCAACTGAGCCACCACCAGGTTGGCCACAGCACAGGGCTAAGTTGGGACGGGCTGCACTTCCCTTAGCGGCCCTGCCCCACAGTTTCCCACAGCCCCAGGGAGACAAGGCTTTTGTGTATAACAGAATTTTGCTAAAAGCTGGGAGGCAGCAGGGGGAGGGGCACCAAAGGGGGCTGTACAAGGAACACCAAGAGCATGGATTGCTCACCTCCCTGCTCATTGAGGCCCCTTGGCCCTGCCAGCCCCTGGAGAGATTTCTCAGGCTGACCCTCTCTCCTGGGACTCTGCAGTCTGCTCATTTGCAAATTTTTTAAACCATGGACCCTTTTGTGCAAATGAATTAAAGCAGGCTGATAAAGCAAAGGCAAGTTTAGCTGTCCTGGGGGAAGCTGAGGTGAGGGCAGGCAACCACCATGCTGGGCTTTTCCATCATGACTGCGGCAGCCCCGGGGTACCTGGACACAAGAGCAGATAATCATTGATGTATCTCAACTTGCAGTGAGGAACCTGAGGAACAGAGAGGGGACGGTACTTGACCAGACTCATAAGGGCAATGAGCATCCGAATTCGGTGTATCACTTGGGCTCTTGCTGTGCGTGTATCTATGGGGGTAGGTGCATGTATGTGTGCATGTGCACATGTGTATTCATGTATGTGTGCAGATGTGTATGTATATGACTCTGTGTGTGTGCATTGTACATGTGAAAAGCTGATGCGGTTCTATCCTTGCTTCATTACAGCTCTCATGTCCTGCTGTTCGGCATCTCCTTAAGCTCTGTCGTCTGTGAACTGGAGATAACAGTAATATGTCCCTCATTGTGTTCTTAGGGGGGAGTATGTGAGCTCAGTAAAAAAGGTATAAAGACTTTAGTTGTTGTTGTTTGTTTGTTGAGGGAAAGGAAAGTAATTTTGTCCTGAAGTGAGGCTGGTTGTTGCAGAATGGGAAAGAGGGAAAAACAGGGCAAAATCTGAATGTAAAAAGAAAGTTGTAAAAGTTTTGTGGAAAGGTATCTTGAGAAAAGAAATTTTGTGTGGTTAAGCTAAATAAGATTGGAATCAATTTAATTATGTACATGAATTTAAATATCAAAAGTAAGCTGATGCAAAATTAGAGTCTTTCTTGGGACCTGGAAATGGCTTTAGGGTGTTCCAGGAGGCCCCTGGAATACCTCAAATGATTTGTTTTCTCTCCCTCTAAATGAGAAGTATTAGGTTGGTGCAAAGGTAATTGTGGTTTAAAAGGTTATAATTGCAAAAACCGCAATTACTTTTGCACTAACCTAATATTACACTAATTATGCTTGTTTGGTGTATTGAAATGACATGGGGAGGGGCATTGTCAAATATAATGACTTTGAGTTGTTGTTTTTTTCTTATGTTGTATTTGTGTAAGTACAGGTGTTCAAAAAATAATGTGAAAATCGTGGAAATCTGAGCTATCCTGACATAAAAACTGCCATTAAAATATGGCATAGGTAGATAAAGTCCATTCTGTTTCTGCAAAAATGACCCCTCATTGCCAGACTTTTGCCATCCTGATATCCCTGTAACATGGCAACAGTCTGCTCCCGAATCAGAGAAATTAAGGTGGGTAAACAATGGCTGTAAATGAAATAAATCATCAGGGCTGTGGGAAAGCCAAGATGGCCACTTGGTTCTTACAGGCGCCCTGACAAACCCCATATTTCCATTTTTGCATTCCTTCATTCACATAGTGCGTGGAAGCTGGACTTCATTCAACTGCCACTTCGTATGGGTTGTTAACATGTTCTTGTTCTTGTAGGTCTATTTTCTGGATGAGTTGAAACATTTCCTTGTCTCAAGGCTGATGCCCTCACAGTGACAAAGAAACTGTTAGGAAATGTGTGTCCCACTTGGGGTATACCTTCCAAGTGCTCCCTCAAGGCTATTTACCTAGCCTCACCACATGCCATGGGACAGTGGCTAAGGACCTGTCACTGTTTTCCTTCCCAACCTCTGTGGAATGGCCTCTTTATACCGATGACATAATGCTGACCTGTGAAGATGTGTCTCTGCTACAGAAAACCTTGCAGGCTTTCCTGGACCACCTACAGCAGAGAGCACGGGCAGTGAAGCTACAGGAAATTCAAGGTCCAGTCACCACAGTCAAGTGTTTGGGAGTCATACGACTGTCACAGACAAAGTACAAGCCTACCCCATACCACGTAATATAAAAGAAGCACAGGCTTTCTAGGAATTCTGGGGTACTGGTGAACTTTCATAGCCCCTGTAGCACAATGCTTTTGCTCATTTTATCACCTAGTTAAGAAGGGATATATATGTGCCCGAGGGGCTCCACAATAGGCTGCCTTCAAGAATGCTGGTTAAACAGATTATAACTTTTGGAATCCCAGGTGGGAATGCCGTTTGAATTAGATGTTTCAGTTTCCCCGGAAGGCCTGGGCTGTGCATTATGACACAAAAAAAAAAAAAAAAAAAAAAAAAAAAAGGAGAGTACGTATCCCTTGGCTTTTGGTCCCAACCGTAAAAGAGGGCAAGAGCTCAGGTACATCCTGACAGAACAGCGAGTATTGGCAGTGTATGCGGTGCTCCTGCAGGTGGAGGGAGGCTCTTAGTAAAGAACTGCCAGTTACAGTAAGAGCTTCACTTCCCATTATGGGGGGATGACAACATGCTCCACTCACCGGCCTCTGCCACAGCTCCTGGAATACCTCTGCTGGTTAAATAGCATGCCTGTTTACCATAGGGGAGTACTACCCCCAAATGCTCCTGCTCCTATCCCTGGCTCCTATCCCTCCAACCTGCAAAACAGAAATAGGGGAAACTCTGGCTTGGGCCTGATGCCTCTAGCGATCGAGAGCCACCGATAGCTCTAACCAGGGCAGTCCACCTACTTGCATAAGAGTTGCCATTCAACCATCCACTGATACTATCTGGATGGAAACAAGAGTAAGTCACAGTCGCCATGGGCTGAGTTAAGAGTGGTCTGGTTGATAATCACACATAAACCTTTAGCAACTGACCCGTCAGTGGATGCTGCGAGTTGGGTATATTAAAAAAGTGGGCACCGTAGTGCCTGGGTAGGACAGCAACAGAGCCAAGGAGGATGTGCTAGAGCTTGAGCTAAGGGCAGTGCCTCTAGAGCCAACAATGGTTAAAGTCTGTCTATCTATTCACCAAAGATCCTGACCGGTAAGGGACTAGAAAAGTTCAGTACTATGTCTGGATAACCCCATCAAACAGATAGTGACTGGGGGTCACATTTCAAAGGATTTGATATACAAGAGTGGACAAAAGAACATGATATGGAATGGAGGTCCCTCCTCCCCTATAACCCACAATCAGTTGGGCTGGTGGGACACATAAGTGGGGTTCTTCAGCCACAGATAAAATTGCTAAATTGAAAACCTACCTTGGCCAGGTGGACAAAGGTGTTTCCCAAGCATTACTACATTGAAATGACCAACCAGTGGGACCTATTGCCACATATGCCAGCTTAGGATCTCAGACTGAGACCCCCAACATGGTAAAGGTGTGGAAAACGAAGGACATGGCAATGGCCTGATGCTTGCTATGGACCAGTGAGCTATAATAATAATGATGGCACCAACCAAGCTCTATTGTCCCTGGAACAGGGGCCATTTACTGGAATCTGCAATGGGACATTCCACCAGGATGGGTCGGATACATCATGCCCCTGAATGGGGTGAAACTGCTCAGTCTCAAGTGGGACCCTGTCATCCTAATGCAGTTGGGACCCATGGAGACGTACTATACGTGGATTGGTACACGCACCATTGAAAGAAAGGAGAAAGTAGGGGTCCTAGTCTGGCATAGTCCTTTCCCATTCACCTCCTCACACCAGAAATCACCACTTCCCCTGGCCAACATGTATGGTTTACACAGCCTGGCCAGATTCCCAAGGCCATGGCTATATTAACATCTGAAGATAAGGGACCAAGTGTCATTCTCATAAGAGAAGACCTCCCAATTCAGTAACACATATAAAACCTCAAGTAAATGCCCTCTGTGATCAAACCCCAAACCTAGGCAACCTATTAGCACACTGGTTCAAATCCTGGGGGCATGATGAAAAAAAGTTACTAATACTTGGATGGCTTCTACTAATTTCTCTTTTTTCTTACATGTGTCTGTATTATTGCTGTGAACTCTATCTCCAATGCAGTTATTTGGTGACTAAGTGAGTAACCTCCCTGCTACTGAAACCCCTCGCTGACCACTCAGGACACCTCGTGGAAAAGGGGGACGTGTGAGGTTGTTAAGAGCTGGTCATGAGAGGTGAAATGTAGAGGAAAGACTATTCCATGACATGACCACCACCTGAGCACTGCCAGACCTGCCAGCTAGATCCGGGGCACAACAGAGATCGCTTCTCCTAAATTCCCTCAGAGACTATCTTATGGATGCCTCCCTTATGCCCAACAGTGTGCTGGTTTGTGCCAGTTCCTGGAACAGGCTATTGCCCCACCCCAGGCAAAGATGATAAGCACCTCATATGTAAGTTCCCTTTATGAACTCTTAATGTAATGATACAGTTATTAGCTTCTTCCCCCGGTCTCTCGGGTCTGGGAAATTTTTCCCAACACCATGTATCCAAATATTTCTGTCTTTCTCCTTATTCCACCTTTTAAATGTCTTTAAACTAGTCTACATTTCCTGTCTCCGCTTCCTTTCCTCACTCTTGGAAAGGACCAGAGTATGACAATTCTACCTTGAATGGAGGTGAGTGATGGCATGGATGCCCTGCTCTCTAGACTGAAAGTTTTGCCAGCTCCTTGCTGCAGCAGAAAGGGGGCCATGCATCTCTTTCCATGTCTGTCAGCCAAGCCAGAGCAACCATTCCATCAAGGCCACAATAACAATAGGTCGTCTGGAAGCAATACTTAAATGTGGTCTAGAGACAGTGCCCAGTTTTCCCTGGTCCCTGGTGAGATGATGGCCATCAGTAGAACAGCATGCTGCATTTTTATAAGATTGAATTCATTTAACTCAAAGGAGTATCTTCGGAGATTATAGCCGTCCTCTCTATTTGGCATTAAAATATCTTCATTTATGAAATGGGGGTGATAAGATATCACAGTTTAGTTGTTTGTTTATTTGTTTGTTTGTTTTTCTGTCTTGATTCCCTTAAAAAATTACAAAAATTACAAGTTGGCAAGCTACACACTTCCCCAAATTTTGGTCTGAAATCTACCAGTGTTCAAAATACAAAAACATGGGAGCCCCACTCACAGAACATGGTGGATATGAGTTAGAAAAATCTTGGGTGGAAAGCCAACTCTGCTACTTACATGATTGTGTGGACTGCCCTCGCTGCTTGAAGCTACGGTTTTCTCATCAATAGTGGGATAATAATTCATACCTCATATTGGTTATAAAGATAATCTATGGAAATGGCTGGCAGAGTTTTCAATGGCAGTCTTTATTACAAGAATTTTTGGGGTCTCATTGAAAACTCTTGCAATGTAATTCTTTCAGTTTTTGTCCCTTCTTCTTAAGAGTTACAAATTGAGAAATAGGAGCTGAAGGCAACCAATGCACAATTTGGCATGGCTTCTCTCCTGTAGTCATAGTTCCCAGGCTGAAGGTTCACAGAAGGAAATACACTTGCATCTGTATCTCCAGAAGGGAGATTAAATCTAGGATGAGTCTATTACAAAGAAGACATTTCAAAATTTGAGCACACAGCTGAATACCAAAAGTAAATTACACCATAAGCCAGATGTTCCAGGAACTTCTTTTCCATTTTTTTTTCTTTTTTTTCCTGAAGGAAAAGTTTTAGTTCATAAAGAAAACAATGAGCAGAAATTGCTATCACAAAATTATTCATCATTATTTAAAATGAGCCCATTTGAAAATAATCAAAGATGTGCAGAATGATTTATAGAGAAAGTTGTTCATTTCAGTGTTATTTATCATATATAAAACATAGACACATTCTAAATGGCTTACCATAAAGGATTTGTTATATAAATGACAGTACTTTCATTTGATGGACTGCCATACCACCATTAAAAATCATGTTGTTGAAGAAAAGTTAATAACTTGAAAGAGTGTTCACAATATTTTTGAGTAAGGAGAGAAAGTTACAAAATAGAATATGCATTGTAATCATATTTTACATCCAAGATATGAGCTGGAACTTCCTGTACTTTGGCAATCAGGTTAAGATTGTCTCAAATTCCCAATCCTATGGCCTGGGGACATTAAAGCTTTCCCAAGATTTCTTCATGATCCTAGGGACCTACCTTCTCACAGTTTCTTCTGCCTCTTGTCAGTTACCACTTCTGTCTCTCATTCTGAACTCTGTGTAACTCAACCTCTCCTTTCTGTTTGCAAAACAAAATTTATCACAGTAAAGTCAACTTTGTCAAAGTTCCTCCTACCTTTAGTGGTTTGGGGGTTGGGATGGAAGAGATGGAACAGATGGAAGAAGCATTTATATCACTGTAGAGAGGGGAATAGTGGCCCCCAAAAGACATGTCCATGTCCTAACTCCATGAACCTGTGAATATGACGTTATTTGGGGGAGGGGCTGGGGAAGAGTATTTGGAGATGTAATTAAGTTAAGGATCTCTAGATGAGATCATCCTGGATTAGGATGGACCCTAAATCTAACAACAGATATCCTTCTAAGAGATAAAAGAGAAGACACCAGAGGGAAACTTGGGGTAAACTATGTGAAGATGGAGGCAGAGATTGGAATTATGATAACTCAGCCAAGGAAAACCTGAAGCCACTAGTAGCTGGAAGAGGCAAGGGAAGACCTTCCCCAAGAAACTTCAGAAGGAGCATGGCCTTGCCACACCCTAATTTCAGACTTCTGTCCTCCAGAATTATAAGATACTACGTTTCTGTTGTTTCAGCCACCAAGTTTGTGGTAATTTTGTTATGGCAGTCCTAGGAAACTAACGCAATCTCCAAAATGCATATAACAGTAAAGGGAAATCTACTTGCTAACAAGGTCCTTTGTCTCCTCCCGTCACCACCACTGTGGAATTTCACCAACCTTATAGATGCTTCCTTGCGCTTCTCTTACTCTCTCTTTAACCCCCTCCTCTTCCTCCTTCCCTTACTGTTCTATGGACTCTAACTTTTATTCCCTCCATCCTACAGAGTTATCAGCGCACAGCTCACTCTAGCTCCTATTCCTCAACTTACATGTTATAAATTTATTCCACCCACAATCTTCCCCATCTCAGTGAGGGCAACTTCATCCTTCTACTAGAACAACATACAAGCATTGGACTCCCCTGCTCTTGGACTCAACTTACATCCAACCCATCCAAGAAATCTTGCTGCCTCTACCTTCAGAATATATTCACTACTTGACCGCTCCACTGCTACTAACCTTGTGCAAGTTACCATTCCTTTCTACCTGGATGACAGCAACAGCCTCGTATTAGTAGGTCCCTCTGATTCCACCCTTGTCTCCCTACAGTCCATTGTCAACCTAGCACCAAAGAAATCCTTTTATAAACTCAGTCCTATCATATCACCCATTTGCTAAAAACTCAGCAAACGCTCCCCATCTCACGCAGAGTAAAAGCCAAAATTCTTAAATGGCTCCAAGGCTAGATGATCTGGCCTCCATAGCTCTAGGACCACATCCCAGGTTTCTATCACCTCATTCATTCCATTCTAGTCACAAGGACCTCCTAGCCACTCCTCAAACACATGGGTACACATCTGCTCTGACTTTCCCCTTGGAACACTTGTCCACCTGCCCAGCTCCCTGGCCTCCTGCAATTCCTTGCTCCAAGATCCCCTGCCCAATGCATCCTGCCCCCATTTCCTTCCTCATTAATGTGCTCTAATTTTTTCCATAATAATAATCTAAGTAACAAATTCATGGCAATGACAACAAACTCCACAATCAATCAATCAATCTACCTACCAAAAATGAAACAGTTGCCAGAAAGTTTCTGTTATATTTATGTGAACTGAAATATGAAGTCTTTTTTTTTTCTAATGGCTAAATCATTAAATATAATTTGAGGCATATAACTCAAAAACTATTCGAATACTTTGATCTGGCTGATTGATTTGACAATATGGAATGACTTGGTCAATGATATGATGAATATTTTCCAAAACTTGCATGAGGTGTAGCTTCAGTTATGTCGTTGTTTTAAAATATATTTAGGACACACTATCATATTAAAGGATTTTAGCAAAAATATGGCATTCGTATTGAAATTAACACTATTTTGATTTACCCACCTCTGAATACACCTAATTAAACAAGATGCCTCTGAGTGAAAGAATAATAGCCACCCCACAGAGCCACTGCTGATAGAAAGGAAACCATTCCTCATTCCCAAGACCCTAGGGCCCATGTTGTACCTTTTACGCCCACACCCTCCCCTACATTGTCTCATTCATGTCCTCTTGCCTAAGGCTCTCTCTTGGTTTCATCTTGTTCCACAGGACTTAGGGGAGTGGTATCTTTGGACCTTGAAGTGCAGGAAGGGAGTGAAAAGGCAGTGCTTGGTCTGGCCTCAGGATGGATTGTCTAAGAGATGATCAAAGCTTGCAGACTGCCAAGATTAACTTGCTGATGCTCTGCATTATTATTCTGGTTAGAAGGCCATCAGGAAAACAGAGTGAAAGCAGAAGGAATCGAAAAAGAAACAATGAATCCAAGAGACTCTGCTAGGCAAATTAAACGAATCTGAGAATGAAGGAAAAGAAGGGAGGCGTCAAAAGGTACGTACGGCCAATGCCACATATTGCTGGAGATAAGGAATCCCCTTGTGGACATGAGATTAAGATCAACGGACCATCCCCATAAATAAATCCCAGTGGCAAGTGTATATATGTTTTGGAGTCATCAGCTCAGTGGTCAGAGTTGAAACCAAGAAAACGGAAGAGTTTTTTTAGGTGACGGGTGTACACTATAGACAAAAAGAAGGCTGAAGGTGGAATCTTGGGTTTTACCCAGTTAGGAGCTGGCAAGAAAAGAAAAGGGAGCCAAAGAAAGAAAATGGAGAGGAGAGCTGAAGTGAAAGGAGAACAAGGAGAGGAAGGAAAAAGAGGAGAGGGGAGGCAGCGCAGAGCATAAATAGGCAAGTGTTAGTTAAAGAAGAAGGGATTCTACAGGAAAAACTGATTCTGTCAGTGACAGAAATTCAAATACCATCTTTCCCCCAAAATAAGACCTAACCAGAAAATAAGCCCTAGCATGATGTTTAGATGAGACATCCCCTGAAAATAAGCCCTAATGCGTCTTTTGGAGCAAAACTTAATATAAGACCCGGTCTTATTTTCGGGGAAACACGGTAGCTAGCAACTAGTGAGGAAATGTTCTTTGCAAAGAGGAAAATCTAAACAAATGGTAAGTTTTAATTTGTCTTACATACTGAATCTCTAGTGAAACATCTGTGCAAGAATTGCAATTAGTACCATGTAAGGAACTCCTAGCATTTGCAGCACTGCCTTTAGTTTTGTAGATGCATCTGAATAGTATATACATTGCTTTTCAAGAAATACCACCTAAATGTTCCTTACAAACAAGGATGGAGAAGTAAAAGGAGTTTCAGCTCTGTACCATGCACCACCTATTTATATTACATCGTACTTCCACAGTCTCTGAGGGAGGGAAACATTGGGGTATGCTGTGGGCTAGGTAAACACCCACTAAATATTGATACACGCATAATTCAAATGACTAAAATAATCCCAGCATAAATTACCCTTGCAGTTAGAGGAGAGACAACATGGAGTAAGCTGATCATGAAAATTAATACAAGTCAACTCTCAAATTTTAATGTAGTTAATTGAACACCACTTATTATTCAAACATCACTTTCTCTCCTGGCTTTTACCTTTCCCTCCTTTCCCTGAGTAAGAGGAAGGTAAGAGGATAGCCCCATGGGCAAAGCCGTCACATCGAGATGGTGGAGCCAGAGAATTATGTTTATTTTTCTAAGGCAGTGGCTTCTCAACTTTTACCCACATTGATTTTACCATCTATGACACACTTCTGTGGGCATATCCAGGGTAACAGGCCTTCCTGTCCCCTCCCACTCAAACAACATTGAAATTACAATGACATCAGTGTAGGTGTAACTTTTTTTGATGTAGTTTTGTTGAGCTATAATTCACATATCACAAAATTCACCCATTTGAAGTCAATGGTTTTTAGTATTTACAGAGTCATGCAACCATGACCACATTTTGTTATCCCAAAAAGTAATCCTATATTCATTAGCAGTCACTCCTCCCTACCTCATTTCACCTCGAACCCCCTAGCCACTCGCAACCACCAATCTGCTTTCAATCTCTATGGATTTGCCTATTCGGGACATTTCATATAAATGAAATCATGTAATACGTGGTTTTAGTGATGGGCTTCTGAAACTGGCTAGTAAAATATGTGCACATTGTTTACTAGGCTTATCCATTGTAGCATGTATCAGTACCTCATTTCTTTTTATGGCTGAATAACAGTCCACTTGTATGGACAGATCACACTTTGCTGATCTGTACAGTCATCGATGGAGATTTGGGTTGTTTCTTCTTCAGAGATATGATGAGTAACGCTGCTATAAACTATCCCTGTACAAGTTTTGCTCATGTACTCTTGAACTTGATCTCTAACAAGAGCAGCTGACACTGGCCACAGGGTGTCTGTAGGGGAACACAGGCATTGTCTTATTTCATCATTTCAGGAATCCTCTGTGCGGAGTCAGGGTTCAAATACTTATTGCTTTGACTCCAAAGTCCATGCTTCTAATCTCCTTGCTATACTTCCTCTAAGTCTAAAAATTAAAAAGTTAAATCATTCATTACTTTAAGTAGATGACTATACCATAGGTAAGACATTAGTTATGACACCTCCTAGCTGATCGTAACACATCCTATTTGAAAACCACCACCCCTGAAAAGGTGGCTCCCTGGAGAAATTATAATCAGGGGCAGAAGGAGGCCCCTAAAACTGCATCAGGACAATGCTTTCAGATGGTGCAGTTCCGCCAAACCAAAGCAGGGCTCTAAAGAAGCTCCAGAAGCAGTCAAGAGGGTTACTCTGAGAATGAGGATATGTCAGGAACAGGGTGAAATGTGGGAATCTGGATCATGCCTTCTTCCTCCTAGAGACTTCTTCCATCTTGCTGTGGTCCACTGGACAGTCCCAACACATGGACAAGATCTTTCCTTCAGATGAATGAATCTGAGCACTATACAGAATGGTATCTCCTTTTCCCTCCCAGCACAGACATAGCCAGTACCTCTTCACTCCTCAGACATGTGACATCAGTCCTGACTCTATGCTTTTGCCTGTTATTTCTTCCACCAAAATGTCCCTTTCTTCTCGTCTTTCTGAGCAAACCCCTGCACATTTTTTAGGACTCATGTCACAAGCCACTTCCTCAATAAACACATTTCAGTATCTTCTGCCTTTAAATACATCATTCTTTCTTGGCACAGGGCGTTTAACTATCTTGTATTGGTATAAAATCTAACCTGCTCTAAAAAAGCAAACCCTTCAATTACAGTGGCTTGCTACACAAACTTGTGCATGTGATAAAATTGAAAAGAACTACATACACAAAACACACACACAAATGAGTACATGTAAAACTGGGAAAATCTGAATATGACCTGTGAATTGTACCAGTGTCAGTATCTTGGTTGTGATATTATTACACTATAGTTTTGCCAAATGTTACATGTGAATCTAGAATTCTCCTAATAAAAATTTCAATTAAGACGTATAGTATCATAAATAAGTAATAGTACAGGTAATCTAGATTGGTGAGACTAGTGAGACAGCTCTACCCCACAAGGTCATTCAGGGATCGAGGTTCCTTTTATCTTGTTGCTCCAACATCCCTTAGGGTACCATCCTCAACTGAAGTGTTGAAGCTGAGTCAATGACCAAGTTGAGTTTTAGTCCATGGGAGTGGAGAAAAGCAGGCAAGAAATTTCCTTTTAAGTATGTGATGCAGAAATTGCACATATCACTTTCACACAAATTGTATTGGAAAAAACTCAGCCACCTAGGCACATCCAGCTTCTGAGGAGGCTAGTAAATGTAGTTTTTATTTTAGATAGTCATGTGTTAATAAAACATTGTTATTATGGAAGAAGAGAAAAATGCATTTGGGGTAAAAACTAGCAGTCTTCCACAAAGCACACACTGATTTTGCTGGTTGGTGAACTGTGTTCTTTGGTTATGTGCCAAAAATCCATTTGTTGGGGAAAACCACATCTGACGTATTATATAATAATCTTTCTCTGTCCAATGGTTGGGTGGGACTGAATCCGATCTGTGGTAAGCTGAACAATGGCCCCAAAGATATCCATGTCATAATTAGTTGAATCTGTGACTGTTACCTTCCATGTCAAAAAGGACTTTGCAGGTGTGATTAAGTTAAGGTTCCTGAGATAGGATATTTATTCTGGATTATCTGTGTGGGCTCTAAATGTAATTATAAGTATCCTTATAAGAGGGAGGCAAAGGAAGATTAAATTATAGAGGAGGGAGAAGGCCATGTGACAACAATGGAGCAAAGAGAGATTTGGAGCTGCTATATTATTGACTTTGAAGATGGAGGAAGGGGCCATAAGACAGGACTGCAAAGAATGTAGCTCATAAGCTGCAAAAGACAAGGAAACAAATTCTCTAGAGCCTCCAGAAGGAAACAGACCTGCCAACACCTTGACTTTAGCCAAGTGAAATTGATTTCAGATTTATAGCCTCCAGAACTTTAAGAGAATAATGTGTGTGGTTTTAAGCCATCAAGTTTGTGGTAATTTGTTACAGCAGCTATAGGAGACTAATTTGACATCTCAGGGTGAATAATACTCCAGTCCCAGTCAGTTGAAATATACCATCTCCCAGCTACAGTGAATGGTTAAGAAATTATCACATGACCCATGACTATCCAATCAGAGTCTTCCTTAGGACTTGTGATGAAAATAAAAGAAAAACAGTCTTTCTCAAAGATCCAAGGTATTAGGAAGTTGTTGTCTTTGATGACCAGTGAATCCCATCTGCTGCCACAGGAAGATTACCAGCTAAAACAGTAGTAGGGGGAAGCTGAGAGATGTAGAGACAGAGCTCCGATGATATTTGAGGCCCTGAAGCTAGATCCACCTTCTGAGCTTCCTGTTACAGGAGCCAATCATTCCTACCTATATCAGGATGGATTTCTATGATTTGCAACCGAAAGAGATCTAATTAACATAGTTGGTATCCACACTCTTCAATCTCTGAAAACAGTAAAGAATAAAAGTGTTAAAGATAAGCTTTACTATCTCAGGAGGTCATTGGTGTCCTTCTAAGAAAGCTCTAAATGCTTGACCCTTAAACAGAGATCCTGTGGCCAAGACACACAAAGTAACATTTAGTTTTAATTGGCACCATTTAAACATTTAGTGTAATCAGTACTGAGAGAGGCATAGGTAATAATAATGAGCTATTTCCAAGTTTTTAAAAGGAAAAAGAAAAACTATTGACTCAAATAAGATGTTTGATAATTCTGAATGTGTGCAATGAATGCTTATAAAAGAAAGTTAAGATGATTAATTGTTGAATAAATAAAATATAAACATTCATTTTATTACTTGGAGAGTTCTTTAATATATAAAGGGGGAAATTTATCAAATGCATTGAAAGTGATAAATGTTAGTTTCCCTTTCTTAAAAAGAAAATCAATTCTTGAAACCATTAACCACCAATTCAAAGTAACTGTACGTTTTCTATTTGTTTCTCCCTTTTAATTTTTTTTCATCTGTGGAAGAAAATAGATGTATCCAGGAGATAGAGCAGCATAATGGAAGGAGCATGGAGTGTAGAGGAAATTGGAGTCAGAAGCCTTGACTTTTAATCTTAACTCTGTCAATTACTAGTTCTATAACCTTGGGTAGTCACTTAACCTCACTTGGCTTCCAGGTGTGACAAGAAATCTCTTACCCATCTCAGAGAGTTGTAGTGGTAAACACCTTTAAGGGCACTATCTCTCAGCCTTAACTGTGCATGGGAATTCCCTGTGAAATTCCAACTTTTGTTAGAATTTTTGCAGACTCTTGCTAGGTTTGGAGTGGGACCTGAGAGCTGCATTTCTGAAAAGCTCTTAGGTGCTGTTGATGCCGTTTCACACTTTTGAATAGCAAGCTTTTAGGGTGTCTTCCAAGCTCACAATGATTGCTCTTCTCTAGAAACTGCCTTACTTTATAGCAGTGGGCTGTTAATAGTTGTCCTTCTACCCCATTGCCATGGATGACTATAGTAAAGGTGATTTCTGATGCAGCCTGGACCAAAAGAAGGTCTCACCTGCAAATCTGGTTTTGAACAAAGACAGCCAGAGATGTGACATTTATTCACTTCCTCATTCATTCAGCAATTCTTTTTAAATTCTCTCTATGTCAGACACTATGATAGACAGTGGATATACACCAGTCAATAAAGCAGGTCTCTGCCCTGACAGTGCGTTAGCAATGAACAGGATCCCTTTAGATGGACTAAGTGCTGTGAAAGGATTGGAGGATTTCAAAAGTTGCAGACACCTGATTAAAATAGGGGTGTTGGGGAAAGCCTAGTTCTTGCTTCCCTTTCTGCAGAAACCTCAGAGGCCACATGTTGAAGACAATGGCATAACAAATGAAACAAGACTGGGTCCCTGTGTGATTGTGTGGAGGAGAGCCGCTTTCCCTGCTTCCCTGCGGACTGAATTTGACTACAATATGAGTGAGAAATAAACTTTTATCGTACTAAACCACCGAGATGTCAGAGTTTATCTATTATAGAAGCTAGCTATAAATACATTTACTGCTTACTGTAAATACATAGTCACCTGTTTCTGAGACTCTAAAAATTGCTCTTTTTTCACTTAAATTAACTAGAGCTACTCTCTACTACTTGAAACCCAAAGAACCTTATGGATACAATTTCTGTAAGGATCCAATGAGCTAATAGGTGTGAAAGTACTTTGTGAGGAATAAGGGTACACCTATGAAGAATTATGACTGTAAATTGATTTTTTTGTAAAGTACCCACTGTCTGGATATATTAATGGGGGAAAGAAACTAAACAAGCATTGACCTATAAACTCACACTGCAGTCATTTCTTTCTCTGGTCATTTCTATCGTGATTTCTTGTTCAGACCTTTACAAAATCAACTTTACTAAATTGCAGTGAAAACTAAGGAAGTAATTATAAAGTTTGTAATTTTCCTTTAAAACGTGCTTATTTTTTAAAAGAGTCCTGGGTGGCACAAGAATATTAACATAGAAATTTGCCATACTTATTCTCATGTGCTATCAACTTGCCCTAGATCTGGGCATCCCTGAGGGGGATCTGAAGTCCCCAAGGGAAATCTGTCTTCTCTACTACATCCTCAGAGGAGTCTTTTCTTCTTTGGCTACTGGTCCCAGGAGCATGTAGCTGGTCTCCCAGCCCCCTCACTATCTTTCCTCTTCACTTCTTCTAATCTTTGTGCATTTTGGGCAGCAAAGGTAAAGCTGTTCCTTAAGACTACTTGGTACAATCACATCTCAGTCTCCTACAATTTATAGCTGGATCACAGTTGACGACAAGACAGGTGGACAAGGCCAGTTCTGGAGACTTAGCTTTCTTCACCTGGTCTTCATTAATGTTTGGATCCCAGGGCTTGAGGTTGTTCTTGTGACTTTATGTTGCTAGTGGAAACTTAGCAGGAAATGACATACTTCATATGAGGTTCTATGAGTCTGAATGTGGCAAGAGCAGCACATGAAGTCAAAATCTTCATCCTGTGAGCCTCCAAAATGAAATCCTCCCCAGCCAGGGGTCAGTCCGTGTGTGTGTGTGTGTGTGTGTGTGTGTGTGTGTGTGTACACAGAGCCTACACCTCTCCATAGAACCAGATTCCTGATGAGCAGACACAAGATGGGCCTCTCAGGGAGACCTTTGAATACGGATGCCAACCTTCCTTTTTACATGACTTTTAGTCTTTGGTTCCAGCAACAAATGTTAGTCTTCGCCTCATTGCCTGCTCAGTGACCAGAAGAAGCAGAATTGGAAAAAATAGTGAAAATCAGGGACACAGGAAAACATATGGATACACATAAATGTGGAAACTCAGAGATAAATAGAGACTTTACAAGCTACAAGGAGACTTTAAAATATTCAGGAGTGTCATGAAGCCTCATCCTTCCATCCATTCATCTATCCAGGCAATACTGACTGAGCTGAGCCCCTCCTATTTATCAGGTACTGTGCTCAGCATTAGGGGGTACACAAAGATGGAGGTGGAAGTCTAAAGGCAGACACTGGAGGTGGGAATAGCAGTAGTCCTGACTGTAAGGACTCCCACGAAGTTGCAATACAGGCAGGGACTGGGCACATGGGGGAGATTCATAAAGTGAACCTGCTGCCTCAGCACAGGTGAGGGTGGATGAGAAACCTGCACATCATAGAGATGCCAACACCTCCGGGCTTCCTAGAGAGGCCAGGAAGTGGCTCCAGGAGGCCGGTCAGATGGCTCAGGAGGTGCCAAACAGGGGTGGCACCGGGCGCTGTGGTCCGGGCCTCCCTGTTCTGTGCAGTTGTACGCCCGTGTGCCTGGGCCAGGGTAGAGAGGGCCGCCCCTGCGCGGGGACCTGGGCGGAGCTTGCAGGAGCGCGGCAGCTCCAACGAGCGTCAGGGCAGCTGAAGGTGACCCCGCCTGTACCTGCGCGGGGTGGCAGCCCAGGTGGGACGAGCTCAGTCAGCGGCAGGTGGTTCGCAGCGCCGAAGTGAGTAACCGACACAGGTGACGGGAAAACCCTCCCCTTTCGGTTCTTTCGGATTCTAAGGAGCCAGGCTTTCTAGCTTGGCTTTCTAATAAGTCGCGAAGGCCTGAAACAATACCTCGCTGCTGGGTGGTTTTGTTTGTTTTTTTGTTTTTTTCCCCCTTGATTTTGTTCAGACTGCAGGCCGCCAGCTCAGAGCTTTCAATGGCATCTGTATCTAGCTACACTTGATTCACAGCTTTTATTTTCATCTCACTTTTTTTGGAACGATTACCTTTCTGACAAATGATTCTGGTCTCCCATTTAAAGTGGCAATGTAAGGTTCCCATTTAAAATGGATGTTTTTCTTGTAAAAAGGTAAGTAGATCTAAATAAAACATAATAGGTAACTCATAGTACCAGAGGTACCAGGTGTGAGAGAAATTGTGAAGGTGGGTAAGTGAACAATACTGCATTGTCCCAACCCAGCTGGGGAGTCCTACATGATAGGTCCACCGGGAAAGGAACGCGCATGGTCTGGTAAATTAAGTAAGTTTTTATTGTAAGAGAGCAAGAGTTTATCGGGCTGAGCAAAGACAGCTACAGCCCAGGCTGCATGTCTAAAGGAGACTTGCAGCCCCGAAGGAGGGGGTGAGGAGGGTTTTATAGGGGCGGTGTTGACAAGGTAGCATTGTTTGAACAGAAAATGTTAACCAGTAGCCTGCAAACCAGTAGCTGGTAGGCTTGCATTTTCTGTTATCGCAAGTTTGGCTCTGTCTGCAGGTGCAGGCCAACAGACATTTTGTTGTTTTCTTGCAGATGTGGCTGTATGTATAAGTTAAGGTCTCTGAGACCTAACATTCAGGGACCTACACTAAGTCAAGGTCTCTAACTTTCAGAGACCTTACACTACAGACCTCACTTCAAGCCCTGGGTTTAACTTGCTGCTTGTGGCCTGCATCACCGTGGATCAGTTTCTTTCTTGCTTTTTCTTCCTTGCTTTCTTTGATTTGTTTTTTCCTTCCAGCTTTATTGAGATATAATTAGCATATAACGTGGTGAAATTTTAAGGTGTACGCAGTGATGATTTGATACATGTATCAACTGTGAAATGATAACCACAATAAGGTTAGTTAGCATGTCCATCACTTCACATAACTAGAATTTTTGTGTGTGGCGAGAACTTGAAAGATCTCTTTTAGCAACTTTCAAGCATGTAATACAGTATCGTTAACTGTAGTCACTGATGCTGAATATTATAACTGGAAGTTTGTTCCCTTTGACCAGCATCTCGTCATCCCCTCACCCCACCCCACCCCACCCCATTCTAACCATCATTCTACTGTTTCTATGAGTTCAGCTTTTTTTAGATTCCACATGTAATTGAAATAGTATTTGTCTTTCTCTGTCTGACTTTTTTCACTTAGCATAATGCCATCAAGGTCTATTCGTGTTGTCACAAATGGAAGGATTGCCTTCTTTTTATGGCTGAATAATATTCCATTGTGTATATATTTACTACATCTTGTTTATCCATTCATCTGTTGCTGGACACTTAGGTTGTTTCCATGTCTTGGCTATTGTGAATAATGCTGCAATGAATATGGGGGTACAGATATCTTTTTGAGGTAGTGATTTCATTTACTTCAGATGTATATTAATATATGCAAGTTTCTTCACCTCTGACCCTTGGTCCTCATATCTGAAAAGCTGAGGATAATAATAACAACCTGACAAGATTGTCCTGAGGCTTCAGTGGTAAATCTTTAAAGCCTTTAAAGCTCCTAGCCCATAAAAAATAATAAATCTAGCTATAGTTGCTATTTTCATTTTAGCGAGGAGGAAACAGGATCAGAGAGGTTCAGTGCCTTGCGCAGGGTCACACAGGGAATTGGTGAGAGAGCCAAGTCTAGGACCCATATTTTCTGATTTCAAACATAGGAAGCTTAACCCCGCAACCCTACTACCTCTACCTCATGGGACAAGATGGGGCACCTCCTCCCTGCCCCTCTGGGAATTGGAGAGACCACTATGAGGTCGCTGGATACGTTAGCTATGAAAGCCTCCACAGGAGTCAGGTCAGTAAATTTGGGATTAACAAATTAGTACTTGTCTCAGAGGGTTATTAGGAGCATCAGAGGAAATAATTCATGGAAAGGGCTTAGCATAATGCCTGGTATACTGTAAGTGCTTAATAAATGGCAGCTGATGTTATTTGGATATGTTGAAGTGGCAGACATGCTGAGCTAGCGAGGGGAAGTACACGTGTAATACTCCTTGCAGATACAGCAGAAAGGGGCATTTGAAAAGGTTGCAGAGTACTCATTCCATTTGAATTTACAATCTGCCAGATACTTCTTGTCCCTGTAGATATTCCTGGAGAAATGGCCTATGCTCACAGGCAGTTTATATCATAGTTTGGGAAGCAGATGGGAAATACCAGTTATAAAATTTTATAATTACTTTTGTCATAAGCATCGTGAAGAATTGCAAGGAGGTTTTGTGCAATAGTTGGGTAAAAGGAGTTTAAGTGGGGAGCTGGACAAGAAGATTAGATAAGGTGGCAAAAATTAGACAGCTGCTCTGCCATCTTTAGTTATATTGAAAACAATGTGCACAATTACCCCTCTCTGTCATGAGCATATCGACTTTCCACTTGGTGATATGCCCTTAGTTAATTTTCTCCCCAAATGCATTTGGCCTTTTTGGTTTTACACCTCACATCCCTTTTACCTGTATCAGGGTTATTCTCCTTATCGTCTGTAACTACTTCATCGTTACTGCTTTGCCTGCTTTATATTAAATACAAAAATATTCAGATCGCGCATGGAATTTGAACAGCACCGTTTTTAAGCCCTCTAGCCCCACTGTGTTTTCCTCCTCTCGATATAGCAAGAACACAGTTACCTTTTGCCTCCAGTCAGTAAGTACTCAGGCAGTCATTTAAAACACGCCATCGTAGGATTAAACGACCTGGAGATATTTTTCTCTCCCTTAAAGTAAATACAGTAAATTTTAACTTTTATGAAAGCAGTCTTCAGTTCTCCTCTGTGTTTCATACTCCAGTGGCACTAGATTTGTATATTGCATTATAATACCACAGGGCTAGTCCCATCATCACGTTGAACTCATGGGATGAAGAAACTGTGTGCACAGTCTAAGGTTCTTATTACTAATCCTTAGCATTTAATTAGTTCTTTGTAAATCTAAAGCACTCCTACTCATTTTTATGAGTTTCTTCTCATCACTTCCCCATGAGATGTCAACTTTATTACCCTCACTTTATCTTCGTATTATCAAGAGGTCAGGCAGGTTTTAAATTTCATTTTTTCCTGTTTGTAATTAAGATTCCCTTTTCTTGATCATGTATTTAACTTTAACCTGTTTCCACTGAAACGTCTGCTCGGATCAGATGTGACCCTTCCCACTGACCTAGAGGAAAGCAATTACTGAACAAAGCCGCATTTTAGAGGAGCCGTAAAGCAATTGCAATTATAAAGGGCAGTCTGAGTGCCCAGGCCTAGAAGGAATCAGATGGAAACAAATTAATAAGACAGAAGCCATAAAGTGTATAAAAAATGAGGCAGCTGATTGGAAAAACAAAAAAACAAAAAGCGTGTATACTCTCTTTATCCCTGGCTTAGTGTTTACGGGAATTTCTTGTGATTTTTCTGTGAAATGTGTTCGCTGCAGTTTTTCTATGCTGATTTTAGGGAGGAGGCGGCTCCTGTGAAGTACCATTAATGACTGATAATCTACAATCTATGAAGGTTTTACCGACCTGGTAGATAGGCTTGTTTTCCTTGGTGTTTGTCCTGATAAATCATTAATATTTCCTTATTCACCTTTCTCTTCTGACCGTCCTGATCAGGTCAGTTATCTAAGCTCTTGCCTCATATCATCCTGGAATTAGCTGGAAGGTAATGAGGAGTAGCATGAATAGGCCCGCCAGGTACTCTGGAAGCATTAATCATTTGAACTTGTACGTCCCCAGCTTGATTGATGTGCACAAGAGCCATGAATGGCCTGTGGCCTTGAGACTGGACTGCAATGTGCAGTTTTAAAAACAAAGCATAATTAGAGTTGAGGAATAAATTCTGTTGGAATTTTCTTAATTGGACTCTCTGAGGCCTCATCCGTTTCTGAACCCTTCCAGTGGAATCCCTGTGGCGCGACGAAGAATGTCTTAAAACTTTGTTCTCTGGTATTATAGTAATCAAAACTCTATGAACCTGGCAGAACATTTCTAAAACCTGTGCGTGCTTTTTCAGTTTGTGGCAACACCTTCCTCAAACTTGTGGACACCGCTTGCTGCCATGTCGTTGAGTTGCTTCCCGCTCTCGTCCTAATCTCAGTGTAGCCCACTGACATTTTATCCTCGCCGGTAGCCCAGATCCTCGTCACTCCTTACCTAGACTCTTGCCGGTTTCCAGGCTCTCCCTCCTGCAGGGAAAGTGTGATCTTTGGCAAGGGCCAAAGTGACGATGCCATTCTGTAAACCTCCAAGGGCTTTCTGTTGTCTGTAGAATGGAATCCAGACTCCCCCGAAGGAGACTCAAAGCTGTCACCAGCTGACCCCAGGCTGTCCTGCCCCAAGTCGACAGCCGCTCCCTTTGGCTTCCGTTGGTACGCCAGCCACAGCAGACTTGCCATATTAGCTGCCCTATACCAGCCTTCCCTGTTACCATTCCACTAATTTATGAGGCTCCCAGCCTGTAGTAACCCTATGCCTCATCTCAGCTTGCCTAGATCTCCCTCGTGTTCCAGTACAGCTCTCATGCTTACTCTTTGACAAAGTCTTCACTGATCAGACCTTCAGGATCGATTTCTGCTCCCCCCCCACCCACCTTAGTGCTCCCACAGCACCTTGTTTGTACCGGCATTATTACACCAATCTTGTTTTCTCCTTTTCGCCTTGGACTTTAGATATTTGCAAAAGGCTCTCTCCTTCATCGTAAGCTCCAGGATGCAGCTGTCTTATTTAGCTTCATGTCCTTTTCACTCCAGAACTTTATAGGAGATAAATTAAAGTGACAGTGTTAATTGGCATATGTAACAATGACTCTTAGCTCCTGTAGGGCCCTGCATGTGTGCCCACCATAATTTTACTAAGTTGGATGTATCTCCGTGTTCAAAATCATCCATAAATTCTACACCTACTTGTTGAGCGTCTACTGTGTTCTAGGTTCCAGGGGGGACATGCCAGTGAAAAAGGCCAAAGGACTCAATTCTCATGGTACTTGACGTTCTATTGGAAGGAGATCAATAGTAATTTTAGATAGTGAAATGTGCCATGAAAAGAACAAAGCAGCATTTACGGTACAGGAGAACTGTTTTAGGTGAGGCGATCAGAGAAGCCTGTCTAAGTTGAGTAAGTGACACTTGAACAGACCCAAATATTGAGAAAGATGCAGCCAGACAGTGATCATAAGATCACTGTTAGGTAAATTAAAGAGATGCTGGTACGTTATTCTTCATGACTTTTCTTGGAAGCATAGCTGTGGCAATTGCTTAGTCAAACCTTTGGAATCCATCAGGCATCCTCCCCCCATTCTGCTCAATGTTCCTAATATTTCTCACTCTTCCCTTCCTGCGTACCCTCAAGCCACGGAGACAGTCATTTGCTGAATCTTGTCTTCAGCTGGCACACCTACTGATTTCTGCATGGATGATCTGGTTAGCTTTCCTGGCAATCTGACCTACGTAGTACACTTCTCCAGGAGAATTTGTCAAACTTTTTGTAACCCTGTGCTTTTGAGAGACCTCATCATGCTATGTGGGAGTATAAAAGAATAATCGAATCCCCAAACTCTGGAGCTTGAAGAAAAGGAAATTCAAGAAATGACATCCATGGGGCACCCATATCATGCCAGGCAGTTTGCTAGGCATGCTTTATACACTATCCTGTTCGGTCTTCAGAAGCCTGTGAGCTTATTGTCAACTCCACGTTTTAGAGGCAGCAACAGGCTCACAGGGATTGAGTTGTCCAGGTGACGTTGGTCACTTGCAGTCTCCCTGCCTAACCACTCCTATGAATGTCTCCACAGACTTGAGTGAGGGAGCATGTGCATTCCCAGTGCATTTGAGGACCTGTGTGCTTCCTGCTCCATTTCTTTTTAAGTGGGAAGAGCTGAGTCACCCACTCTTTCCTTGTTTTGTCTTGTTCTTGAGAGAATAGGGTCTTGGAACCTTGAGAAAAAATTATAGATATTTTTATAAGATGTAATTTATAGCATAATCATTATTATTATTTTGGCATAGAAGAGGAGGGACAGAGAAGGGTGACCCCCATACGCATTGAGCACATGCAGTATTTGCAAGATTTCCTGGAGGTGGGGAATGGGGCTTGCTGTATCGAAGGAAACTTTTGCCCCCCAACTTTTTTTTTTTTCCCGTATATAGGGTTACCAGAACACCAGTATTAAACTATGTTGCCGTGTGAACTTGAAACAAAAGATGTTGGAAATTTGCTTTAGAGTTCTGTCCTTGATTTTTCTGATGCATGGGGGAAAATGCCTCTGCTTACCAAAGTTGAATGAATTCTTTTCAGCAAGGCTCTAATTTTTCCCAAGGATTAAGAATAATGCCTTACATTTGGAGAGTGCTTTGTGGTTTCCAAAGCACTCCCAGGTAATTATCTTATTTAACCTTCATATCCACCTTGCCCGGGAGGCAGGGCAGATGTTGCTGTCGTCATATTACAGAGGAAGAAATTTGAAGTCCAAAAGTGAAAGGGGAGGAGACGTTGGCTAACATCACACAGTTATGATGAGAACCTAGGTCTTAGCTTTTCTTTCTGTTAGAGGATACTGCCTTTTTGTTTTTGTTAACCCAAATTAAGGACAGTCACGTTTGCATTTGGAGTAGTAACTGGGTTGCATATTTATTTCTTACAGGTCCAGTTATCCTTTTGTCTGTCACATATGGACTCCCAAAAATCTCCGAAGGAAAGTGTCCTCATTACAGGAGGAGGTGGCTATTTTGGTTTCCGGTCAGCGCATCTATAAAATATGTCCCTAGAATTATTTTACTGGTAGTTGCTGGAAAAAGTATCTTTCAACTCTGACATTAATACAGTATAGACTTTTACTTGTTTGTATAGTGTTAAGCCAAGAATGAACTATTTTGTCCACTGCTCAGATACTGAAATTGAGAACTGCGGATATATTCCAAGTTAAGAAAAAAAGCCATTGATTCTGGGAGGGGAGATATGCACATCACCAAAAACAATTTAAAATAATAGTGGTTCTTTCAAAGTTATTCATCAGTATTCCAAAGAATGGATGGTGGGTCCAAGAACAGAGAGACAAAGTGTACCACATAGATGCCACTGTCTTTGAAGATAAAAGCCTCTCTCATGTAATTTAAGTAAATGCGGGGATTCTCATTTTTGAATATTTGCATAAGTAAGACTTGCCCCAATGAACACATAAAGCGAGGGACTCAGGATAAGCTGTGAAGACTTGGTCGGTTATTTTACATACTTTTCCTAGGCATAGCTTAACAGTGATTTCATCTAACTGTTACTCTTTTTCACTTCAGCCTAGGCTGTGCTCTGAAGCAGAAGGGAGTCCACGTGATTCTGTTTGACATCAGCAGCCCTTCTGAAAGCATTCCAGAAGGAATCAAGTTTATTCGTGGAGACATTCGCCACCTCTCTGATGTAGAGAAAGCCTTCCAGGATGTGGATGTCACGTGTGTGTTCCACATTGCCTCTTATGGTATGTCAGGGCGGGAGCAACTGAATCCACACCTGATCGAAGAAGTCAATGTGGGGGGCACAGACCATATCCTCCAGGCTTGCAGGAGGAGAGGGGTGCCAAGATTAGTTTACACTAGCACTTTCAATGTCGTCTTCGGAGGTCAAGTTATCCGAAATGGAGACGAATCTCTGCCTTACCTACCTCTTCACCTCCATCCCGACCACTACTCTCGGACCAAATCGATTGCAGAGAAGAAGGTGCTGGAGGCCAATGGTACAGCCCTGGAAAGAAGTGATGGGGTCTTGAGAACTTGTGCTCTGAGGCCAGCTGGCATCTATGGGCCTGGGGAACAACGGCACCTTCCCAGGATAGTGAGCTACATCGAGAGGGGCCTGTTCAAGTTTGTGTTCGGGGATCCCAGGAGCCTGGTTGAATTTGTCCATGTGGATAACCTGGTTCAAGCTCACATTCTGGCCTCAGAGGCCCTGAAAGCGGACAGGGGCCACATTGCTTCTGGGCAGCCCTACTTCATCTCAGATGGCAGACCCGTGAACAACTTTGAGTTCTTTCGGCCTCTGGTTGAAGGCCTGGGCTACCGGTTCCCATCCATTCGGCTGCCCTTGACCCTTATCTACTGCTTCGCTTTCCTAACAGAGATGGCCCACTTTGTTTTGGGTCGACTCTACAACTTCCAGCCCTTCCTCACCCGCGCAGAAGTTTACAAAACTGGTGTCACACATTACTTCAGCCTAGAGAAGGCCAAGAAAGAGCTAGGCTATGAGGCTCAGCCATTTGACCTCCACGAAGTAGTAGAGTGGTTTAAAGCCCGTGGTCATGGCCGACGTCCTGGGAGTCGTGATTCTGAGCGTCTTGTTTGGGATGGGCTGTTAGTCGTACTCTTGGTTATGGTGGTTCTCACATGGCTGTCTTCTGTGATTCTGTCACTGTGAACGAGGTACTAAAACTAAGGAGCCGATCACGCTTGCTGAGATGGTTTTCAAGAAACACGAGTTTTAAAATATAGGTAGGTAGATAGATAGATAGATAGATAGATAGATAGATAGATAGATAGATCGATCTGGTGCCAAATTTTGGCTCTTCAAATTGCTACTCAAGAATAGATTCTTGGATTAAGTCTTCATTTCTTACCTCCTTGCACTAATCCTAATGGGAGAATAAAGAAGCAAAGATAAATTTGAAATTTGGCTTCTTATGTGTCCTCTTTCTTTAGATGGGTGCAGTAGAAGTCATTTTGTAGTCATAGACCTAAACTTAGTTAGACTGGAAATGTCTTCCCTGAATTTCTCAGAAGCCAAAAACATACTTATTTCTGTTCCATACACTACATCTACTTAAAATGGACTAAAACGCACACTGATAGGGACATGGCAAAATGCTAACAGGCTTGAAAATGTGTGAAAAACACCAAATTGGGCCAGATCCCTACAGACCAACCCTCTGAGGAGCTGGTGGCTGTTGTAGGGGAGGCATTAGCTATTTACTGCATAAGTTTTGAGAATTAGTTTTTGCCCTTTGTGTTATAAGGGCATTACCTGTGTGACCACATGCTAATGTTTGATGTTTAAACAAATAGACCTTTATCTGACCTTACAGGATTCTTTGGAGGATTAAATTAGACATGGTTATAAAGTGCCACTCAGCACACTTAAGCCATTATTTTTATTAATATTGTTATTACACATTCCTTATGAGTGTTTTCTTCCTTTGGGGTATTCTGTTTAGAGGGGGCTGCTGCTGCTAACCTTTCTGGAATGCCTTCGTGGTGTGCCCTCAAAGTCTGTAACAAATGTGTTTGAATATACTCAGTGTTTGTAAAGTTTTGGTGTCTGAGGATAGACTGAAGTTTAAGAAACAGCTATAAGTCTGATGATTAAGGAAGAGGACCAAGCCATGACACCATTCGTAATTAAAAAATGAAGCATAACTGTAAACTAATAGACTGGTTTTCTTACTGGAAGAATTTTTGGTTCTCTGAAGGCCATTTCCAATGAGGAATGTTTTGAACAAGGGCATTGTCCAGCCATCCACGGGGATTGCCTTGGAAGACATTCAAGTTGTTGCATAGGAACCAAAGTGGAAAGAAGACAGAATCTTGACCCATTCCATGATTCCAGCTACAGAAAGGATAGTATTAAAACATGGTAAAATAGCATAGATTGCCCTGGAAAGTAATGTTACAGTTGTTCGGAGAGTCTTGGTGGAAGAAGGATGCCAGACGAACAACCCCTCCTGAGTGCTGCTTGGATGTTTTAGAAAAAGTGCTCAACTTGATACCAGAAGAACTGCAACCATGAATAGTTTGTGTGACCTTATCCAAGTGACTGAAGCCTCTTATGCTTTAGTTCCCTCATTTGGGACATGGGAATGACTGTATTTGCCCTTTCTATTAACCCACCTCACACAGTTTGTTGGAAGCATAAAATAAGACGTGGTGAAAATATTTTTAATGTATAAATTGCAACATTAATGTGGTGGTAGTATTGTTTTTGGTAAAATATTTTTGGAGTCTTATAAGATGCTTTTGCCTTTTAGTCCATGGGGAACTTCTATAAGTACCTGCAGCTATCTAACACACCAGGTGCTATGGGGCAGGTTTCTCTGCCCTTGACAGACTTACAGTCTCGTAATGACATGGTGTGTCCATACGAAAAGGTCACTCATAGGCCAGATAAGTACAGTAAAAGATTCATCCATTGCCACTGAGAGGTATCGTGGGCTTTCAAAGCATGTTTTTAATGAAGTCCTTCAAAAGAATGATAGCTACCGTGTTTTCCCTGAAAATAAGACCTAGCCAGACCATCAGCTCTAATCCATCTTTTTAATTTTTGCTCCAAAAGGTGCATTAGAGCAGATCGTCCGGGTAGGTCTTATTTTCGGGGAAACACGGTGCGTCTCAGTTTTCTCAAACCAAGTATACTGTGCATGGCGGGGTTTGGCTTGTTTTTGTTTTCCACCATCAAGATATCTCAATGAAATTCAGCATTGATATATGGGCTTCATTGCCATCCAGGTCTGAGACATTTGGCCATTCCACAACATTCGACAATTGTCCACTCTCCCTTTGAAAAAATAGTTCATTTACTTTTCATGAACTTGCACTCTTCCGGCCTTTTTCCTGTTATGTATTATCTATTGCTACATAACAAATTACCCCCAACACATATCATCTTAAAGCAATAAACATTAATCACCTTTTAGCGTGTATGGGTCAGGTATGTGGATACAGCTTTACTGGGGAGCTCGTGCTTAGTTACGGTCTTCCATGCGAGTCGCCTTGTGGCATTGGCTGGTGCAGCCGTCATCTGACAGCTTGACCGAAGCTGGAGGATCCACTTCAAGGATGGCTCATCTACATGACTGTTGGCAGGAAACCTCAGTTCCACATCTGCCTGTGGGCATCTCTGTAAAACTGAATGTCCTTGTGACATGGCAACTGGTTCCCCCCAGAGCAGGTGATCCAAGAGAGCAAGGTGGAAGCTGCAATGGCTTTCATGACTTATCTTCAAAAGTCACACTCTGTCTCTCCACAGTATACTTGTTACACAGGTCAGTCCCATTTAGTGTGGGAGGGAATTACCCGAAAGTGTGAATACCAAAAGGTGGAGAATATTGGGGGCCATCTTGGAGTCTGGGCTCTGGGCTCTACCCTCTGAGTGATGCTCCTTGTCCATGAAAGGTAGCCCACGTTTACAGCTACATAGTTGCCTCAGCCTGCTTCTACCCAGTAGCCTTTTGGGGGTCCAAAGCCTCTTTACATTTTATACTGTAACTCTCAGTCCAAGCTGATAGTGTCATTATGAATATAATTCTTTTGAACACTTTATGTGTCCCCTATGGGGACAGTTCACTCCATTAGGCAAAAGACACCCCCACAAATTTCTTTGAGATAAGCCCTTCTCTACCTCGGGTTTTGCTCAGGCTGCTGAGGGACAATACTCTGAGATCCTCGCTGAGGTTCTATCTTAGGTCTCTGAGGCCTTAAAAGGTTTTATAGTCACAACCTCAGTCATGCACTATCTCCTCTTTCAGTATCAGATTGGCTACTCAGGTTAGTCCTATTCCATGTGGGAGGAGACCACACAAACATCAGTACCAGGAGGTAGGGATCATTAGAGGCCACGTTGGAGTCTGCTACCATCAGACAGACTCCTGCATCTCATCAGTTCTCTTATCTCCTCCACTCCCATTTTAAATGGTAGATTTCTTCAGTGCTCAGAGCTGGGCCCTCTTCTAATACCATGCTTTCTCCTTAAGTGATCTTGTCCAACCCCCTGGCTTTAATGTCCATCTCTATTCCAAAACTATGCTGCTACATTTATAGTTCTAGCCCAGACCATTTTTCTGAGTTCCAGACCCATCTACCTCTGCATCCCCACCTGGATATTTCACATGTACCTTCCAGGCAACATCCAAAATGGAAATTCAGAGTCCCTCGAAATTCTTACAGGCTTTCGTTCCTTAGTAAATGTCACCAGTATCCATTGAATTTCACACACACACACACACGCCTTTTTTTTTTTTTTTAGTGTAGAAGGTTTATTTCATGTCTCAGCTTCAGTCTCTTCTTGCAGAGGGCTTCCATGATGCCAACAATTTAGGTTTGGTCCTCCTGCTCCAAGCTCTTAGAGCGCTCTGTTTTTCTTGTACAGCCTTTATCACGACTATAATAGTCTGTAATTGTCTAATGCCTGTGAGCTCCATGAGGGCAGCGACTTTGTCTTGCTTCCTACTGAATCCCTAATGCTTAGCACAAAACAGGAGCTCAGGAGGTACTTGTTGAATGAATGTTATCTTTTCCCCTTTTTAAATACTTTTTTGTTTCTAATGTACTGTTTCTAATCTGTTGAAGCCTGGGAAAAATAGCCAACATAGTAGAATTGTGTGTAAACTAAGTCATGACTAGATGGGGCGTAGATCAGGGCGAGGGCTCCAAGTCCTCCCCAAGCTGGGGGTGAGGGCCTCAGCAAGCACTTCCCAGCCCACAGGCCGCAATGACCTTCGCTTTCTCTGGCCAGACTTCCTGGACTCAGCCAGGTCCTCTCAGGGCACTGCCACTCCCTCTGGGCACAATAAGTGAGGCCATTCCGCATGTGACATGGTGGAAGATTAGGTGTCGTAAGATGTTCAGAGAACGGGGAGGGATGTGGGCAGAGTGGAAGTTTATCTTTCCTTCCACTCTGTGGAGGAAAAGCTCCCTCCACATCTCAGCTGAAAATGGACCACTTGAATCAATTCAGTTTATTACCTGAAAGCTAACTCCTTTCCTTTCTATGGCCAAGAGATACTGCAGTTAAGGAATTCCATTAGCTTCAGGGTTCCCAGCTGCCCTCACCTACCCTCACGCTTGGATTGAATTCCAAAACCTACGTCAAACTATGAGACGACGCTCATGCTTGTGCATGTGGGGACCCTCCTACACACCTGGGCATAAGCCACCCAGCACCGCCACCCCAAGGTGGGCTGTCACGCAGGGCGGCCTGCGGGGTCTCTGGTCCCGCTCCCCACATAAGAACGCAGGACATGGTGAGGCCAAAAAGGAACACCCACGGAGCCATAGATAGGGGAGTCATACCACTATATTCTCGCTGGTGGCTGGGTTGGAGACACAGGAGGCAGGAGCCACACTATCCGCAACCCGCCATCCACTTTTCTCTGCCAAACAATCTCACTTGCTAGCAATTCGCTTCTCTGCAATCTGCAATCCACACTCCGCCGCTTGCTAGCTCAGCCACTATCCTCTCACTGGTTACAGCTGACGGCCATCCAATCACAGCTGATGACCATTTACTACCTGAGCCAGCACCTTTCCACGTGAGGCCGAGAGCCTGGAAACTGCTCTCCTGGCTCTGTCCCCACATGGGCAGTTATCCATTAGCCTGTTGGAGGATCACTTCATTGGACAAAGAGCCTTGTAGCGGAACACAGGTAATGCCCAAACTGCACACACCTGAAAAAAAAAGAGGTGCCAGGCAGGCCTGTTAAAATACTTGATTCCCTTACTGCTGTTCTGGTCCTGGGTGGCAGAGGTGCTACATTAGGAACAGTGGCAGTTCCTGGAGGCCAAATGACTAATTCTGGCTCCATATTACCTAGGCTATACTATTTCTCAAGCTTACGGAATGGATTCTCTTCAAGAAAATTTTTTGTTTTTATACTATGTATCAGTGAAATCATATAGTTCTCTACTTTTCCTATCTGACTGTCGTGCGGGGAGTCATGTGGGGTCTCTGCTCCCGCTCCCTGAACAAGAACGCAGGATATGGTGAGGCCAAAAAGGAACACCCACAGAGCCATAGGTAGGGGAGTCATACTAATATATTCTCTCTGGCGGCACTATAGTCTCACTGGAGGCTGGATCCACACTGTCCGCAAACCGCCATCCTAACTGCAATCCGCGCTTGCCAGCCACCATCTTCTTGCTAGCCCCCATTTTTTTTGCTAGCGTAGCCACAGCAGTTATATTAGTGGCCAATGGCTCACTGGTTACAGCTGATGGCCAACTAGCCACAGTTGATGGCCATCCAATCACAGTTGATGGCCATTTACTACCTGAGCCAACACCTTTCTATGTGAGGCCAAGAGCCTGGAAACTGCTTTCTGGGGCTCTGTCCCCACACTGACTTATTTTGCTTAGCATTATAATCTCAAGATCCTGAAATCTATGTAACTTTACTAACAATTGTCACCACAATAAACTTTAATTAAAAAAAGAAAAGATTTTATTTTCTTCAGTCACCTAATGTGGTGATTATAAGAAAGCCAGTATTGCTTTGTCATAGATTTAATAAGTTTACCAACAATTATTGGGGCATCTCCTACCTTGTATTCCTTTCCAAATCCCCAGCAGCTCACCTAGCCTTACAGACAGGTGTAGCCTGCAGAATTCTACTCCCAGGCGGGACCCAGCTGCGTACCCTGGAGCTAACGCCTTCCCCTCACCCCTCTTGCCCCGTTAGCTTGCTTTCGCAGCCAACACCAGCAGTTAGTATCTTATTAAAATTGTCACTGTTTTCCAGCATTCCTTTCTTTAGAGTGACAACCCACTCCCCTTTTTCACGAGAGAAACCCATCCCCAGCACTTCCAGGGGGCTGACCTTCACCGGCAAGGCCTGGCCAATCAGAAGACCACTGCCTTTCTGATTGCAGTTAATGGGACAAGTTGGGCCAATCAGCGTCCTCTTCTCAACTTTTCTCTGGGGGCTGTGTGGAGTAAGTTCTTTCTGCTCTGGTTGCTTCATGGGGAGGTTAGGCTTTGGTGCTGCCATGGTCTCTCCTACGCCAAAGGAGAGACCAAACTCTGATAATGTTTGGGCTCCAAGCCCCAGCCATGAGTGAAGTATAGCAGAACTAAGAAATGGAGAGAGAGCAGGTCCTTGAAGACACCACTGGGCCTTTGCCACCCAGCCATGCCCAAGGCTCACTTCGCACTGGATCACCCTGTCACGTGAGTCTCGGTATATTTTCTTTTCTGCTTAAAGCATTTTGAGTTTGATTTTTCTCCATAAATTGGTCTTTGCTTACATTTCACTCCTGGGCACAGGTGACCATACTCCGTGGTTTCCAAAGGTACTCACTCTGCGTTCACCTGCGTGCCCTCTTCCTTCAAAAGGACTCTCTTTTAGCCCCTGGGGAACTGAACATTTGCCGGTGTTCTTCCAGAACTGGACTAATTTCCTTTACTTGAATCATGTATATTCGGGATTGACCTACCTTTTAGCAGTCTAATTTAAACTCGTCTGTTCTATGATAAGAAAATTGTTTGACAAAGTGATTTGTTCCCCAGAATTTTGGTGCCTCGTGAGGGACTGTGGGGGCAGAGCCCCAGAAAGCAGTTTCCAGGCTCTCGGCCTCACATAGACAGGTGCTGGCTCAGGTAGTAAATGGCCATCAACTGTGATGGGATGGCCATCAGCTGTGGCTAGTTGGCCGTCAGCTGTAACCAGTGAGCCATTGGCCACTAATATAACTGCTGTGGCTACGCTAGCAGAGAGAGAGGAGAAGGATGGGGGCCTAGCAAGAAGATGGCGGCTGGGCTGGCAAGCGTTGGATGGCGGTTTGCGGACAGTGTGGATCCAGCCTCCAGTGAGAGTATAGTGCCGCCAGAGAGAATATAGTGGTATGACTCCCCCATCTATGGCTCCGTGGGTGTTCCTTTTTGGCCTCACCATATCCTGCGTTATGTGGGGAGCGGGAGCAGAGACCCTGCAGGCCACCCCGCACGACAGGGACCGTGTCTGTTTTGTCAGCTTCTATATCCAGAGAATATAGAACAGTCCTTTCATCTGCCCAATAAGAGTTTGTTGATTGACTGAATGCATTTATCAGCCAGGTAATTTCATCTGACATTACAACTCTGATATCCTAGTTATCTCTTCCTTTAAGCTCCTGAATCCCAGTCCTACCTGTAAAAAAGGCACACTGGAGGCCTAAGGTGAAAGAGAGAGAGACAGAGAGGGAGGGAAGGGAGGGAAGGGAGGGGAGGGAGGGGAGGGAGGGAGGGAGGGAGGGAGGGAGAGAGAGAGAGAGAGAGAGAGAGAGAGAGAGAGAGAGAGAGAGGCCAGTATTTAATACAGTATTATTAACTATAGTCCTCATGCTGTATATTAGAGCTCTAGATTTATTTCAGGTGCACTCATTACAAAAGAGGTACTATGGGAGGAGAAATGTTAATTAGCTTGACTGTAATTAGCTTTCACTTTCTATATGTATATCAAGTCATCATGTTGTACACCTTAAATGTATACAATTTTTATTTAAAAAAGAAAATGTATTCCAGTGGCGTGATGTCATGCAGAATAGCAGAGGGGGAAACTCTAGGAGTCAGTCCTTACCAAAACAACCAGTAAACTGGGGGTGGGGGGGATAAAATGATCAGAACCGACAGTTTGGGCACTCTTGATATTATGTCTCCTTTACCACAATACAAAATATGTCTGCAGACGCCAAACTCTTCCCCTGGCGGTTCTGATTCAGAAGGTCTGTGCTGGCTGGGAATCCTCACTCCAGGTGTTTCTTATCTTCCCACAAGGAGGTGAAATGCTGCCAGATACCAAACATGTGCTCCCTTAGCAATTGCTACGTGAGAGGCACCTGAATTCTCCATTGCTCTCCCCTTCCCAACGCTTTGCCATAGGAGGTGCTCAGCACACCTTTGCTGAATGAATGCATGGGGCAATGGGACCCACAAAAGGACCTCTCTGCTCCTTCCTACAGGCCTAGTTGTTGTTTGTTGACTGACAAGCAGTGCCCAGCCCACTTGGAACCTGCTTCCTTTGACCAATGGGTTCCTGTTGTGGCCCATCCAGTCGGGCCTGGTACCAATCTTTTAGCCATTTGCTATAGAAAAATCTAACCTGGCCAGACCACGCAGTATCTCTAAATTGGGCAAATCCATATGATGTGACGCTTCTGTATTTTAGAACTCATGCACACCATGAAAGATAGCCTTTGTCATTGAACTGAAGTAATGATGACTGAGGAGAAATCTAACTCAAGAAATGACACACAGCAAAGTGACCTGAGCAAGTCTCTTTCAGCCAACAAACAAGGGATTTATCTGCAGTAATTTGCAATGTTTATTTTTAACAGAGCTGGTTGAGCCATGCAAGTAATTTCAAAATTCTGCTTTACTAATACATAGGATTTTAATCCTGGCAAATATTTTAGATGTCTTTTCCCCCCAGTCCTCCAGGGAAGCCTATTACAGATATTAAAGTAAAATACTATCTTACCAATATATATTTTTAAATTTTGTTATAAGAATAAATCGCCTCGTGCTCCTAACCATCCCTAAGAGCTAGTGTCCTGAATAGGGAATATGGGTCTGAAATGCTCCCCAGCTTTAAAGAGGAATGGTTTGCTATGTTGCTGGGGTAACTACAAAACCCCCACTGAGTTGTGGTCAAGTCCCTGCCATTGGGATTTTGCTTCTGGATCTGTTCAACATTGGGATAACGGTAGATATTTACCTGTCACCCTCATTGACTAAATTACTCAAAGACAATCATTCTTAATAGTTAATTGCTACTGTTTTTTCAGTGTTTGCATACTATGTGTAAGGCTATTTCTTAAGCTCATTTAGTTCTCTCAATGACTTTAAGATGTAGGTACGTATATTTCCAGTTTACATGTAAGGAAATGGATGTGTAAGGAGGTAGAGAATCTTGCTCAAAGTCACCCCAAATCACTAAGCTAGGAAGTGGCAAAGCTTGGATTTGAGCCAAGTCCACTTGAATCCAGACACCAAACTCTTGATTACCATGTCTGAGGTGACTGTATGGTTTTAGCACAATACTATTCAAGACCAAACATCACCCAAACTGCATTTGCAATTGAACTATTTTATTTATTTGTTGCAAAACAACCGTGTAATTGTATGTAGTGACTTTTGCTGCACAAACTCATAAGTTACACCAAGAAGCAAAGCAATATTTTGCCATGTGAATGTGTGTGTGGTAGGGCTTTTGTGTGCGTGTGTATGTGTAAGTACGTTAATCTACTACAATTCTACGTATTTAAAGTAAGGAGTATGGCATGTTAGAGCCCTAATAACCCATCGGACATCCTCCAAGAACAGTTGATTTGCTTTTGTACCTAATCACATACTGACATTGGTCATATTGCACATGTCTTAGTCTCCCCCCAAGTTGGCATCCTAAAGAAGGATCTTGAGAGGAGAGCCCATGTGTTATTCAGTTGATTGATAGTTGCCTCCCTTTCAGTCTCTTGCATCATTCTGGGCATGGAACATGGGCTGAATAAAAAAAATAAGCCAAATAAAAATGCAAAATCCAACTTGTAGAGATACCCTTAGTTGTTTAAATTCTCCCACAGAAAGGTGGACTTTTTCGAAACACTTCAGAAATTTCTCTAAGCACTGGGAAGACCTTAGACCTCTGGTCCAAGTGGAAAAGAATTCTTTGTGCTCATGGCCCTTCTATGCTCAAGGGACTTGTGCCTTTGCTTGCACTTCCTTAGGCAGGATCTGTCTCTTCTTTGCCATCTCTTATTTGCAATTTGACTTCAGGCAAATTCGTCTCATCTGTAAAGTGGAGATAATGGTTTCCCTATTCATCTCACGGGGGAGCGTGTGTGGATAAAATGACATGAAGGCCTTTTGGTAACCTGCAGAGAACTAATGCACGTAGATCCTTAATTAATGGTAGTTCTGCAGGGAGCTGAAGGGTTTGGAGGAGAAGCTAGTGTGTACAGGAAGAGATATAAGACATGCTATTTGGGTTTGAGGGATTCAAGAGGAAAGCTCAGTAATTAGCAATGTCAGACTGGAGTTTAAATGAAAACTGGATGTTTAGATAGTGATGGTAGTAATGAAAACATTTCATTGAGTCACTGCTATGTAACAGGTGCTAGTTTGTTTACTGTGGTTTTAGATACCTCATTTCAATGATGTTTGAGCTCTAAACTGAAAAATGTGTTATTTTTGAAGTTGCAGAGTATATTACACCATACTATAGAAAAAAATGGTAATCTTTGCCACTCTCCTCTAATTTTTGAGGTATTTAAACACTCACAATGGTGTTGTGAGTTGGTTTGAAACTGCAATGGACTGAAACGCCAACTCAAAATGACATACTCATCCATATCTGTCAAGCTCTTAATTCTATACACTCAGAATTCTTCTCTTTAGTTTTAAAAGGACCTGTACAAATAATGCACGAATACATTTTCCTTGTAAAAAGTTGAAACACTGCAGATAAAACCAAAGAACGCTTTTACCCACGTGGTTTATGTATATATTTGGTTTATGTATATATTTGCATAGAAAATAGGGCTGAAGTGTGTGTTTTTCCCTATACTATTTTCCCCCCCAGTTCCTTCTGCTACTTGTGTTTCTCACTAAACACTACATCATGATGATCTACCAGTATTAGTACCTATATAGGTAGATATTTGTATATTAGTATTCCTTATTAGCCGACATAGGTATGCAGGTATATAAATATGGTGACTGTATGTCTCAGTTTGCCCAGGACCATTTCAATTTTATGTCTGTAGTCCCATCCTAATTTTTCATAGTGTCCCCTTTCACTTTCAAATGCACTGCATTTTGCATAAGTTGTATAGTCACCTTATTATAGAAGATATTAAAATGATATAAAGAATTAAGTATTTTTTTCATATTATACGTATCAGACATTATTGTGAAGTGGTTTAGAGTGGGTAATATCATTTTGTACCTGTATAGTAGAATCTAGTAGGAAACGCTAAATTCTGAGTATGCAGTAATAGTCTACCAACACTGAAATATCAGTATAAAATCAACTAGCTAAATAAAATTTTATGTACATGTTTGTCAGTGATCCTTTTCTGTGACTCGCAGCAAAACACATCTAGTGGGTTCAAAGGAATTCCTTGACAATACATGCAAAATAAAGCAAGTATCAGTAAAAATTGATAAAACCATGTAGCAAACAATAATAATACATTCGAATAAATTCCTCTGCCAGGAGCCATTGTGCATGTGGAAAAAAATAAATATTTCAGTAAATATTGGTACAAATTATGCACCACAATGATGCACTTGAAAGAATTCCAATATCAGCCTTGTGAATGCATTAAAATAAACTCTTTCACAGAATACTATAGTATTCAAGCAACAAAGAAAACTTCAACTTGATATTGCAGTAAATATAGCAACATAAGTCCAAAGGTATTTGTAAAAAGCATCATAAATGTTTTACTCAGCATTTTCTCACAAACCTAAAATGCCATCTGTGCTGCCTGAGTATAGGTAATTCTCCTTGTAATTGGCCAGTGCTGCATTAGTAGTAGAATGAATAATAGCATCAAACAATGAATTGTCCTTGATATTGTGATTATTGTTCTAGTAATCCTGCCTCAAATTTGCAAAATAGGAAGACATATCCTGCTTGGACAAGGATGGACGTTCAGAGCAGGTGGAAGTGCTGGCCTTGCCCACACCCCAGGCAGGAAGACCTCTTGTTCTGTGTGCACATCAGAACTTTCCTAACTCATGTGGGTGCTACATCTACAAGGTCTGACAATTAAGTGCGTGAACTCATCCTAGAAAAAGTGCTACATACCTCATTGCTGAATATCACTACAGTCACCTTTGAAGTACTCCCCTTGGGAAGCTATGCACCAATGCCAGTGCCTAGTCCACCCTTCAAAGCAATTTTGGAACGTCATATTACCCTTGATGTCCTGAATGTCATCAAAATGTCTTCCTTTCAATAGTTCCTTTATCTTTGGATAAAGAAGGAAGTCACGGGGGGCCAGATCAGGTGAGTAGGGAGGGTGTTCCAATACAGTTATTTGTTTATTGGCTAAAAACTCCCTCACAGACAGAGCTGTGTGAGCTTGTGCATTGTCATGATGCAAGAGCCATGAATTGTTGGCGAAAAGTTCAGATTGTTTTCATCTAACTTTTTCACACAGGCTTTTCAGCACTTCCAAATAGTAAACTTGGCTCACTGTTTGTCCAGTTGGTACAAATTCATAATGAATAATCCCTCTGATATCAAAAAAAGGTGAGCAACATTGTTGCAATAAGTTCATGAACTTAATTGTCATATCTTGTACCTCTCCCACCTCCCTGCCAATCTCTCCAAGTCACCAGCGTGACTCAACTACCTCCAAGGGTGAGGTCTGTGAGCAGGGAGATCTAACTCTTAGATTGCAGTTCTGCTCCCCACCCTGGGCACACCTGCTGAGCTGCAACCTGGCTCCAAGCGAGGAGCCTCATCCCGTGAGCTTGGTGGTTCCCAGCTTAGATCTTGCTGTCGTAATATAGGACCACTAGAAGTATGATACTTTTTGATACAATGATGTCATGGAATGTGTTTTATTTATGACTATCAAATAAGGTAGCTATCTCTAATTTTTGTAACAGCGGCATAGCATACCATAGTGTAAGCACACCACTATTGATTTAATCATGTCCTTGGTGGTGGTTATTCCCTTTCTTTCTAGCTTGCCACTTTATCAAACAGCACAACCATGAATGCTCTTATACACATTTCCTAATGAGTCTTGACAGTAGACACCCAGAGTGGAATTAGAATTTTAATAGGTTCTACTGTGTCAGACGTTCATTTAGCTACTCATTTAAAATATTACCTCAGAGTAGCTTAAAGAAAAGGTCCACAAGTCAGCAGGTCGGGCGACATCAGGGAACAGCCGCCATCTTTCCACACTCTTTCATTCTACTGAGCCTCACCTCACGGTCCTGAGAAGGTGGGTGTACTTCTAGGCAGCATTCCAGACAAGAAGAAAAGAGACGATAAGCAAGGTCAAAGGGAATGCCAGCTGCCTCTGTTCTGTTTTCAAAGTTTTCCTGAAATCCCATTCAGTGATTTCTTCTTACACCCCTCGGCCAGGACTGAGACCCACAGCTACCACTGGACCAACTCTGAAAGGTAGTGTGGGCGATGGGATTATGGGTGGACATTTCGTCATTTTCATTTTAATATAATATTGCCTATTTGTTTATGCTCCCAAATGTCTTAATGTAAAGCTGAGTGTAGTCTTTTCCCTTCTTTTTTAATCTCCTCTATAGTTACAAATGATCATTTTTTAAAACTCCTGATACTGTTCATTTGTGCTTTCTTTTTTCTTAAGTTATCTATTTTATTAGTCTTTTTTTAAAAAGAGCCATTTTATCAGTTTTATTAGATTTTAGTTCTCTGTGTCATGAATTTCTTTTATATTAATTGCCTTTTTTACTTTTGAGGGTTTTATTTTTTTCTAGCTTCTAAGTTAAAAGTTCAGATCATTTATTTTAACTTTATTGTTTTAGAATAAATGCACTTAAAGCTCTAATTTTCTTCTTTCTGAGCAGAAGTTTTGTCCCTTTAACCTAGAAACGTATTTTAGAAACAGGTTTTAAAGTTTTCAAGTATAAGCACAGTGGCAGGGATATCTTTCTGTTTGTGACCTCCATGTGGCAGTGAATTTGGACTTGTATTAGAGCCATTAAAATAGTTCTCCCCCAACCCCCCGTCCCAAGGCTTGGTGTTCAGTCAATATTTGTAAATGTGCTGTGCCTGAATCCAATTCTGGTTACAAAGTTCAGTGTGTGTTAGTAGGAGCATATGTGTGCATTTGATCGAATTTGTGACTTATATTATTCAGGTTCTCTATGTCCTTAGGATATGTTACCCTAAAAATAAAAGGCCAAAGTGAGAGGTAACAAGTATTTACTTGAGATTAAAGAGGAAAAAAAAGCTATTAGGGAAGCACTGATTCAGGCAGAAACCCAATTAGTGTTCCAATTAGGAGACAAAGGCAATGGGTATTTATGAGAAAGGGAAGGGAAACAATTACATCAGTAGAAGGAAGGCATTTCTATCGGTGCAGATAAACTAACACAGTGACATTAATTCTAAACAAGGTTTTTAATTTTCAGCCCAATAACCATCAATTCAGCAGTCACAATATCTGCTGTCTTGTTATTTTTGCAAGCAATCGTTTGGGACATAATGTTGTTTTAGGTCCAATCCAAAGGTTCTTTTGCCCTGTCTTAACATTCCAGATGTTTGAGGCATAGACGTGCAAGGCAGTTCCTCTGGGATGGCAGCTCTGACTCCATGTTAAAGTGGCTCCGTTTATATTATTATTTTTTTTTTTTTACATTTCTGTCTCCTTCAACTATCGTTTTCAGAGAGAGAATGTTTAGACCCTAACTATAATTGTGAACTTATTTTCTTCTCCAATCTGCTTTACGCTTTTCAAAACTATGCTGTGAGAAGCATACACGTTTGTGTCTGTTACAGTTTGTTGGGGCAACGTTCTTGTTACCAATGTAAATGGTACTGTTCTTCACGGTGCTAATATCGGGAATGGGCGCGAGGACTATTTTTGCAGAAGAGGGAGCTAAGAGGTTGTATTCCAGGCCTGCTGCCTACGTGCTCAGGCAAAGAACTCAAGCAGACGTTAATCGATGACACAGAGCAATCTCTTCAAAAGGTTAGAGATTCCACTAGGACCAACCCTGCAGTTAAGTCCATGGCAAATGAAACACAGGTTGTGCTTTACAAGAGTTAAAAACCAACCTGCCCCTATTTTTCTTGTAAATTACTGAAGTTAAAGATAAACTTACCATTGTTCTTCTAGACTCCTTTCCCCTCATACCAATGAATTTTCCATGGAAGCGGAAAACACACATAAACCCAGCCACGGGATTGAGGGGGCCTCTCTTCCACTAGCAATTAGAGACCGCTACTCTTGTCTGTGGGGTGGCCTTTGTTTTTTTTACTTTCTGCTAAAAAAAACTTACTTTTACTTTAAACTCTATGTCAGCTCACGTTTGAATTCTTTCCTATATGAAGCGAAGGACGCTCTTCTCCTGAAACAGCACCTACCTTGCATTGTAATTTGTCCGATATTAACAATGCTGCATCAATTTTATTTTTATTAGAATTTGCCTGATACATCTTTTTTATACTTTATTTTTTCCTTTAGTCTCTGTCTCTCTTCCTCCCTCTATTCCACTCCCTCTACCCCTACCTCTCCTTCTCCGTCCCTTGTCTTTTTCCCCATTATTATTTATTCTTCTGTTTAGATATTCACCTATGAACCAGAAAGCTTGAATGTATCTATATCCCTCTTTGGTAGAGCAACCCTGCCGTTACATCTGTGCCAAGCATGGTGACGTTTCTAATATGTAAAAAGGAAACATTTCTAATATTTAAGAAGAAATCAAATAAAACAATGAGTTAAACTACCTTTCCCTATCTCAGTCACATCGCCTTTACCTTCCCCACTTGACTCAGTCTTTACCAAGATGTCCATTTTTATACGTTTACCTATCTTATCTGTATGTCTATTGCAAGCAATATTATTTTGCCTGTAATTTTTTTAAATGTGTGTAAATGGTATCTCTGGGTATGCATTGTTTTGCATTTTGCTTTCCTCTATTTAAAAGTATCCATGTTGTGAATATATATGCCGGGCTCCATACCATTTCACCACTTTATTCTATTCCATCTTACAAATACCCTATATGAAGGTCTGACAATTAAGTTTAAAAACTTGTTGCAACGATGTTGCTAAACTTTTATCATATCAGAGGGATTATTCATTATGAATTTGTACCAACTGGACAAACAGTTAACCAAGTTTACTGTTTGGAAGTGCCATGCATGAAAAACTTAGACGACCTGAGCTTTTTACCAACAATTCAGGGCTCTTGCATCACGACAATGCACCAGCTCACATAGCACTGTCTGTGAGGGAGTTTTTAGCCAGTAAACAAATAACTGTATTGGAGCACCCTCCCTACTCACCTGATCTGGCCCCAATGACTTCTTTATTTACCCAAAGATAAAGGAACTCATGGATGGATCTTGAGAGTATAATGTTAAGTGAAATAAGTCAGACAGAAAAAGCAGAGAACCATATGATTTCACTGACATGTGGTATATAAACCAAAAACAACAAAAGAACAAGACAAACAAATGAGAAACAGAAATTCATAGACACAGACAATAGTTTAGTGGTTACCAGAGGGTAAGTGGGGTGGGGGGTGGGAGATGAGGGTAAGGGAGATCAAATATATGGTGATGGAAGGAGAATTGACTCTGGGTGGTGAACACACAATGGGATTTATAGATGATGTAATATAGAATTGTACACCTGAAATCTATGTAATTTTACTAACAATTGTCACCCCAATAAATTAAAAAAAAAAAAGATAAAGGAACTATTGAAAGGAAGACATTTTGGGTAATATGACGACAGCTCTGATGGTCATTCCAGGAAGAGTTCCAAAATTGCTTTGAAGGGTGGACTAGGTGCTGGTGTCAGTGCATAGCTTCCCAAGGGGAGTACTTCGACGGTGACTGTAATGATATTCAGCAATGAGGTCTCGAGCACTTTTTCTAGGATGAGTTTGCGAACTTAATTGTCCGAACTCGTAGTCTCCTACGTCCTCCTATTGTTCCATTATTTACTTTGCTACATTTTGAGTCTAGTTTCTTTCACTCAACTTGTATTTGTGAGATCCATCCGTGTTGTTACATGTTGTTATAGCTGAGTCATTTGTCATTGTTGTATATGCTCCATTATAGAAACAATTTACCAGTTCTTCAGTAGCTGGACAATAGAACGTTTTCATTTTTGCCTATTGTGAATAACAGTACTGTGGACACTTGTACATGTCTCGGTAGCACACGTAAGCATTTCTATTAGGTATATATCTAGAAGTGGAATTGCTGGGTCATGAGGTGTGCATATAGTTAACTTCAGTAGAGACTGCCAAACATCTTTATTATGTAGTTTTGTACCAATTTATATAACCAGGGTGCCAGTTGCCTTTAATTCATGCCAACAGTTGGTAGTATTGTTAGGCTTTTTAGTTTTTGCCACTCTAATAAGTTGTGGTGGTACCTCATTGTGGTTTTAATTTGCATTTTCTCTAATGAATAATGAATGAACACCTTTTCATATGCCTACAGCCATTTTCATATACTCTTGTGAGGTGCTTATTCCTGAAATATGCCCATATTTTTTTCTAATGGATTGTCTTTTCCTTATTGACTTGGAGTGATGAAGTCATATTTAATTGAGGTTGTTTGTTAGATATATTATTGCAAATTTCTTCCATCCTGTGGCTTGCCTTTTCACTCTTGTAACCATCTTTTTTTTAAATAATTTTTTAAAATAAATTTTTATTGGTGAATATTGGGGAATAGTATGTTTCTCCAGGGCTCATCAGCTCCAAGCTGTCCTTCAATCTAGTTGTGGAGGGCACAGTTTAGCTCCCAGTCCAGTCACCATTTTCAGTCTTTAGTTGCAGGGGGTACAACCCACCATCCCATGCGGGAATTGAATGGTAACCTTGTTGTTGAGAGCTCCCGCTATAACCAACTGAGTTATCCGGCTGCCCCTCTGGCAGCTCATTGTCTTCAATCTAGTTGTGGAGGGCGCAGCTCACTGGCCCATGTGGGAATCAAACCGACAACCCTGTTGTTCAGAGCACAGCGCTCTAACCTACTGAGCCATCTGGCCGCCCCTATCTTTTGATAAATACCAGTTGTGAAGTTTACGGAGTCTAATTTAGCAGCCTTCCTTTGCTGTTTTGTTTAAACAAGTTTTTCCCTACTCCCAGGTTGTGAATACCTTCTAGAAATGTCATTGTTTTAGCTTTTACATTTTGATCTATAATCTAACTGGACTTGATTTTCGTGTGTGGTATATGTAAAGTAGGCATCAGATTTCATGTCCATCTGTTATACTGAAATAAATGTGCTTGGTAGATACAAAACTAGTCAATAGCCTGGATCAATGATCAATTGAATCTCCACTAGACACAATTTGCATTTCTATGGACAAGAATCATCTGAATTACTCAAACAAGGAAAGGTGTAGAATCAGATAATGCAGACAGCTGATAGTCTATATATGTATTGTTTTTTGAATTTGCCTTTGAATCAGTTGTAACATTTTTTTGGTTCCCGTGTTAATTCATGAGTTAAGTACATTTTTTGACGTGTTTGTATTACATCTTTATGAGAGTTCTGATTTTATCCATTTTAAAAAATGATCTTTTAGCAGTTCTAATTCCTTCTTTGCTTTTAACCACTTGCTGTTCATCTTCTACTGCAGGGGTTTATCATCGTCTGTTATTAAATTTTTGGACCAGGCTGACTAATCCAATCTTGAGGGGCTGAGGGTTGGGGGTGGGACCGTCACAATAACACAACACTGGAGATTGTTGAGAAAACACAGTGATTGACAGTTCTAGCATGCCATCCTAACTGAGAAATACCTCATTGCCCCTCTAGCACCAAGCATTCTTCCCATGTTTAATTCAGTGATGAATTAAAGAGCAGTCATGTATTAATTTTATAAATATGGGTTTCTGCATAGAATGAGTTTTTCTGAAAGTAAGATAGAGCTGTAACCTAGAGAAAAGTGTTGTAATAGGATAGAAAAACACATTAAAAAAAAAAAAGAATTGTAACTATACCTAGCTCATGGCTGAAGTATTTCTGTATTGTTTTACATGTGAGCAAAAATGAGTAGCTTTAAAAAAGAAAAGAAAAAAAAAAATTCTGCAGATTGTTGCATTCATTCAGACCAAATTTTTATTTTTTAAAAATGTGATACAGCCATTTAATTTTCACAATATTAGCCAACATTTATGTGATTCATACACATATTTCTCTATGTACACACAAGCACACACTATTTATATAAAAAATAAATTAAGCTTTAATAATGAAACACAAGTTTACAAATGCAGCTTTTTAAAGTCTAATGGAAAATAAGAAATGTAGAAATTTCTGAGAGACAGATCTCTGTGGAATCTGGCTCTTCAAGATGAAAATACATTGAAAATTAAAAACCTGAGACAAATCATTGTGTGGTTTTCAAATGCCAATTTTGTAATTCTGCATATTTCTTAATCTAATTATTAACTTTTTGGTAACTAGAATATGGCTTTTAGGGTTGCCTCCAAAAAGTTAAATGTCATACAAGTTGAGAGTTATTACATTCCTTTTAAGTGTTAAAAAGTATTTAGCCATCCTTCTTGCTTCCAAACACAACTCATCATTGAGTGACCCTTGATGAGCAACTTAAAATTTTATGCTCAGATATCTCTTATGTGAATTTTTTATTTTTGTCTAAATTTTTTCGTCATAAATAGTTACAAAGGCTGTAAATCCTGGCACATGGTAGATACTGCATCTTGAAAAACTGCTACATTCCTTTTTAAATTTAGCCAAGAGGCTCTAAATCCAATACTTATTTGATAGGCACCATCATCCTTTCAAAAATTAAATGAAGAAAGCAATTTTTAATAGTAGGAAATGTCACATTTTTCCTTTTACTCCTTGAATTTGTGTTTTGAATCTACTCCCCCCTCAAAATTTTAGCCTAATTATTTTTGGCCTTTTTATGGTTTAATGGGAGAGCTGTAACACAATTATATAATATCCTATCACCATCAGGCGCTACATATTTAAATTTTTCTTTTGGATTGAGCTTGATCGATAAATATAGTACAAATTTGAATAAATTGTTAAACATAGTAATATTTCATTGGCAATGTATCACTTAGGGATATAAGGAAGGTTTTTCCCCCAAAATTATTTCATCTATCTGTAGATTAATATTATCTCTGTTAGAATGGCCATAGTACAGCATCAATTCTATTCTCCTTTTAAATTTTCCATATGAAAGTGTTGATAATCCCTGTTCACATAGATAAGTAGGTGGGAACAGAAGGAGTTTTGTGATAGCAGGTAACTGAATTCTTCTAACTCCTTCGGAGTTACATGCTAAAATCTTCAGAAACTTGGGGTGTTCCTTCAATTTTGTTGAAAGCAAAGAACAGGGAATCACCAGACTTGCAAAAGGACTTGCACCCTGTTGTTAAGAGGCATTCACTGTCTAAACATCTATGTTTTGAATTTTATCTCTTGAGTCATGCTCTACAGTAAAACTGAAAATGGGGAAAGATATGTTTTCTTTTGTAAGGGAGAAAATGGCATTTTCTCAGGCAGATGAGTCTTAAGAAAATACATAATAGGAAGGTGAGGATCTGAAAATTGATCCCCTAAAACTATTCGAGCCTGTGTATTCCTTGCCAAGCTCTGGTAGACTGCTTAGAGTAAGGCTGGCCTAGCTGAAAAACCATAAGCCTCGGTGGCTTAAGTTGAGACTTTGTTTTAACTACGTCACAAAGCATGTATAGTTGATCCCTGAACAGCACAGGTTTCAGCTGCATGGGTCCCCTTATACGTGGATTTTTTTTTCAATAAATGTCATAAATGTATTTTCTCTTCCTTATGACTTTCTTAATATTTTCTTTTCTCCAGCTTACTTTATTGTAAGAATTTAGTATATAATACATATAATATACAAAGTATGTGTTAATTGACTATGTTATCAGTAAGGCTTTAGGTCAACAGTAGGCTATTAGTAGTTAAATTTGGAAGGAGTCAAAAGTTATATGTGGATTTTCAACTGCACAGGGTGAGGGGGTGAGCACCCCTCACCCCTATGGTGTTCAAAGGTCAACTGTGAAGTATTAGATTATGTTGCCTGGCTGCTTTCTTAATACAGCAGCAGGTCCTCAAATGTGTTCCAGTGGCATGCGATATTCCTTGGCAAAAGGGTTCTGAGATCAAATTTGGGGCATGTGATATTCTACACCCCTCTTCACTGTGAACCTTAGACTATCCAAGTTTCACAGAGGAATTACTCAAGTTTGTATAAACTAAGTTTCCCAAACTCAAATGATCTAATCAGCCTTCCCCCTTTATTTTTCCATGCAATAACTGATACCAAAATAATATCCTTAGGGAAACGATGAACAAAAGCAGTTTAAGACACATACAATCATGGTTTGGATCCATCCGGATCCATCAGTGTTGCCGTCATCTTTCAGGATGTTCCTGTGACTATTTTGCTTGACCCGAATTAACTGTGCTTATCATTTGACAATTAAACCACAATCTCAGCTAGATATTTTATAGGACTTGGGTTTTGTGTACCCTCAAACCCTGGAACCGTGCTTGGTGTATGTATGGTGGTGCTCAAGACATTTTTGTGGAATGAAGGGATAAGGCGTTTTGAGCAGACAGAGCCTGGTTGGTTTTAATGTACTCTTCAGCAATGCATACATGCTAAGCCCAGGATAATTAGAGGTCGGCTGTGCGGGTTCCTAGGACCCAGATCTGTCCAAGTAAAGCCACCAGTCTTACTGCTAGTGTGTTCCTCCCCACCACAGTCATTTTTCAGTTATACCTTATTTCCCCTAAGTCGATTCTTAATTCACTTGAAGTTGCAACTCTACTGACCACTCTCCTCACCACTGTCCTGATTTTTAAAAAGCCTTGTTAAATCATCACACTGTATAAATCTTTCAATTGTATCTTAAGAGGCAGAGGACTGTTATCTTGTCCCAGGTAGGTTTGTCCCATTGGGGAAGGCTGTATCTGAGATCTTTGGTAGCTTTCTAATGTTTAAGCTTTGCTGCTCCAGAAAACGGTAATCCAGAGAAATACCCGCCCTCCCCAATGAAGTCTAACTTGCATCACCTCATTTAATTAATCACTAAACGACCTCTTGTCTGTGGTAGCTGCAGAGCCAGAGCTTCTCCAGCAGTTGTACAGCCAGCTCATTAGTGGGCAGAGCAGTTGTGCAGCCAACTCATTAGTGGGTAAGAAGCTGGCTGAGCCTTCAGTGGGTCTCTGTTTCCAACAGTCTTTTTAAACCAAAAAGTCTCCAAGATATCTACCTCCTACCCACAATAACTCCAGTCACAAAGCCAATCTCTACCATTAACTAGAAATTGTCTTAATGAACAGAGATTCCAGCAACTCAGGTACTGGAGCAGGAGGTCTGTCTAGCCAGCTAGCCAGCTGCTGGTAGTTAAAGTGCATTGGGCCGAGCCCGCGGGCCTGGGGCAGGGAAGCCAGGCAGATGTGGCAGTCAGGGGCAGGGCTCCCCTCTGGACCCTGGTGAAATCTGATGGCCTTAATTTGGAACCATTTGCCTTTTCATTAAAATTCCTTTTTGGGAGCTAATTTATTAGTTCCTTACATTGCTGGCTCATCTTCCACGGAAGTCAAATTACCTGGGTCTTTAGAGGCCGGAAAAGGAATCCTGCTTAGTGTGTGTGCAGGTTGCGCACAGACGGTTGAACTGTTCGAGATTTTCACTTTTTATTCAATGAGGTTTGGAACACGAGAGACCAAAAACGAGGAGCGTAATTTTGGGATCCCCTATAGAGAATTATAAGTTAAGAAACTGTCCAATATGAAAATATAGGAAATCACCCCTACTCATGCTGAATGGATCTTCTTCACAAGTGTCATCTTGAGAGTGGGCTTGAAGAGGAGATGACATCGCAGATTAGCATAGTCCCAGGATCCGCATACAGCACATTCTCCTACTTACAGACACACGCACACACACGACACCCTTACTTTACACATGCATCCTGGCTTCTATGAGTAAAACTTGCTGTTGCTGACTCTCTTCTCTCTTAACCTGAAATAAAACACATTTCCCCGCCATCCATTAGGCTAAGACACAGGCCATGCGCTCTGTACCATTTCTCTGTCCACACACATCTCTGCCATTCATGGCTGGATGATACAGGGCTGAGTCAGGGAGGGGCCCCCTAGCAAGACATTTAACCTCTGTGAGTCTCAATTTCCTCCCTGGTCATTGCACTGGGGTGATGGCCGTTCTGCAGGTTGAAGCAAAGATGAAATGAGAATAGTATGGGTAAGGAGTCCGCATACTGTTTCCCATTGGAGGCTGGTATGGGCATTTTTGGGGGGCTGGTTCTTTGTTGAGCAGGACTGTCTGGCACATCGCAGGACACCAGGCATACCTGGCTATACCCCTGCCATTACATGTCTGTAGCACAATCAGAAGTATCCCTGATGAGGGTGGGGGCGGGGGTTCTGCCCTGATTTAGAACCACTGGACTAGCCCATTCTTGGGAACTTGCTAGGGGCTCTTTAAAAGGAGGTGGTCATCATTTTTTTCACTATCATATTGAAGAGTCCTTCTAGGGATGACATCTGACTTAGGGAAGGTGCAAATGCTTAAGATATTACTATAAGTTAGTTTATAGAGCAAAGAGAACTAGACCAAGGCTATCAGTCAAAGGATTTCTAAAGACGATGGCAACTGCCTGAAGCCTGGCCCCAGGTACCCAGGGTCACTGTACTTGAAGGAGCAAGACCTGAGGATGTGCTCGCAGGTGGTGAAGGGGCTGGCCTACCTGCGGTTGCACTTCTCCTGGTACAGCTGGAGCTGGTTCTCGTTGACGTTGAACTCTTTCACCAGTGCATCCCGGTTGGCATTGCGCAGGTTCTGGTGTGTGTCATACAGGAAGAGCTGGTTGTTCAGCTCTTCTTGCCGCCTCCGCAGCTGGCGACAGGAGGAGTACAGTTCCTCTTCACTCTCCTGGAGAGCAGAGAAGAGAACAAGCATGTGGTGACAGTGTCTTCCAAACCAGAATGTGGGTCATGGCATCTTAAGAGTGTGACTGAAGGGAGCCCGGGGCAGATGCTTTGTAACTAACTGGGATGATCCCAGAAAACCCAGGGCCTACTTTCACCAGAGATACAACAGGCAATTATGTATTCCTTTAGAAGCAAGCAGTTTAAAAAACGCTTGTTCACATCAAGGATGGTTTTACTGTGAAACACTGGAATAACAAATGCGTTGCCCGTTGATCCTATTTCTTAGTCAAATCTGGTTTTGTTCCCACTGTGCTATGTCGCCTTCAGGCCCTTGTCCCAATGCAAAAGGTCTAAGCAGCGCTGTGCTTAAAGCGGGCACACAGCAGGCAAGGGAGACAGCAGCCGAACACGAGGACAGCAGGGTAAGCGGGAGCCAGCAGATCGTTAAAGTCTTACACGGCCCTTAAAAGGTAACACACTACAATATGGATGAACCTTGAAATCGTTACAGTAAGGGAAAGAAGCCAGTTCCCAAGGACCACATACCATGATTCCATTTATTAGGTTGGTGCAAAAGTAACTGCAGTTTAAAAGGTTAAACTGCAAAAACCTCAATTACTTTTGCACCAACCTAATATATGAAATGGCCAGAACCGGTAAATGCATAGAGACAGAAAATTGCTTGGGGTGGGGATGGAGCAAGTGGAGACAGCTAATGAGCAGGAGTTTCTTTCTGAGGTGATAAAAATGTTCTAAAATTGATCAGGGTGATGGTGGAAAAATTCTGGGAATATACTAGAAACCATTACCATTGACTTGCACACTTTAAATAGGTGAATTGTATAATATATGAATTCTATCTCAATAAAGTTGTAAGCCCCCTGCCAAAAGCCAAGGGCACACAGTTTATGCCTCCAGAGATGGGCATGTGACTCAGTTCTAGCCAGGAAGGATGTCTTGCTCCCCGACACCTCCATCTCCAGGCACGTGATCCAAGCCAGGCCAATCAGAAGCCTCCATAAAACTTTGGGTGAGGTTCTTGGTAAAAAGACTTTTTTTTCTTGGAGATCACCTGAGAGAGTGACGAATGTTTCCAATGGCTAGTGGCCCCTTTGCTATCATGTAGAGAAAGTTGGGAATTAAGCCAAAGAGGGAAACAGAACCACTGGATGAGCACCTGGATCCAGCCATGACTGAAACAAGTCCTATCCCTCAACTCTGCAGTTGTCTGAGACAAAGGAGTCCCTCCTCATGCTAAGGGGGGGAAAAAACCAACTTATCAGTGTAAGGAGTTTGGGTTTTCTATAGGAAAAGGAGAAGGATGTGTTGCCTCACTGATGATTTTAAAAGATTACTGACTGTTGTGTAAAGCATGGCTGCTTGGGAGGTCAGACTATTGGCTGCCACTACTGATGGAGCAGTTCAAGTGACAGACTCCGGTGCTATAAAAACATTGATATATACGAATGAGCTTTTTGTCATTTATTTTTACATGAAAGAAAATGGACTCAGACCACACCTTGCTCTGCAAAATTTTTTTTCCACCTTTGCAACCTGGATATCCTCTAGGATAACAGGTAGCACTCTGTTTTTGGAAAGTAGAGAGAGTGATGATGAAGGTTATTTTGGCTACTCACAAAGATGCAGAGGAGTAAAAAGACAATTTTCTTTGCACAAGGAGTGGAGGTAAAATGGACAATTCCTGGTGACTAATTCAATGTACTGTTGAGGAAGGCATTGGGAAGAGTCAGTAATGACTTTGCTTAAATTTACATCCTTCCTCGAGGAGACCAGCTTTCCTCCCTATTAAGAATAAAGCAAAGCAAAACAAAAACCCCTTGTAAGTCTTAACCCTGTCCTACAAATGGTCTCTTTTCACCTTCTGTCCAGCTAGAGGAAAACAACTTCTGTTGTTTTCATATATGCGATGACTATTTGTTTTTCAGTTTAAGTTCAAAATCTACCTTTTCTACAAACACTTCTACAATTAAAGCCCTTTAACTCCTTTTCTGAATTCCAAAGCATTTATAGCTATGTTATATAATTTAGTCCTTAGTATTCCAAATATAAACATCATATATATAACATTCAGAAAAGTATGTAAACATATACAGCAGGTCCTTGAATAATGTTGTTTCCTTCAATGTTGTTTCATACCATTGATTAAAAAAAAAAATTGATTCCAGCCCAAACCACTGTCTGTGTGGAGTTTGCATGTTCTCCCCATGTCTGCGTGGGTTTTCTCCAGGTACTCTGGTTTCCCCCCACATCCCAACGATGTGCACATTAGGTGAATTGGTGTGTCTCAATTGTCCCCATCTGAATGGCGTGGGTGTGAATGTGCCAGGTGATGGAAAGGCATCCTATCCAGGGTGGGGTCCCACCTTCCACCCTGAGCTGCTGGGAGAGGTTCTGCCACTCAACCCTGAACTGGAATAAGTGGGTTGGAAAATAATTATCTTTCTTGTTTTTATTAAGCTTTCTTAAATGTATGTCTAGCTCACATTCATTTCAGTGTTGAATATTACCAGTGTTTGAGGTCTTTATGTTGAAGCTTACTGATGTGTTTGTGACCAGAACTATGCCATAAAACTTAACTCTTATTTTTATCAATTAGCCTGTGGTAAAATTGGTTTCATTATATATCTTTTTGCTTCAAGTCACAGCTTCCAAATACCTATTGAGGCCGTTAAGTGAGTGCTTACTGTATATATTTTAATGAGTAATTAATTTTAATGAGCAAACAGCTATGGAGCCATCACCAACTCAAACTAGAACATTGTCCACTCTAAGCAACCCTCCCAATCAAGACCCTCTCCGTCCCTCTTAGAATTTGGAGACAATTATTTCCTGGTGTCCTTTTGAGTCTGAGTTTTCACACAAAAATTTAGTTTGTTTTCCAACTCTCTAGTTATTTCTGTTTTCTCATATATTTTACTGATTTATTTGTTCACCATTGTTTTTTGCATTATAGTGCCTCTTGCTTAAGAGTAAGTACTTTGGTAATTCTTTTAGCAAAGGTTTATTAGTACTAAAGTATCTACTTTTGTGTCTGAAAATACCTTCATTTTGCCCTTACTCTTGAGTGGTAGTTATTAGGATATACAATGTCTAGACTTATAGCTATGTGTCTTGATCAATTTTGAAGACATCCCTTAGTCTTTAGGCTGTTATTGCTGTAGGTGGGGGTATTACTGTCATTGGTCAATTCTTTGTAGGTAACATGTATTTTCTGTTTTCTGTTTTATCATTTTCTCTTTTTCTTCGTACTGCCAATTCAATATGAATTATCAATATGCAGATCTACACTTATTTATATTGCTGTGTTTATAACTGGACTACTCATGTGTCTTCTATGCTGGAAAATTCTCAATCATGAACATCTCAAATATTTTATGTTGGAGTTTTTCATACTCTCCTTTTTTTTAACTCTTGTTTTTCATATTTATGTCTTATGCTGTGTTCAAAGCAAATTCTCCACCACAATCTTCACATTTACTCATTGTTTCAGTAACTATATCCTTTCTGGAATTTCCCACTTACTAGGCTTTAAAGCAACTTTTCTCAAGATTTTTCAAATTGTGTTTCCAAAATTTCTAATTAGTCCTTTCATTCCTACATGTTCTTGATTAATAGTAAGAAGAGTTTTGTTTTGTTTTTTAATTTATTGGGGTGACATTGGTTAGTAACATTACATAGGTGTCAAGTGTATATAATACATCATCTATATATTGCGTTGTGTGCTCACTACCCAGTCAGTTCTCCATCACCATATATTGGATCCCCTTTTCCCTCATCTACCTCTCCCCTCCCTCTTTACCCTTCGGTAACCACTAAACTGTTGTCTGCGTCTATGAGGTTTTGTCGTACTCGTTTGTTGCTTTCAGTCTTAAAATGCACGTTTACTCATTGGGTTCTTTTCAAAGTTATTTTCAGATTCACTGGAGTGAATTCCATTGCTTTTACAGTTGTTGTCTATACTGGCGTTATTTTCCTCAAGTGCTTTAAAATTTTAATATGTAAGCCCATCTTGGATGGGAAGGTTGGTTCCTTCCTTGAATCTATATGTTGGCGTCTGGTTTTCTGAATGTTCTAAACGGGGATCTCACGAGGGCCGGGTCAGCAAAGTGTTAGGGTGATGGCTTGGAGCTCTAGGTTCTCAGGAATACTACACACCTCAGTCTGTGTCCGGGCTGCAGGGCTGTGTCCACTTTTATCCCAACCCCTCAGGCAAGCAGCTGACCACTGGCCTGAGTCGTGGCCACTGCCAGATCTCTTTTTCTGGAGGGTGTTTCAGTAACGCTTCCCTTGCCCTGAATCTTCTGTTTGTGCACAGTCTTCAGGCCCCATTGCATCAGCCACAAAAGTGAAAGAAATAAATGAGGTATCCAAACACAAGGGGTTTCAAAAAGAACAGAAGTTGAAAGAAAGCAGACTGAATCAGTGAAGATAATAGTTGAATTAGAAAACGAAAAAATAAAAATATAAAATAAATGCAAGAGCTGGGTTGTTTTGTGGGGAAAACACAGAGTCAATAAAATAGATAATCTGTTATCTAATTTAGAAATGTGTCATAGCCCAAATAAGACATAAGCATAGGTATACAATTATGGATAAAAAGAAATGGAAAGAACCTGTGAAATAAATCAAAACCAAGCTGATAATAGAATGAATGTATGTATTCATATTTATTATCAGTCTCTTATATTCCAATATATATTGTAGATAATACATACATATTTCCTATTATAGGAAATTATCCCATGAGAGAAAAAAAATTGAAGAGACTAATTTTATCCTAGAAGAAAGTGAGAAAATGTTATAATCATGCCCAGAAAGTTTCACAAACGGTGTCTTTAACATCTGTTATATATAGGTAGCAGTTAACTCCAATTCTATTCAAAATGTGCCAAGCCCTGAGAAAGAACGAAGATCTTCAAATAATTTTAATGAAACCAGCATAACAAAGCCTTACCAGAAACTACAGACTGAACCCTCAGGGGGCTGGTAGATGAGGGTAAAGGGAATCAAATATATGATGATGGAAAGAGAACCAACTCTGGGTGGTGAACATACAATGTGATATGCAGATGATATATTACAGAATTGTACACCTGAAATCTATGTGACTTTACTAACAATTATCACTCCACTAAACTTTAATTAAAAAAAAAAAGAAAACCAGTGCAATAATCCTAAATAAAATGTCAACGCATACATTATAGAAGCACATTAAACAATATCATCCTCCTGTATTTTGCTAAGAAATTCTTTTTCCTAATTTCTTAAAATGACTGTTTCACACCTATGCTCTCTTCTGACCTCCCCAATCTCAGCTGATGGCCTTACTTCTTGTTTCACATAGAATACAGAAGAAATTACATGGGAAATCTGCCCCTCCAGGCCCCTGTCCCACATCCCATGCCTTCTTTCTTGCTGGCCCCAGGGTCCCATCTCCTCTCTCCTCATTTCTTCACTCCTGTACATACCCGTTCTCTCTCCTGTATCATTGCTGCCCTTCTCTACTAAGTCATCCCCATCACCAGCAAACACATTTTAAAGCCTCTCCCTTTACCCCACATCCCCCTCCAGCTACTGACTCATCTCTCTTTTCACCTTCACAGCAAACGTCCTTGAAAAAGTCATGTGCTCCCCGTCAATGTGTCATCTGCTCCCACTTGCATTCTCAATTTTAATTTCAGTTTTTATTAATTATGTATGCACAGAGTTAAAAGTGTCAGGAAGTACTATAAGGATTATTACCAAAAACCCAGCTGTCTCCTTGTTTGCCTTCCTCCACCCCTCATGACCCCTGCTCCCCCAAATCAATAGTTGTTTATTTTGATTATTGACAGTTCTTTAAAAAATATGCTTATACTGCAAGTTCTTGGTTTTTCAGTTTTTAGGGATTATTTGCAGAGAAAGATTTGGCTCATTTCCCCACATACTCGCTTATCTTCCCCCAAGGAGCTATTTCCATTTTGGGTTATGTCAATTTATGTTTATGTTGTGATTTTATTATTATTCCCACTTGTATCTTCTGTAACCACTTGTTATACACACACACACGCGCACAAACATACAGAGGGTGCCAAAAACATGTATACATATTTTAAGAAAGGAAAAAGCTACATTAAAATTAAGCTGATGGTAACCACTTTGAGCACCTCTTATAATTGCAGAAGTCAAACATGACTTGTATTCATCTTTTGTTATCAGTATATATTGAGTGTTACAATTTTAATACAGTTTTTTCCTGTCTTAAAATGTGTATACATTTCTTTGGCACCCTCTGTATGTATGTATGTATTTTTTTTTTTTTTTAATTTAAGATCCTTGAATTCTTGGAGAACATCTGTGGTAAATTATACCCAGCCTGTGACAAAATCTTCATGGGAGTTCTCCAGTTTTTTCAGTTTTTATCCCCCACAAATGCTTTTTTCTCATAATTTTTTAATGATGAAATTTTAAACAATAGAACAGAGTTCTCATATACCCCATGTCACCCTGATTCCCCAGGGTTAAAATCCTGCACAGTGATTGCACAATTATCAAAGCTAAGAAGTTAACACTGGTGTACTACTTACCTAAACTACAGATTTTATTCGGTTTTCACTGGTTTTTCCACAAATGTCCTTTTTCTGTCCACGTTGCATTTAGTTCCTGTGTCTCCTTAGAATCCTCCAATCTGTGGCATTTCCTCAGTCCTCTTTTATCTTTTATGACCTTGACACTTTTGAAGAGTACTGGTCAGTAATTCTGGGTTTGCCTGGTGTGTTCTCATAATTTGTTTGAGGTTATGCAGCTTTGGCAAGAATAACACAGAAATGATGTACCCTTCTCAGGAAATCCATCTTATCACCGGTGGTAATGTTGATCATTTGGTCAAGATGGTGTCTGCCAGGTTCATCCATGGTAAAGCTGCTATTTTTCTCTTTCCAATTAATAAATCTCTTGAAGGAAGATACTTTGATACTATGCAAATATCTCTTTCTCCTCAAACTTTCACTCACTGATTTAGCATCCATTGGTAGAACTTACCTGTAGCAATCAGTTACTGTGGTGTTCCAGTGGTGATTTTCGATTTCTTTCATTCCTTTCACACTTTTTCCATTGGAATTCTTCTATAAATAGGAGCTATCTCCTCTCTCATTGAATTAGTAAATATTCACACGGCCATGAATGAATAGTTTTATTCTATGGGTTATAATCCAATATCATTATTTTGCTCAAATTGTTCCAACTTTGGTCACCAGGAACTCTTTTGGGGTGGCTGCTATGCCCCTTTGAGAACTTCAAAATAGTCCAGGCTCATTTTATATTTTATCTGTCTCAATGCTGAAATCAACCACTGGTCTATAGAGCTCTGACTTCTTTTACTGGAGAATGATATTTGGAAAGCAAAATATGGGTGCTTAGGTGTGCTCATTGCTACTGGGGTGTCATTGGTTCTCGGCTTTCTCAGCAGACAGCCAGAGTATGTATGTATGTATGTATGTATGTATGTATGTATGTATGTATGTATAGTAACTGATGCAAGCACACATTTATTTCTATATCTACCTATTTGTATATCTCTCTCTATTTTTTTTAAAGTGAGTTTATACTGATACTTCTTATTCCAATCAAACATTAATTTTGGAAGGATTGATATATATTTCTACATGTTCAGGTGTTGCTTTATAAGCCATGCACTTTCTTTAAATTTCTCCTAATATGGTGTTATAGTTTTTGTTAATATCATGAATGAGATTTCCCATCTATCCCTGCTTCCCACCCCACATTTCCAACTGTTATTTCTAGAATAAAGCAGTTAAACATAATAAAAACAAGATAAACAAAAATCAGTCTCCTCAAAATTGGAATCTTTGTTTTTTTAAATATATAAGCATAAGTTGTTAATAGATAGTTTTATACCTTCACCACAATTTATACTGATTATTTCATTTGACTGGTTGTATTTGCAGCATCTAGCAGTTTTTGCTTTTTCTCACTAAACATATTGCTAATTGTGCCAGTGTTAAATCATCCTTGCATTAGCAGAATAAACTACTTGGTTGTAATATATTGTTCTTCTGGGAAATAGCTGAAAATGACAAATTTTTTTTAGTATTTTAACATCTGTATTCAGAAGTAGCATCGATCTATGATTGTATGAGGGGAAGGGAAGGCATACTTTCTCCAATTTTGAAAGTTATTTAGCTTCAAGACATTGATTGGAGCATTTCCATTTTTCTATTAACTTCAGTGGATTAAAATTAACTCCAAGTAGAACACAGCTATAAAACCATCTAAATGTGATACCTGTTTTATGCAATAGGTGTTTTATGACCCTTCAAAAGTTTCCTATAGGGCTTTGTTAGTTCTGTACTGCTTCTTGAAACAATTTTAGCTCATTTACATTCATTCTTCAAGGCAGTCACCCATTTGCTGTCACTTTTCAAATTTATTTATATCCTCATTATTTGGTGTTCAGTCTCCTTTTCAATACTACTCTTGTATGTTTTTGCTCTTACTTTGCCCCTTGATTAAGCAGGCACAGAGTTTATTTCATTGGTGTTTTCAGTAAGTCAGTATGTGTTTTTTCTTCTATTCTCTTTGTTTTTATGTGTGTGTTTCATTCAGTTTGCTTTTATCTCCTACTTTGTTCCTATTAGTTTATGAATGTTTAAAAAAATTTTTAAGATGAATGATTAGTACATGTGTCTTAAGTTTTCTGTGGGTTTTAAGGCAAGCACTTTCTTCTTCTAAATATAATAATTATGGCATAAATGTTTTACTACTTTATGTGCAATTTACTTGACTTGTTCTGATTTATTTCATCTAGGAATTTGTTATTTTTAAACAGGACACATTTTGGCCAGCTTTCATTTTCTTCCAAATGTTATCAGGTTGTAGATAAATAATGACTTATGAAATCATTATTTTTTAAAATGTATGAAGGTTTTCTCTGTGACCAAGTAAGCAATCAAATTTATAAAGTTTCTGAGAAATTGAAGAAAACAGTAGATACTATCCACTTACAGGACACAAAGTTTTGTATCTCTTAAATCAAACTTGTTGGTATTCATTTGGTCATCTGTCCTTACTGATTTTCTGTATAACTAAACCTTTCAAATTCTGAAAGATCTTTTATGTAATTTGTTTAAAGTAATCTTTGTATTTATAGGTGCTTTTGTTTTATATATTTAGGTACTATGGTGTTTCCTAATTAACCACTTATATCTTGTATCCCTTTTGTAAACCAAATATTCTATCATTACATACTGTTCTTCTTAATGCTTTTTGATATTTTTTTATTTTAAATTCTACTTTGATACGAACTTTTCCTTCACAGTTTTTCCCAGTAACTCTTCCATTCCTGTTTTTTAATTTTTAACGTTTCTTCTTGTTTGTTTTAGGCTTATTTCTTCTAAACGTTGTGCAGTTAGATTTCTTTGCTGCTTTTCTAATAGAGAATTCAGCCCATTCATTGATTCAACTGTAAGTTATATGCATTCCATTTTGATTACTGTACATTTTTCATTAATTTCTTCTTTCATACTTTTCCTTATTTTTCTTCTCTTGATTCAAGCTCCTATGTATCTTCTTTGTTTCCTCATTTCTCCTCTGCTTTTCAATTCTTACAGTGGTTACTTTCAGTGTTTTAACAATCCTAAGTAACATTACATCTTCTTTTTACATCAAAATATCAGAATTAACTCTCCCCTTGCAGAATGCTTTGTTTTCCTACTGATCCCCCAGGCATCAAAGTTGAAACTTTTTAGGACACCTATATTTTACTTCTTAACTCCTGAGTTCAGCTAGCACTTAATTATTTTCAATTCCAGACTATTACAAAATTTTTCATTACAATGGTTCTTCTATTTCAAGAATCCTATGTGACACCTAACATCACAAAATTTTAATCAGGCTGTTATCATACTGTAAAATTTAACTGTACTGCAAAATTTATTTTTTTATTAGTTTAAGGTATACAGAACAATGCTATAGTTAAACAAAGTGATAACCTCCCTCCCCCAATCTACTACCCCTCTGACATTGTACATAGCTGTTAAAATTCCACTGACTCTATTCCCTATGCTGTACTCCACATCCCGTGACTATGTATATATGTATTAAATTATAGTTGACATTCATTATTATTTAGCTTCAGCTTCAGGTGTACAGTGCAGTGGTCAGGCATCTATACCATCCATGAAGTGGTCTCCCTAATAAGACAAGTGTCCATCAGATACCCTACAAAATCTTTACAACATTATTGATTATATTCCCCAAACTGTCTTTCGTATCTCTGTGGCACTCTTGTGGTTACCAATCTGCAAAATTTATTATTTTCATCTCTTTATCTCCCGATCTAGAAATTTCTCTACTGATCAGTTTTCATTGATTGAGATGCTTTCTTGATGTCTCCCTTGAGTAGGATACATGAGGTATATAAAATCTTGCATATCTACAAATACTGTCGCGTTGCCTTGATATGTGGGGGGCTGGACACTGAATTCTTCTGTCTTTTTAGTCTGTAGATGGCATTCCACTGTCTTCTAGTTTCCAGTGCTGAAGTGGACAAGTCTGATGTTGGATTTCTTTGGTTTTCTTTGTAGATAACTTACCGTGTTTCCCCGAAAATAAGACCTAGCCAGACATTCAGCGCTAATGTGTCTTTTGTAGCAAAAATTAATATAAGACCCGTTCTTATTTTACTATAAGACTGGGTATAATATGATATAATAAATATAATATAGAATACCGGGTATAATATAATATCAGGTCTTATATTAATTTTTGCTCCAAAAGATGCATTAGAGCTGATGGTCTGGCTGGGTCTTATTTTCGGGGAAACATGATAGTGTGTTGGCAAGTTCAGGTTTTTTATTTATCTTTGGAATTCAAAACTTTTATTAAAATACAATTGGGGGTGGGTGGGTGTGCTTTCTCTTCATCCTTTTGAGAATCAAGTAAGCACTCTCAAGCAGCAAATCAGAGAAAATTCCCTCTGTTAACTGTTTCATTACTACCTCCCCACCCATCTCTGTTCTACATTTTCCTTTGAAATACACATCTTATGTCATTTGCATCTGTCCTCTGAGCCTATCTTTTCCTTTATGAAGTCCATGATAGTACTACTCTGGACTGTGAGCTATTTCTTCCACATTACATGTTGGGTCACTGATGTGAATCTCTGTTTATCTAGTGAATTTTTAAATTCAAGAAATTTCAAATTCTAGAAAGTCTTGTTCGATTCTCTACTTGGATATTCTTGAATAGCTCTTATGACTTATGTGATAGAGTTCTCATCGGGTGCTTCCAACAGCTTGACTTCACCTGTCAGCTACATGTACCAGGTATCCACCTGGGTCTGTCTTCCTCTTGTTGCTCTGTGCCAGTTCTTTTTTTTTTTTCACTGTGTGATCACGGTTTTCTGTTCTGTAGTCACATCAAGTTGTTGGGTCTTGGTGGCAGGCACAGCAGTTTCTGCTCTTTGAGTCAACACTGGGCAAACGGGCAAACTTCAGCTGTCAAAGCACAAGGAGGGTCTTTCTCTGTGCCTCTGGGTCTCCCCAACGGTAAGAAAATCTTCCCCAACCTCAAAAACCAGGACCAACTCAGAGTGCAGCTCCCCCTCCTGGTCCTCTAGGATTCTAGAGTATGTGCCTTAGCCTTTCTGCAAAGGGATTCACACATCTCTTCTGGCTGAAACCTCCCCGGGAACCACAGCTTCCTCGTCTTTCCACTAGGCCATCCCACCCCTTGCACCCAGGGCAGAGTTAAACACCATCCACCCCAGAATGAGGGCAGCCAGTTTTCTCAAACACATCTTCCAGGTACTGCCAGCTTGCCCATCAATAATGGAGTATTCAAGTTTCCATACTTTTCTCCTGTCCCATTCTTCTGAATCTCACAAGTTTAGATCATTTGAGTGGAGGCCCTTTCCAATTAACAGCAATATTGGATCTAATACATCAACTTAAAAAAAACTATTTTCTTTCAAAGAACAATTCGACATGTATCCAAAACTATATGGGGTTTTTTTTCTCTTTGATCTATTATTCCATTACTAAATACTTTGCCTCAGGAAATAATTTTTAATCAAAAAATGTTACATAAAGACTTCCATTATTTATAAAGTAAAAAAACTACAAACAACCTAACTGTCCATCAGTGAGAGAATGGCTGAGTGAATTAGGGATCCCCACTGATCACTTATGAAATAGGCATTAATGGCTTGGAAAATCATATAATAACATAGAAAAATGCTTAAAGGCATCTGTGAAGTGGATAAAGGGCACACATTTCATATGTATCTGATGAATATAACTATGGGTATGTCATATGCAAAAAAATTATCAGGCAGACAAAGGAAATAGTATACCAAAATACTAATAGTGGTTATGTACAGGTTGTTTATGGGGATTTTTCCTCCCCGTTCTTCTTCCTGCTTCTCAAATTAATAGAATGGTAATAGAATGGCATTTAAAATACTCTTTGTAAAATACTCTTTGTAAACCATATACACAGTTGAGTAAAGGACTGAGAATTGATAAAGTAATTGTGTCATGTAAACGGCTCCTTCAGAAGGAGCTGACAGTGCTTACTGACAGTTTTCTGAGACTTTAAACTCTCTCAGCAAATGTTTTATGAGTAAACTCCATCTCAGCCCTCACCGGATCAATCATTTACTAAGATAAATCTCCTGTGAAGCTGTTTAACAGATCTCTCCCTGGCCTCACAGAGGATACGATGATAAATAAAACAAGGTTTGACCTTGGGCAACGAGAAAGCCCAGGTCTACGGAACACAACCCAGCCCGGCTTCCCAGCAATCACACTGCAGAGCAGAAACACCCAACAGCACCTGTGGCTTAGAACCAGGTGACAGATGTGGAATTACATAAAAGCTTGAAAACCAGCAACTGAAGTGAAATTTGCACGTAAGAAATTGGCACCTACTCAGACACCCTTTCTGCCAAAACTCCTTCACAGAGCAGATCTGCGAGTCAACGTTGCACTTGGAACCCCACACGATGCCCCCACTCCTCTGCCACACTCCAGGGGCATCCCCAACAGTACCCAGTGTGTGAAGTTTCCCCCCTATCCAGGAAGTCAAATCTGGGTAAACACATTTTCTTTTAAATATAGTAATTTTCTCTGCTGCCAATGATACCTAATTATTTAAATTATTTATAATGTTTCTGATACGTTTACGACAGCTTTGCCCAGCAGTGTCTATACAAATGCTTTCCTACAACCATCTGCACCACTTGTATCACTTCATTTTTCTGTGAAATGTCTGCAAATGGGCTTTATGTACACGGAGAAGCAGCACTGGTTTCCTTTCCCCAGGCAACAGCATCCCAGATCCTTCAGTGGACCTGGGGAGAGGAAAGCTTGACTACGCCAAGAGTCTTCAAACTTACTTATTCCAGGCTTTTGCTGAAGGCCCTGGTTTTACAATTTTACCATCCTGCCAAATGAACTGATCCTACTAATTCCATATCTGGGAATTGATCCTAAGGAAATATTTCTGAATTAAAGGAAGAAAAGATTAACAACATGAAGATGTTCCTGAGAGCCTTATCTGTACGCGGATTCCATCTAAATGCCCAGCTTAGAGGAACGCTTAATCTGTGGTTGATCAGCTTGATGGAAAAATCCGTCAGTCATTAAATGTCAATGAAGATTAGGTAATGGTATGAAAAGTGCTTAGATTTTGCTTTAAAGTGGTGGTTCTCAACCAAGGATGATTTTGCCACCCAGGGGACATTTGACAATGTCTAGAGATAGTTTTGGCTGTTATACAAGGGGAAAGGGTGCTACTGGCATCTAGTAGATCTAAGGCAGGGATCCTGCTAAACACCCTACATTGCATTGGACATCCTCCATCACAAGGATGATTTGGCTCCAAATGTCAAGGGTGTCAAAGTTTAAAAAAAAAAAAACTTTAAAGAAAAAAATATACACATATATGTAATTTGTATTATTATCATTATTACACTTACATAAAGAATTCATTGGCCTAGGAAATGACGAAAGCAAACAAATCAAATGCTGGTTTTATCTACTCATCTCTTTCCCTAAATGATAATACTATACTTTCCACACAATCTGGGCTGTGTGTGTGTGTGCGTGTGCGTGCGTGTGCATGTGAGTGTGTGTGTGTGTGTATGGTTTTTTTTTAACCATTTATACAAAATAATATATTGTGGCTTAAGTCTTTTAATGGACTTCTTAAAGACCTCAGATAGTCTTATTAATGATAGATTGACAAATGCATAACTCATTCTAAAAGAGGAGAAATTTAAGACTTGGGCATTCTCAACAGGACCCGTTGGCTGACTCAGTTGCCTGGTAAAGGGAGGAATTTATGTAAACTTTCATGACTGAGCATTTCTATCATTGTAAGAATCATGAAAGGTGATTTTTTTTTTTAATCCATAATTTAAGGTTCAAGTGAAAACTACAATTTTCACATAAACACTATATTTATTTTGACAGCCTAAAGCACTAATATTTAAAAATTTGTTTCAATATGGAGAACTTTCCATTTTCCATCCCCTTATCCTTTTAAGACAGACTTTCATCATCATGAACTTATTTTTTACCAACAAAAAGTGATCCCTTTGGCTGTCACTGAGGTTCTAGGACCCCCAACTAATGTGCCTTTTAAGTCTCTGCTTCCTGTTTTTACTGCTTTCTGTCTTATTTTTGCATCCATCTCAATGCTTCTAAAATGCTTTGGAGTGTAAAACTATCAAGGTTGCAAAAACTGAATGTAAGGGAAAGAGCTCTGCAGATAAGCCTAATATCTCCTCTGAGTCAAGTTCATGAATTTTTACTGCATGGACTATGGCTGTTAAACGGCTTCCCATCCCTGTCATCCTCCTTCCCCATTTGGTTGTACTCAGCTGCATTCTGGAAATTCCCTAAAAAGCAACTTCCAAATCGCTGTTGAGTTCTTACAGCCTAAAGAACAGTACAGGCTGTGAGTTTTCTACCCAGAGAACAACCCGATGTGCATCCAGGAGCACTGACCAAGCCCACATTAGCCTGCTGGGGTCCAGAACCACGGTTTTTCTAGGTTATTCCAAGAGAACTGGAGTGACTATAAAACCCCCCCTAAGCCCATGCTGGGTTTTGTGATAGGGGGATGGGAAGATCTTGAGAGATTTTTATTGGCCACATATGAGGCCTTGCAAAAACACATGCCAAGTGGTGGGTTTCATCCTATGTGAGAGGCCATCAAGGAGATTCTAAAGCTCCAGAATCACAGTAAGTATCCACATCTTCTCCCACCAGCAAACCCAAGACCGGAACTACTCGCAGCTTAGTGCTATGTCCTCAGAAATCTTATCCTCTTCCATAGCTCAAGGAGGCCAAGCCCTTTCTGCCAAGTCTACCCTAACTGGTTAAAGGATGGACTAAAAATATCTTCAAGGACTTGTCAAACCAAAAGGACCAAGAAGGCAGGCTCCTCAAGTAGCAGAGAGAACCACAAAAGGAGTGTCACTCACTATGGAAAGTTGCGGTCCATGAATTTCTTTCCCAGGAACAGGCCATGACAAGGCCTTGTTGGATGCTCTCAGACCTTTTCAGGGATTACCAAAGATCAACAGGCAGAGAAAGGCACTGGGTAGGATGCACTTATCTAGAAGAGCATCGTCTTGCCAGGCTTTTGCTAAAGTGAAACTATGATGAACTTCCAAAGAGCTTCACCCTTTGCAACTCCGTAGCCTACTCATAGAATCATACCACATTCTTCAAGGATGGATGCTGGGAGGAAAACCCTAAGACCTCTGGGGAAATCTGTAGCTGAAAGGAATTCTTCTGTAATGATGTGGCGTGTTTGGCTAGATAATTCTCAAAGGGTTTAAGTCCCTACGTCAACTGTACTCATTGGCCGTTTACACCCCCACCAGCAGATGTAGTGCAGGGAACCCCAACATGTTTCTCCACTCACCAGGACTGGCCGCATCTCACAGAACACCAGGAGGGAAGCCAGCTCAATGTCTTCACTGTACCCGTTCTTCAGAGGAACAGATCTAAATCCTGCAGCAGGATGGAAAAACAATGCAAAGGCAATTAATGTCTGACCTTAGTTTTCTTGGGGTACCCAGGAATCACATGACCAGTTCAAGGAGCAAAGAGGTCAGTGCCCTGTGCTAGGCTGATTTTCTGGAAGCCAGAGGTCCCATCCTGATGGTTAAGGAGAGGGGCTCCAGAATGCAGCCTTGACTGACAGGTCCATACAGAGAAGTGAAGTTAAAAATATCTGCCATCTAGAAATGAAAATGATTTACTCAGAAGAAAGTAAAACCCACAGAACATTACACATTGAATTTAGAGTGGCTGCATCTGTGGTTCAATTCCTTAAATACTCCTAAGGCCGAAAGACTCAAAAGAGTAATGAATCCTCACATCCATTTCCTTTACAGAGTGTAGGACGGGGAGGGTCTTTAAAGATTTCCAATGGGAGGAAATCTTCCTGTCCCTCCACTGTTCAGAGAAGTATTGATCCTCCTCCTCTGACAGCCATTCCCTATTTACAATTAGGACCTATGTCTGGCAGTCATTTAAATGTTTATTTAGAGGAGGGTTGAGGTAGAGCTGAATTCCCCGGCCACTACCATCCATTAAATAATGTTTAAGGAAACACATCTCAAAGGTTGATTGGTTGGCTTGTTTTAATTTACTATAAAAGAATCCAGAATAAAAATGAAAGTCTCCCACCCACTCATAATGCCTTATTCCAGAAGGAACCATTGTTAACAGTATCTTCCCAAGATAATCTGTGCATGTGTTTGAGTTTCCTTTAAAATCACAAAGGAAAGTGCCCTGACCTAAGCCATTCTGAACCTTACATTTAACATTGTGTCTTGGGGATTCACTATATGGCCCTAGATTGACTTGAAAGCTTTTTATATATATATATATATATATATATATATATATATATTTTTTTTTTTTTTTTAATTGAAGTATAGTTGTTATATAATATTCATTTTAGGTGTATGATATAATGATTTGACATTTTTATACCTGTAAAGTCGTCCAGTCCTGGGCTTTTGTTTGTTGGGAGTATTTTGATTACTATTACAATTTCACTGCTAGTAATTGGTCTGTTCAGATTCTCTGTTTCTTCCTGGTTTAGTCTTGAAAGTTTGTATGTTTCTAGAAATTTATCCATTTCTTCTAGACTGTCCAATTTGTTGCCATATATATTAATTGTTCATAGTTTCTTTAATGAGCCTTTGTATTTCTGTGGTGTTGGCTATAATCACTACTCTTTAATTTCTGATTTTATTTACGTGTTCTCTTTTTTGCTTGATGAGTCTTGTTAGAGGCTGGTCAATTTTATTCATCCTTTCAAAGAATTATCTCAGTTTCATCAATCTTTTCTATTGTTTTTCTGCTTTTCTATTTAATTTCTTTCCACTCTGATCTTTATTATTTCCTTCCTTCTACTCACGTTGGGGAGTTTGTTCTTCTTTTTCTAGTTTCTTTAGGTGCAAATTTAGATTGTTTTATTAGGGATTTTTCCTGCTTCTCGAGGTAGGCCTGTATAGCTATAATATTTCCTCTTATAACTGCTTTTGCTGCATCCCATAAATTTTGTAAGGCTGTGTTTTCATTTACATTTGTCTCGAGGTAGTTTTTTATTTCCTTTTTTATCTCCTCTTTGATTCATTGGTTTAGAAGCATGTTGTTAATCTCCATGTATCTGTGATTTTTCCAGCTTCTTATAGTTGATTTCTAGTTTCATGCCATTTTGGTCAGAAAATATGCTTGATATAATTTAAGTCTTCTTTAATTTATAGAGGCTTGTTTTGTGGCCTAGTATGTGATCTATCTTGGAAAATGTTCCATGTGCACTTGAGAAAAATATGTAACCTACAATTTTTGTATGAAATACTCTATAAATGTCTATCAACTCAAACTGGTCTAATTTGACAGTTAAGGCCATTATTTCTTCACTAATTTTCTGTCTCAATGATCCATCTGTTGAGCTAAGTGGAGTATTAAAGTACCCAATTATTATGGTATTACTGTTAATTTCTGCCTGTATGTCTATTAACATTTGCTTTATATACTTGGGTACTTCTATGTTGGGTGTGTAGATATTTACAATTGTTATATTCTCTTCTCTTCTTGGATTGACCCCTTTAAAATTATGTAATGTCATTCTTTGTCTCTTTTTACATTCTTTGTTTTGAAGTCTGTTTTGTTGGATATGAGTGTTGCTACCCAAGGGTTCTTTTCATTTCTATTTGCATGGGATATATTTTTCTATCCTCTCAGTTTGTGTGGATGTGTTTTGATTTAAAGTGAGTCTCTTGTGAGCAGCATATAGATGGGTCATTTTTTAAAAATCCATTCTTTCACCCTATGTCTTTTGAGTAGAGCATTTAGTCCATTTACATTTAGAGTAATTATTGATAGGTATGTGTTTATTGACATTTTATACATCATTTTTTCATTGTTTTGTTGTTCTTCACTGTTTCTCCTTTTCTTGATCGCTTTCCTTTTGATTTGATGGTTTTCATTAGTGTTTAGACTGGATTCCTTTCTCTTCATTTTTTTGTGTATTTTTGTAAGTTTTGGGTTTATGGTTACCATATATATCCTTCTATATCTATAGCAGTATGTTTTAAGCTGATAAGCATTTCAGTTCAGTTGTATGCTGAAAGCACTACATTTTTACCACCCACCATTCTGTTTTTGGCATTGTTTTTTATCTTTTTGTTTTGTGTATCCCGATTGTTTATTGTAGTTACAGTTAACTTTGTTACTATTGTCCTTTAACATTCATATTGCTTTATATGTGGTTGATTCACTATAGTGATTGCATATTTGCTTTACCAGTGAAAATTTTTCCTTTCCTAAATTTCTTATTGCTGGTTATGGCCTTCTCTGCATAAAGACCCTTTCACATTTCTTGTAAGGCCGGTTTAGTGGTTGTGAACTCCTTTAGTTTTCACTTGTCTGGAAACTCTTTATCTCTCCTTCAATTCTGAATGATAACCTTGCTGGACATAGTATTCTAGGTTGTGGATTTCTTTCTTTCAGTACTTTAAATATCTCCTCCACTCACTTCTGGCCTGCAAAGTTGCTTCTGAGAAATCAGATGATAACCTTATGGGTTTCCCTTGTATATGACTTAATATTTCATTCTTGCTCTCTTTAAGGTTGTCTTTTTATCCTTAACTTTTGCCATTTTAATTTACAATATATCTTGGTGTGGGTCTCTTTGGGTTCATCTTGTTTAGAACTCTCTGTACTTCCTGGACCTGGATGTCTGTTTCCATCCCCAGATTAGGAAAGTTTTTCTTTCCTAATTTCCTAATCAGACATTATTTCTTCAAATATTCTTTCTGTTCCTTTCTCTCTCATTTCTTTTTCTGGGATCCTTATAATGTGAATGTTAGGAGGTTTGACGTTATCCCAGAAATCTCTATTATCATCATCAAAAAATTTTATTTTTTCATTTTGCTGTTCTGATTGGGTCATTTCCACTACTCTTTCTTCCAGGTAGCTCATCCATTCTTCTGTATTAACCAATCTGATGTGGATTGCTTCTAATGTATTGTTCATTTCAGTTACTGTATTCTTCTTCTCTGACTGGTTCTTTATTGCATTTTCTATCTCTTTGTTGAAGTGCTCGCGGAGTTCCTCTCTTGTATTCTCAAGTTTATTGACCATTTCTTTGAATTCTTTATCAGGCAAATTACTTATCTCTGTTTCACTAGGATTTTTCTCTGGAGATTTTTTCTTGTTCTTTCATTTGGGGCATATTCTTCTATCTCCTCATTTTGCTTGACATTCTGTGTTTGTGCCTATAAGTTGGATAGAATAGCTATCCCTGCCAGTCTTGAAACAGTGGTCTCTGTGTAGGCTATGTGTTGAATAGTTGTGGCTGGCCAGTTGTAGCCAGGGCAGGCACGTATGGTACCTGGTATGTCTCTTGGCCTAAAGATATGGGTTACAGGTGTGGCAGCCTGGTATGTACACGCTTCCTTGCTCTTCTAATCAGGGTGGGGCTAAGAGAGCTGCTAGTTACATTCTTGGTGTGCCCTGTTGCTTTAACTGTCTGTGATCAGAGCAGAGTCTGGGTGAGGCTGCTCTGCATGCTTGTATCTCAGCACCCCACCAGCTCCAGGCTGTCTCAGGGTAGGGCAGTCCTGCGTGCATGCACAGTTACACGTTGTTAGTTCTCCCTCCCTTGTGAGCACACAGCAGCGCCCCACTCACTCCGCACTGGGCAGTCCTGTATGTGGGCACTGCAAACTTTTGCTAGTTCCACACTTTCTTGAGGTGAGGCAGCCCCCATGTGCAGCAGTGCCCCTCTATCTCCACACTTTCTCTGAAAGAGGCAGTCCTGCATGAGGGTACCACAGAGTTTTGCTGGCTCCACACGCTCTCTAGGAGGGGCAGCCCCATGTGAGCACCTGGTAGCACCCCACTATCGCCACACTTTCTCTGGACGGTGTAGCCCTGCTGGCAGGTACTACAGCGTTTTGTTAGCTCTGTAGGCAAGACAGCCCCTTGTGTGCGCAGCCCACGTGGGTGTACCCACTGGGTCAATCTCCAGGGAGAGGGGCTCCTTGTAGGCACGCTATGATACCCTCCTGGGACCCAGCTCCAGGAGGGGTGGCTGGAGCCTGCAGGTCAGCCAGAGAACCTGGATGGAGCTCTGGCCTGCTATCCATGTTCTGGGGAAATGTAAACAGTGGAGATCACCAGCTCCTAGGGAGCGCTCATGGTTCCTCGACCTTCTCTATGAGGTCTTTCTCTCTCTCTTATTGTGCAAAAGCTGTTCAATTGACTCACAGTTGTCTCTCAGGAAAAACTGCTCTGTATACAGGTGTATATTTGATGTGTTCTTGGAAGGGGGCCAGCTCATCGTCTACCTCTGCTGCCATCTTGGACCCGCCTCTCTGAATTGAGAGCTTTTATGTACATTGTGGCTACTGATTCTCCAGGACAAGCGATGCTCAAATTAGGGCACTGCCACTATTTCCTCTGTGCCTTCCATCATTCAGGTTTTGGCTTGTTTCATGATGATTCTTACTTTTCTTAGAACACTATTTATACTATCAGTTGATTTATAACCTTTAGATAATATCTTTTGAATCAATCACTTTCCACTGCAAATGAGGAGGAAATCAGCATGCTTACACCCTCTCCCCCTTTTCTTCCCCTACTTCGAGGAAACCCTATTGCTTCTACTTGACATGGTGTGTAAGGTGTGTGTTCAATTTTGTAACCATAATTCTCCCACAAAGGGATGCTTAGTTGTATTTCTCTGACATTTATACAGCAAAGCTAAAAGAATAGTATAAGAAACACTTGTACACTCACTACCTAGCCCTCACCCTTAACCTCTACTACTCATGTTTCATCACATTTCTCCACCCATCAATCTATTGTGTATGCGTGTGTATGTATTTCAAAGAAGGATGGAGGTATCTGTACATGTCACCCTGAATATGTCAGCATTTATCTCATTAACTAGAGCTCAAGAGTTGTTTACAGTGTTCTTTTTCTGATAAAAAAATTTACACACAGGGAACTGCACAAAATTTTTAAAACATGTTCCAATGCTCACCTTTTTTATTTTCTTCAGTATGAGCTCGTGGGACATATAATCCCTGAACTGTGCATGTTTGAATGCATCTGCCTGTTAGTTTTATGCTTGAGTGACAGTGTGAGTGGGTATAAAATGCTCACACTCTTTGACCTGGAGGATTTGGGGGGACATTGCTCTCCTTGAATACTATTGTAGAGAAGTTTTCTGACCTATTTACCCCTTACAGGTGATGAGAATGTTTTTTATCGGTTTGCTGGTTGTTGTTTTTTTGCCTGGCTACCCACAGAATTCTTGCTGTCTGGCCTAGTGCTTCTCTAAGTTTAAAGCAGATGTAAATCACCTGCGAATTTTACTAAAATGCAGATTCTGACTCAGGAGACCTGAGGTGGGGCCTGAGATTCTGCATCTCTCATGAGCTGCTCTGTGGACAGTGGGGAATAAGTCCGTCTAGGTGTTAGTCTAGGTGTTGTTTGACCATTAGAACGTACCGGAATGCAGAGCATGCATGGTGTCCAGAGAGGCTGCCAGGCAGCCCATGACCTCTAATAACATGGTTCCAAGCAAAGTGGCGTTGTTGCACTCAGCACAGGCCTCCGAATTTGGAGAAGTGGGCTCTGTGCCCTCTACTGAATGTCCCCCTCTCCATGGACCTCCTCTCACGACCCACGTCTCATGGTTATGAGCAGCCCATCATGTGGGCGTCAGGACTGAAAGCTGTTTGCCTAGTTCCCCCAAAATAGAGTCTGATTCTGTTTTCACTCTTGTTGATTTCAGTTGTGTCACAGAGGAAAGGGAACTAGAGATCTCTTTGGAAGTAAGATCAGTATTTTGGCTTAGGAGGCGCCTCCAGGGTGGCCTGGACAGTAGGGAGAACCTGGGGTTTGAAGTCAGACATTCCTGGGTTTGGATCCAGTTCTGGTCTTACAGGTGTGTGACCTTGAGCAAGTTAATTAACATCTCTAGGCCCCTATGTGCTCACAGTTAACAAGCACGGAGATGCTAAAACCCCTTTCACAGGGTTGCTGTGAGGATTAAAAGAAAGAGTTTAGGGCACCTAACTAACACAATAAATGATGTTTTTCTTCCTTCCGAGCTCCAGCTGGCTTAAAAGCTTAAGTGTGTCCCTAATGACAAAGGGCAGTTTATTTTTGAGTTTAGAAGGCCCCCACTGCCTCAGGCTCAAAGGATTATTCATTTTATTTCACTGCCTCCATGAATATGAATGTGCCAGGCAGTGTTAGAAGCTGGGGGAGAGGGGGAGAGGGGGAGAGGGGGAGAGGGGGAGAGGGGGAGAGGGGGAGAGGGGGAGAGGGGGAGAGGGGGAGAGGGGGAGAGGGGGAGAGGGGGAGAGGGGGAGAGGGGGAGAGGGGGGGAGAGAGAGAGAGAGAGAGAGAGAGAGAGAGAGAGAGAGAGAGAGAGAGAGAGAGAGAGAGAGAGGCAGAGAGAGTCCTTACTGAGTATCTCACAGTTGGGGGAAAGGGTCAGTTTTCATCATCCTTGAGATTTTGGTCTTTGTTAAATCTCCAAGCTAAGTCATAGCATTTTCTAGATGAATTGACACAATTGGGTGGCCAGTAAAGAGAGTTCATGAACTCCGACCTCTCTCCAGGACACTGGGAGGAGCTGCAGTGCTCAGGTCCCTTATCCTTTAAGAGGACGTGGGTAACGAGGGGCAACAGTAGAGCTGCCCGCCTATGCAAGGTGAGAACAGTGGACGTGGGTTAGGAATGAGTGGGCACCGTGACTATAAAAATAAATCTGTCTTAAGCCTTATTTATTTGGCTAATTTAAAAGAGGCACATTATAAAGTTAACAACTGCAGCTAAATTGCTGGGTTTAACACCGTTCAGTGTGGGGAAGTGAACCAAGAGGGGTTGCCAAATATCTCAGCCTTACAAATGAGTACTCACTGTTATTATTTATTAAATTAGGAAGCTCAATACTTCTAAAACGCTAAAGAAAAAAAAATCAGACTGTTTAAACATTTCTCAGGTTATTTAATCTACTCATTTGCTTAGGAATTTGTTTCCTTGATGATAAGATGGGCAGCCACGGTCTAGCTCAGTTTTCCCAACGTGCCAGGGCCATCTGAGGAGCTGGCTAAACATGCACATTCCTAGGTCCCACCCTGAACAGGTTGAATCCACACCTCAGGATGGGCTCAGCAACCTGTGTTTTCCAGACTCCCCAGCATGCCTAATTAGGCAAGTGCCTGGTGGTGGAAATTATCACATTTATGATATTTTCTTATGACATAATAAGAAAGGTAGAAATTTAGGGAATGACTGATATGTTCCAAGTTTAGGGGAAGAAAAAAACACACCACAAAACAGGATCCAAGGTTTCAAAACAACATCAAGAGAAAAAACTATCTTTGTACATAAATCACTAAAATGAGCGTGAACTTTTTCACTTGAAAAAATAATGCTTAGGAAACAGGAACAATAACCTCATGAGGAATCTAGAAGGATCTATGATCTTATGTCTCAAATAAGGGAGGAAAAAAAGGGAATCTGATGAGTGAGGGCCTGGTTGTCAAACATTCTACATAAAATCCAGCCAGAAACTAAATTAGAGAAACTGTATACAAGATAAGCATAATCACATTTACAAAGTAGCACCTTGGATAAATGGCCCCAAATCGCCTCCCCTGGGGGAGTGCGGTCTATCTGTCTTGTTGGGTGGGACTCCAGCTCCTGATAATTAAGAGTTGGTCACAGGACCCAGCGTGGTGTGGTCCCAGGCAAACACGAAATGACCCTTCTCAAAGCATTAAGGGGTTTTGTGTTTTGTTAGGCATGGAAGAAAATCATCTCAATTTTACGGAAGGAAGGGGAAGTTCTGAAAGCTTCAGTAGCTTGCCCAGGGTGACCCGGGGAGGTGGACCTACGATTATAACTCACAGCAGTTGCTAAGGGCCTTTTCCTTCCCAGCCAGAGAGAGGGTGGGAGAGCCAACCAGATGTACGTAAACCCCGAGCCCTGGCTGAGGCTAGGCAAACAGCTTCTAACCTTTCCAAATGAAATCAAACCTCAGGGCCAGGTGGAAAATCAACTAATAATCCAATTCTGCATGCAGACACCTGACTTGAAGGGCCCAGCACGCCATCTCATCACCTTCCCCTGTGCGTACTAAATGATGGGCTGCACACGTGCCAGCTCGTGGGAACTACCACAAGCGCAGCTGTTCAAGCCCCCTAACCAGGTTTGCAGGGATTTCCTAAAAAACCAGGAAAACGCTCTTTCATTCTTTTTGAAGCCAGCAGCACAGAGCAAAGAACAACGCTAGCCTAAACAGAACATGTTCATTAAAATGCCTCTTACCTGATTTGATGCCTTTAATGGGGTAGGTAGCATGAGCCAGAAAGTTGGGGTCGCTGAACATGTCTTCCTCGTACACCACAAAGCGCAGAAATGCGAGGTTCGGGTCATAAATTTCAAATGTCACCTTCTCCTGCGTTGCAGCCCAAACAGGGCTGAGGCCATTGTCATCTGAAAGGTGATCAAAGCTTATTAGAGGTCCCATTCGTCCTGACCCCCCCACCCCACCCCCCAAAAAACCATCTCCACGTTCATCAGCTTTAAATCTGCTTAGCAACTGGGTAAACATGCATCTATGCTAAGATCTACAAAAATCCGAATAATCTTTTTTCCAGTAGCAATCCTGGTAAAGCTATTGTAACAGGCCCGGCCCTCAGTAAGGAGGGGGAGGAGACCACCTCCCTTTTCTACAGCTCCCATCTCCACTGCCTGGGAGGTGGAAGGGACAGGAGGCAAACGACCCAGCAGGAACAGGTGGGTATGGAAGAGGTGAGATGGGAGGGGAGTGGATTCAGCTCTCTGAAGAGGCAGAGCCAGCGTGGGTTCTGTAGTTGTCAACGGAAAATCAGCTTCCTAGAGCAAGGCAAGTAGTCAACCTGCCACCCTCCATAAATGCCAGTTTCACTGGTCAACATGTGAGTTGCTCACTGTGCTACCTTTTCCCCAGGGGCAGTGATCCCGGGTCTCACCAGGCCCACAGCCCCTTCCAGGCTTCAAACAGAAGAACAAGCATTTCTCTTGGCCTCCCTGCCCTCTGTGGGAAAAGCTCACCCAGGTCAGGCTGCAGCCTTTGGGTCAGGGAGCCATGTCCTCTCTGTGTCTCTGCTTCTTAGTCTGGAACTCAGTGGCTGAAGCAGATGGGGGCTGTTGCACAGAGAGGACCCGCCTAGTGTCACAGTGCAGACAGCAAGAGCCTTGTCTGGCATGAGTTACAGGCAGAGAAATGCAACATTGAGTACGAGTCCAACTATTTAATCACATGGCCCTTTGTTTCCCCTCCCTGAGCTGAACGCAGGAGCAAGAGGGATGAAGGAAAAGACCTGGGCAACCAAAGCGCATTACAAAATCCCCAATGAATAGCATCCCCAACGTGTGACTCTACTCACTGGAAGTTTAAGGGAAGAAAGGACCCAGGCAACTTACTCACAACTGTCGTCTTAAACTTGTTGTTGTCATATTCGGCTCCACAGATTTCCACCTCCACAAAGGGACATGCAATACTTCGTCCAGGCTTGGGGAGGTGGCGAGCCCCGAGAACCTAGGACACCAAAGGTAAGGACTGAAATCTCCCAGATCTGTCCTAACAAGTTCTCACTGGTAGAGTAACAAGTTCTGAATGGATGGGCTAGCACGGAGCTGTTTGGGCTCTGGAGTCAGACTGCATGAGTTCAAAGCCAGCCTCAGATCCTCCACTGGAGAAGTCCTAACAACCTTCTGAGGTAGACACCACCACTGTTGCCTTCTCGTGGATGAGGAAATGGGAATGGAGAGGGGGGGTGGATTCCCACAGCTGTTAAGATGAGCCAGGATCAGAGTCCCCATGCCATCAGACTCAACAAGTGGTCCTCACCTGAGCACAGAAACACACCCACCCAGGGGGCACCCTCAGAGACAGAGCATTTAGTCACTGGCTTTCCCAGCTCCCAAAGGATGGGGAGAGTACGTGATAGTCTTCTTGTAATTGATCTTCTTTCAAAGACCTTTGGTTACAAAAGTTTCTTTCTTTTTTTTCTTCTTTAATCTTAGGAGAAATGTAATTTATCCCTCTACTTTGCATAGTTTCCAAAACAGGTAAAAAACAAACATTCTTACAGAGATAACACATTTTCTGAAAGTTGAATGAATTTTTAAAAGCTTCCACCCTTAACACTGGCCACTGGGGAGGAAAACGCTCCCTTCCATAAAGACGCAATGGCCATTTCCCACATGCTTTCTTTCCTTCTTTTTCTAGCCAGAAAATGTCCTTACGGGGACCCAGGAGATAACCTGCTGAACCCCACAAGAGATGGATTCATACCTTAGTCCAGCAGATGACACGGGTAAGGTGACCGAGATGAATTTGGGGACTATCTCCCGCCCCTTTCCCTCTAAAATGACCCTGGAGTACACTGTATTTAAGATGCTCAAAGCATGTCCCACAACAGGTGTGACTAGGCACAGGGCTGGGCCCTCCCAATGCCACAGCCCTGACTCCCTGGGAGAAGAAGGTGGGGGGTGAGGGGGGCCTTACCTTGACAGTCAGGGTTATGAGGATCTTTCTCTGGCACTCAGGTGGCATGGGGTCATACTTCTCGTTCCTCATGCTCTCGGGCTGTAGGACGTAGCCTGTCCGCCCATTGAGTGAAAACAAGGCGTGATTCATCTGCATGTATTTATCTGGGAAGGAAAGGGCACCACTGATGTAAGTGAGGCAGGAAAAGGCTCACCTCCTGGGCCAGGCAGTGCTAGGTCAGAAATGATTGACACTTTTTTCCAAAAATAATTTGAGTCAGTTGTTAAGCTAGAGATCTAACTCAAATAAAATGAGGTTTTTAAAAAAATCCACTGGAAACCCATATTATTGGAAGAAAATATGGGCTTTGGAAAAAAGTCTCAGACCAGGGAACACCTTTCCAAATACCTATGACACAAAATCCAAAACCAGTTAAAAAAAAAAAAAAAATTAAAATCTATTACTCAAAGCTAAAAATTTCTGCATAGAAATATTTTCCCGTAAGTTCAGACATGCTGTGGAAAGAAAAATCACTTTAACTCAAATGATTTCAGATGTATATATTTATCTAAGAGATCTGAAAAATGCGTGCTATAAATACCTACATCCCATTAGAAAAACTGGGTCAGAAGCATCAACAGACGTTTGTGGAAAGCAAACACTTCCTTAATACATGAGAAATGGGGTCGTGTGATTTACAAGCGCGATACCACTAAGGGGTGCTCTAACGACAATGTACCATCAATTTTCACCTATCAGATGGGCCAAGATTGATAAAACTAAGTTGGGGACATTATGCTGAAAGGGTGTATGTAAACGCTTTATCCATTTGAATTTCCACCCGCCAAGTGTCTCAGCTCAGGCACCCCTGGGTCCAAATGTTCACTGGTTGTTGTTGGGGCCAAGCTGATCGAAATGCCAGTGCTGTCTGACCCACCCTGCCCTCCTGTGAATTCTGTCCCATAGATGCACTCCCACATCTGTGAAACGATGCTTACGAAAGGTTATTACAGAAGGCCGTACAGCCGTGATAGCAAGTGATGGGGAATAACTCCAATGTGCCTTAGCAACGGTTGCATAAAGGATGGTTCCATTCAGTGGAATCCTCTGCAGGCATAAAAATAATAGAAAGGACACTACTGATGAACGGATCCCCCAAAGAGGCTTAAATAACAAAAGTGCAAAACACCGTGACTTAAGCTACCATTTGTGTAAAAGAGTTTTGCATGTTGGTTTCTCCCAGCATGTGAATATGTCTGGAAGAGAGTCTGAGAGTGAAGGCTTCAAAGAGAGATGAGGCAGAACAAGAGGAAAGCGTGCTGAGCAAAGCCACTGAACACCTGGATCCAGTTGTGCCTGAAGCTGGCGCAACTCCTATCCTTTTTTACACTAGCTAATACATTTCCTTTCTCTCTTAAACCAGACTAACTCAGTGTCTGTCTCTCGCCATCACAGGGCCGGCTGTCAGGCGTCCCCATCAAGCCCCTTCACCACTCCATTCAACTGATGGGCCTCTCACTAGTGTGTTGATTGAACCAGTTCCTAAGACAAATCAAACGTTCCAGGACGCTATGTCCCACTGGTGGCCCCAGCAGACTGTGCCTGGCACAGCACTGTCACCATCTTGGATTTGCTGGCCACCTTCAGTCCCCCTTTACCTGCAGTCTGGAAATTGAGCGCCACCATTTGGGAGCCACAGAGCCAGAGGCGGAAGGGATCGTAGTTGGAGGAGTCTACCCTCTGTCCCTTGGGGTAAACGCGGGTCAGGCCCTTTTGATTGTACTTCAGGAGCTCGATGGGTTTCTGTCTGACGACGCTGTCAGCCTTGGTCTCCACAAAGGAGCGGATTTCTCGGAAGTCGGGGTTTTCTGCACACACAGAGAAGGAGTCACCATTTATTCTGCATCTCACGCACAGTCTCAAGGCAAAGGCTGGAGGAGCAGGTTGTACCATGAAACCAGGAATGTCTGTCCTTGACAAGACAGGCACATGGTTCTGATGATGTTGTCATAATTGGGGCTGCTACGGGCTCCCGCCCTTTGCGAATCCCAGATATTAAAAGGGAGCCCAGTCTTCCCATAGCCTTTGTGTCTGGATTACTGTCATGTTCTTTTTTGTTTAAAACCACCAACAGTCTTACACAAGAAAACACAAAAGTGGTACAACTGTAGAAGAGGGGAGGGTGGGGGAATGGCCTCAGGGATCAGCAGGAAGGAGGAGATCTTAGGAGTGAAGGACCAGACGTACATCTGGCTTCCTCATGACAGATGTTGTAAACACAGATGAGTGAGCCAAGCTCTGGGTGGAGGCAGAATCAATGGCCCGCAGGAAGGGATGTGAGAGGGGAGAGGGAGAATGAGTGGGAGGAGAGGGTTGGGAACATGCAAACAACTCTTTGCTTGGGTGAAGCATTGCTTCTTCACATCGGGCTGTGGTGGGACAGCCCCCCAACCTGCAGACCCTGTCTCCTCTCCCTGCATGTGGAGGTGCCCGGGGACCATTAACTCTGGGGTTTAGTACTGTTTCGCTGGTCTTGTCCTGGAATTACAGATTCATGAGATCAAAGATAGGAGTTGCTCAAAAGGCTCAAAGAAAGGGGGAAGAAAATGTGAACAGGATCATTATTAGATCAAAGAACTGTATACTTCAGAGAATTTGGTAGAAGATTATGTTTTAATCCTTCTGTTTGAATCATGGCCCCCAAAGATATCCGGGTCCTGATCCCTGGAACCTGTCAATATGTAGTTTTGTGTGGCAAAAGAGACTTTTCAGATGTGCTTAAATTAAGGAGCTTAAAATGGGGAGATTAGCCAGGACCTAAATGTAACCACAGGGTCCTTATAATAGGGAGGTAGAGAGAGATTTGACTACATAGAAGAGAAGGCCATGTGACCACAGAGGCAGAGATTGGAGTGACGCAGCCACCAGAGCAAGGAACAGATTCTCCCCTACAGCCCCTGGAGGGAGTGGCTAAAATCTGCCAATACCCTGATTTCAGCCTTCTGGCCTCCAGGACTATGAGAGAGTAAATATGTTGATTTCAGCCACCAAGTTTGTAGTAACTTGTACCAGAGCAGTAGGAAACTAATTCACCCTATGAGAGGCTTTTCCTGAAGACACCACAGAGCCTGTTTCGTCAGCACCCTGGTGCTAAGGATACACGCAAGGGAAGGTTCCGCCTAGAGCAGTCAAGAACGAGTAGGGACCACACTCACTGTGCCCTGTGACTCAAAAGGAAACCAGAGTTTTCACCGTGTCAGGAGACAGTACCTAAATTGTCCTTGGTCTTGCTGGTTGGTTTGCAGTAGACAACCAGGTCCGAGAGCTCGATGGCGATTGACTGGTTCTTCTCCCAGTACTTCATGTTGTTCTCCTGTTTGGGGCCAACCATCTTTAGTTTCAGCGCTCAAGCCAGCACCTGAGAAATCCCATCCTCCTAGCTCACCTGGCAGGCCTTTTCCATCCCTCTGAGTCCCGTCCTCTCCTCTTGGCCCTCCCTCCCGCATGCTCAGATCTTTAATATACGAGGGGTACCAAAAAAAAATGTATACATATGACTTGGATTCATCTTTGGTTATCGGTATATAGTATTACAATATTGACACAGTTTTTTCCTTTCTTAAAATGTGTATACATTTTTTTGGGCACCCTCTGTCGTTGGATGTTTTCCTTTCCCCTACCTCTCTTCTCTTTCCTTCTCTTCCTGCCGAAATTCTTGACCAAGTGGTTTCCACCAGGCTTGGTGTCTGTCCAGCACCCCACTGTCCTTAACCCTCAGCTCTAGGCTTCCTGCCCTATCTCTTCCCCTAAAACGACACTCTTATAGTTCATCCATTCTAGTTCTCCAACTGCATGACCTCATGTCCTGATGGGCTCTGTGGACCAAAGCATCCCTGTCATTATAACTTGCTGTGTCCTGCATCCCTCTTCTCTACAATGTGCACCGCCTCCTTCTACCTCTGACTTCCCCCCATCACGGCTCCATCCCAGGGGTTCCCCAGGGCCCAGGCTACATGCCAGGGACTTGGGAACCATTTCCGCTTGGAGGAGCCGCTGTCAAATCCATTTCCATCAGTCTACCGAACAATGTGCACGTGAGACAGGAGTTAGCAGAACAAGCACTTGGCACATTCTTAAAACAGCAAAATGGGAAGTTTTCATCCCAAGGTGCACATACATTTTCTTGGCATCTTCTGTATAATAAGACTTTAAAATTTTTCTCATGAAATCTTAGCAAATGTAAAAACCAATTAAAGAGGAATGTAGATCAAAGACAGACTCGTTGCCTTCAACACCTAAGCTTAATTTCAGAAGCCTTCAGGTAGGAGAGAAAGGAGCAGGGAACCCTCAAGGGATGTCACATTTTTCTCCATGGAGAAGTGGAGAGCCAGGATGGACCACGAAGACAGTATCATCACCATGCCTGTACCACTCTGAGCCCCACACTCGGCCCACGCTCAGGAGAGGTTCGGGGGCCTCAGAAAAAAGTCTACGGAGAATAGTTGCAAAGGGCTTCCTCCCTGGTGTTTTTCTCCATTCTCAGCGAAAGGGGCCCAGAATCACAATTACTAGCACATGCTGAGGAGGGTCACATGCTGGCAAATGGTGCCATACATATCATGACAACTGTTCAACTGGGCAATGAGGAGATGGGGGAAACGATCTTTCAAATGAACCTTGGGACGGTGGCGCCCCCTTGTGCCTCAGAGCAGTACTGCACCGGAGGCCCGAGATAGCAGATGAGATGCTCCCATTAGGAAAAGTGGGAGCAAACAGCCTGTGGGCCACAAGTTCATGGTTTCATCCCATGGGACTGGTGATGGTGTGGAAGCCTTGGGAAGAATGAGGACCCACCTGAGAGGTCTCTGACTAGACTCTGGGACAGGAAAAACGGCAGGCCCTGGCAGGGAGGGTACTCGTTCGTTCCACCAGCCCGCTGCAGAAAGTCTTCTAAAAAAGTGGAACTTCACTCCAGGATGTTCAAAGGGTGAGACACAGTAACCAGAGACTGGCCAAGAGGTGAGGCACCCCAGAGAGAAGGGAAGACCAAGCTGATGGCAGCTGACCCTCCAAGAACACTGAAGGAGGGAAGACTCATAAACTATAACGAGAGGTGGAAGGGCCCAAGGGGTCCTGGGAAAGCTTCAACATCCATCAGTCCTGTGGGTCAAGACCTGTCTTAGAAGCAAGTGAGTAGATGGGAGACCCTAGAATGTCTTCCCAGTTGTACGGCCACAAGAAAGGGCAGATGTACCTTACATTTCCCCATGTCCTCCTGGTACAGTGACAACGTGATGATTAAATACCTTTGTGAACTGAGCCTTTGCTGTGTGCCAGGCACCAAGCCCAGCAGTTTTCATGCTTTGTCCCATTTCATCCTCACTTCATCTTTTGAATGAGGTACTTGGCTCCCCATTTTGCAGACAAGGAAACTGAGGCCCCGAGAAGTTTGGTTACATGCCCAGGATCCAGCCCTGCCGGGATGCAAACTCCAGTATGCCTAGTTCCAAACCTCCCATTCTTACCCAGTACCTCATCCTTCTCAAAACACTTCCAGCCAAATACTAATGCTCCAGTCAGGATAACCCTGGAAATCTTATTCCCATCTAGAGCGGAAGTTCCTCCACAGGAACACAAACTTCTGAAGGGAAAGAATGGGGTCCTGTCAATCACAGTATTCCCAGGGCCCACTGCGGGTCCAGGGAGGTGAGCTCAGTGAACACTCGCTGTGGAAAGGATCCAGCCTGCTTTCAACAATATTTAGAGATAAGAAAACACTCAAAATAAGGAAGGCCAAACTTTCTTGCCAAGACGCAGCCCCAAATATCTGGAATCACTATACTCTGAGCCTTCTGACCATTCACACTCAACCCAGCTTCCCAGGGGGGACATCCAATATCCACTTCCTCTTCAAAATGATTGGAGTTATTGTCTGAACCCACCGCATCACCTCCGTGAATTCTCTGGGGCCCCTGGGCCTGCTCTTCCTGCTGCCCAGATCCATCCACATCTCAGCAGACTGCCAGAGACCTGAGCACACCAGGCCCACCTGAGCCCAGGTAAGCAAAGGGCCTACCTTGGTGTCAATCTTCCAGGTGATCTCCCGAATGCTCTGAAACCACTCGAAGAGCTCCTCCACCTTGTCCGTGGCAAACTCCACCGGAGGGTCACCCTGCTTCTTGGGCTCCAGGATAAAGACAAAAGACTTCTGGTTTTTCCCGTGTGGGGCTTTCACTTTGGGAGAGAATAATCAAAGTCCTGATCAGCCGGTTAGAAAACCACAAAGACCAGACTTCACGCTGCCTGAGCCACTTCTGTCATGAAACCAACCCAACCACCATTGCTGTCATCATGGTCAGCATTGACTGGAACATCTGCTTTGTATCAGGCAGTGTCTAGAGTCTTTACACACGTTACTGCTTAAGGTATGCAGCAGCCTGGGTAGTATTCGCCAAAACGATATGTCTGCGTTCTGACTCCTGGTACCTATGAATGCGGCCTTAGTCGGAAATAGGGTCTTTGCAGATGTACTTAAGAATCTCAGGATGAGATCATCCCTGGATTTAGGGTGGACCCTACCTCCAACAACTAGTGTCCTTCTCAGAGGAAGGAGAGGGAAATTTGAGACACAGACACAAGGAAGGCCATTAAAGACAGAGGGAGAGATCAGAGGGATGCCGCCCCACGCCAAGGAACACCAAGGATGGCCCGCAGCCACCCGAAGCTAGAGGCATGGAATAGATTCTCTCTGCAGAGGAAGTGTTTTCTAGATAAGAAAATTAAGGCTATGACGGGAGAAATTATCTGCCAAATAACATCATTTACTAAGATCTCTGAGCTCTTATGTGCCGGGCAATATACAAAGCAGATGACATGCACTGTATCTTATTTAATCCTTATCATAAACTTTTAGGCATGCTACTCTTGTCGTGCCCATTTTACAGGAGAGCAAACAGAGACTCGTTGAGGGAAAGTAACACATGGAAGGTCCCATACCTAGTAATGGCAAAGCTGAGTTCCCTATTCGTAACCACTAAGCCATGCGTCTGTGCTTTGCCAACACGGTACAGGAGACAATACAAAGAGCAACACAAGTGAGTTCCAGCTTGTCAATTTACCCACCTGGGGACATCAGGCAGGGCTTGTGGTCACTTAGGAGCTTGGTTTTCTCATCTGTTAACTGGGACAAAGAATCCCTCTCCTACCTACCCTGTTGGATTGTTGTCAGGAAGAAAAAAGAAAAAGAAAAAAAAACAGATACTAGATGGAGAAAGCAAAGCACTGTCACTAGAAGCAGAAAGTTCCTCGCCCTGCAGGGACCATGCTCAGGCCTCCCCACTGAGGGCCTTGGAGGGATGAAGTCCAGCTAAATGGACTGATGAACTGTAGGGAACGTGGAGGCCTGTTGTGGAAACATGGACTGCCCAGAAAAGGAAGCTGTTGAGGTCTCTTGCCCAGAATGTTCTCCTAATTGCCTTCTGTCCCTTCATATGCAAGCTACTATATCCTTACTTAAAAGCAGGCATGGTGGAGGCTCAGAAAGTTCCATATAAATCACAGCCCTGCCACCGGTGTATAAGCCTGCATGCCCAGGGCCATGCATTCACTCCTCCCTTGCACCAGACTTCAATGAGGGCAGGCCCAGCGGAGCAGCCAGGAAGCGGAAGTTCAGAGAGAAATGACAAGGCCCAGGGTCTCATAGCAACTGAGAGGCAGAGCTAGGCTTAGAACTGGACACTCCCAACTCTGTGTTCCATCGCAGCCCAGCCTACAGCCCAGCTCCTCTTAGAAAGGCATGGGAAACCCAGGAGTATCTCTGAAATGACGTTGGGAATAACATCTAACATTTGTCTAGCACTTACTCGGCACATGGTGACTGTGTTAGGACTTTACAGATATTAAGAGCAGACAGAACATTGTAATCAGTGACCAGCCTGGCCCACAACTTGGCTTCAGCATCCAAATCAAGGCTAGAAGGACCAGTGACCGCCACCTCCTCCTTGCCTGGGGCAGTTCTGAGGCCAGGCAGTGGGGCATCTGGGTGGGAATCCAGGCTAAGACCACGTGTGCACGTACCAACGTTATAGGTGTTGAGATCTAATATTCCTCTGCAAAGAGACCCTAAAGGATTGTCTTCAATAATCTGTGAAGAAACAAGACATAACTCACGTTAATCTTAACAGGAATAATCACAAAAGACAACCAGTTTCCAAAGCACACCGCTTAGCAGAGACACTGCCTATGGAACTGTTTAAAATGCATTTTCATTACAGGAGACATCCAGAGGGAGAGAGCTACATAATGAAGTGTGTTGCTGATACGGACCGAGCAGTGAGCAGGTGCCGGCAGGTTCAGCGTCTCATTTTTCCAATCCATAAAAATGTGCCTTGTGATTTTCTAGAACAGGTTTTGAAGCATTCCCATGGATCTGGTTTCAAAAACATACTAGATCCTTTATTCTGACATGATGACGAAATGGGACTCTCTGGACTCCTAAAGCCCAGCTCAAGAACCCTCTACGATGCCCCATGTCCTGTGGGACCGGCACCTACGCTCTGTGATCTGGCGTTAAGGCCTTGGTTAGCCTTCCAGCTCTACCTCTACCCACTGGACCCTCCCAGGGTCCAGATAATATGGGAAATATCTTGGTCTCAGGAGAGGAGGCAGAACGGTGCATCTGGCCATTGCTTGTATTCCCCCATCCCTCCACTAGTACAATGCTGATTACATGGGGAGGGGCACCACGAACAGACACAGTGAGGGAGGAGGGGGTCACGTCTCTCCCTCAGGTCGAACACACTGAACACAACTGCGTTCCTACCACCACACCTTTGCTAAAGCTGTGCCTCCCATTTGGAATTCCCTCCTGCCCGTCTCTTGCTATTGATCTCTAACTTGACTTTTAAAGCTCAAATCCCCCTTCCTCCATGCAGCCTTCCCAGATTGCCTCAACTCCCTTAGAAAATTCCTTGGGCTCAAATAGGACCTTAAGGTCCTTATTACAGAGTTCCTCCTTGGTGCAATGCTGTCCCACTCAAAGTGGCTGCTCTTTGCTCTTTCTGGGCAAGAGGAGGTAGGGCATGGAAACCAGGTTTGCAATGTCACCAGGAGGGCCTCAACTCACCTTCTACTTAGGCCCGCTTGCTTATTCACACCAAGCACGTTCTGAATGTCTGGCTGGCCAAGCTAAATGTGTTTCATTTGCAAGCTGCTTTAAGCAAAGGACAAATTCCCCATTTGGCCATTTTTCACTCCAGAGGGAATTCTCCTGCATATTCAAAGCCTTCCAGCCCAGCACAACCTGATGAAAACATAACGGCTTGTCCCAGTGACTTTCGCCCACAATAGCTCGGGGGAACACTCCTAATTTCCACGTCACTCTGTTGTCCCTGTTCCAGAGCTCTAAGGAGACCACGCAGCAGTGCGTGTGCTATGTGCCCACTGAGATGGTTCCGTGGATTCCCTGAAGAACAGCACCAGCTGATGGAGCCTTACCTGCTTCTCCAGTTCCTCCACATCGACTGTAGAAGTGTCCTCGACGTAATTCGACGGGAAGTACTGTTGGATTCTGGTTCCATAGTCTCCTTTCCACCTAGATGCAAAGAGAGGGCATCAGAGGGCCTCCCCTCAGCAGTGTTAATAATCCATCACTGCTCGTTAGAGCCCCGCTGCTGGTGGGGGAAAGACAGCAAGTGAGCGGAGGAGGTAGTCATTAGCCGGGACAACAGAACATTTCAAAGGGATGCTCTGCTTTTTTATCAGCAATGAGTGATGAGGGGGAAGTCCTCAGCCCATGATCCTAATGCTTGGTCAAAGACATCAAAAGTCACAAGTTTCCATGCTTTACACGGACATCAGAAGCCACAAAAGGCACAACCTCTAATCTGAAGCTGGTGCAATTGCATTTCAAGGAGGGCCGTGAGTTTAGAGACAATGGTGGGATAAAGAAGGTTCCGGAGCCAGAGAGCCTGGAATCAAATTCCAGTTCTACCACCAGTTCCATGAGCACTGTGTGGCCTGGACTCTCTGTCTGTAAAATGGGAATAATCCTAGTGCCTCTTCCAGCGGGATTGATTGGGACTGCAGGGGTTAACACATGCTGAGAGCTTTAAACCGCACCTAGTACATAGTAAGTGCTCAGCGGTGTTAGTTCTTGTTGTTCAGCTAAAATACTGCCTGGGACCTTCTTCCCACCTCTGCAATGGCACTGATAACATGGGACATAATTGATCTGTGTATGTGTCTCAACTCCACTACACAGTGGGCACCTCTAAGATTCTAATCCCAAGTCCAGCACCCGGGCACAACTTCTCGTGTGGACCCCTTTCTGCAGCCAGGGGCGCTTTCCAGAATGCGTCTCTGACCACACCACAGCTGACAGCTCCCGAGGCCTTCAGAAGCAAGCCTAGACTCTTTAGCCTGGCTATCAGAGCCTATACGGTCTGACCCCAGGGACTCTCAGACCAAAACTCCCGCCTCTCCATGACTCAGACATTCCTTCCAGGCAACCTGTCACACACCCCCCCATGGCGCCCCCCCGCCATGCTGCCCAGTTTCCATGCTTTAGTCCATACCCTTTGTATTCAGCTTGCTCCTACTAACAATTGAAGACTCAGCTCAGAGGTGTCTCTTCCAGGCGTGTCCCCTGACTGCCACCTAGGCTGAACACTTCTTCTGTGTTGCTGTGGCATCGTGCCCACAGCTGTCGGAACACCCTGCACCTTGCTGTTAATTTATACCTTTCTCAAAGGTGTACGATGTGACACCTTTCTAAAGCTTATCACATCTGCGCTTCACTAATGTTTACTGACCCGACTAAGCAGGCGAAGGACCGACTGTCCCGTGGCCTGGTGGAAATACGGGCTCACCAGCTGTAAGCCATTTTCGCACCCTGTCACCTTCATTTCTCCAGCCCCATCTCAGGCCAAGGCTGGCTGTCTTCAGGTGACTGTATGCACTGTTTGCCCAGAATTGAGTGGTCTGTGCCTGCTGTCCAGGCGTCGTTATTAACAAGAGCATTCCCTTCCCTCTCAGATGCCTCCTAGTTTAGACAAAACTTATTTGGTCCCCCATAGCTATACTGGAACCAGTTAGGGAGGATGCAAAGAAAAAGGTGGTGTGATGCAGGCATCCCACTAGGTGGCACTATTGCCACCAGAGAGAGCATGAGAAATGGGTGAACCTCAGCTGGGCAGTTTGCCCACGGTCTCCCACCAAAGCCCTTTATACCAGTCTATTATTTCATCTCAATATAAGAGCCTGGGACATTTGGAGAACGCCACATCGGAGGTGTGGAAAGGGATGAGGCTCTTTCACACATGGGAAAGTGTGTGATTTGGAGTGATTACCTGGGCTGTACCCACAATACCCTAAGTCAGTCACCTGCATAGAAATGGAACCTCAACAGAGGCAGGGTACAACAGCACAATGAGGGGGCACTGGGGCCTGGGGGAGACGCTGATTCTGGCTATGCCACACAGGGTGGACAGACTTTGGAAAAATTCAGACCTCTATCTAAGGGAAAAGCAGATGGGTAACACTGTGGTTGGCAAGCTGGGGCTGGGAACATGTGAGGGGGAGCTCTGGGGGCTGCAGCGGGAAGGGCAGATGTTAGCAGGGAGGCCAGACAGGAGCTCCAGGCCCCCACTCCAGGTTCAGCAAAACACTCCGCTGTTACCTGTGTCTGACTCTGGGAATCCTGGTAAGAACTGGCTTGGAAAGAGGGGGTTCTCCAAATTAAAAAAAAAAAAAAAGACTTTGAAAACCTCTAGACCTAGTATATGAGTTAAGGTTAAGAGTGTGGGCTCTGGAGTCAGAAGGCCTGGCTTCAAATCTCAGCCTGCTGTGTGGCCCTGGACAAGTTACTGTACTTCTCTGTGTCTCCGTTTCCTTGCCTGTAAAATGCAGATAATAAAAGAAAGAACCTTATCGGGTCATTGTGTGGATTAAATTAGGTATTGAAATAAGTGTTTAAAATGGTGCTTGACACAGAGGTGCTCAATTTGAGCTGCTATTCAGATTTCTAGGTCAAGCCCAGCTATCTTGTGGGAGGAAGAGATGTGGGCATTGTGGGATACTTGTGTCTCTGCCAGTGCTCATGGTTATGAACGAGTTCTTATTGGTCTAAGGTAGAAATCATCCCACAAAACCACCTGCCCTGGGACCTATGGATGGGTAGCAAATTTTTCTTCCCAAGTGAAAAGTGGTTAGAGGTAACTAAACCCTAGGTACTTTTGGTCTAAAAAGTGTGCCCTCTTCAATCCAGGATGGGACTATTGCACAGGGCACAGGACTAAGCCATAACATAAACATTTGAATTTAAAATAACGCACAGGCTTGTGTCTGGAAGAGCCTGTGCTATTAGTAGTTGTGCAATTTTGGAAAGCCTCATTTGCCGCGTCCGTAAGGTACTCCATAGGTCATAGTCCTAACTCCACAGGTTTAGAATGCGGATTTGGTTAGATGACATATGAAAGCAATTAGCATAATGCATGGCACACAGTAAGATCTCAATAAATGATAGCTGCTATTACAATTAAAATAATATATAATATGATGTGATATGATATGATAATTATTACCGTTGTTTATCCACTTTTCCGAATAGAGCACGCATGCATCAAGCCACTTCCCAGAGAAGGTACCACAGATGAAAGCTAGCTCAGAATGCAGATAAAAGGGGTCATAGCTCAGACAGCACTTGAGTCTCACTACCAAGAGGGGACCAGTCAAGTTCATCTACTAAGCGGCTCAGCCTTACCAGCCCCCGGGCTCCTTGGAGACGTTGTGAATGAGGGCACCACGGCAGAAGCTCAGCTCATCACTCTGCTTGGCTTTGTAGTCATACAGAGCTTTCACGGTTCTCTGAGGCTTTCAGGGAAAACAAGAAGGAAAAGGTCAGGCCGGGCGGACGAGAGCAGGGGGAGGTGGCTGCATTCCCTGGCACATTTGCTTCTTCTCATTAGGAAGTGGGAGGCTTCATTCCAAGGTTACAGTGCCATCTGCTGGCGAAGTTGTGGCATTGCAAAGGAGGCATAAATCCCAAAAGTCTCCAGGGAGTGAAGATGGGGACTGACCTTGTCAGCCACATCACCACTTCTGAAGTCCTCAGTGCCCATGCTGAACAACCCTCCCAGAAGTTCAAGCTCAACACTCCCTGGCCATGCTGGGCCTCGCCAGTATTTTACCTAGGTCACCAGTCCCCTAAATGAACTTCTACAGGACACTGACATTTTGCAAGCCTAACTGAGGTACTTCTCCATTATATTCACCAAAAGGTGGTCTCTGCATTGGCAGGAACAAGCAAGCCGGCACTTACTCAGGATAAAAATTGTCTGCAATGAATTTGCTTTAATGCCTGCTGTTTGTCAAGCATAAACCTATGGCAAAATGAACACCCACACAGCAAGCAAATATTAATGGGAAAAACCTCTGAAATTGTCAAACCTGCTTAGATAGCAATTTTCCCCTCCCTTTACCCAAGGAAATGGGAATGGGTTTTATAAGGAATCCAGGAAAACTGCTCCTCAGAGCACAGGCTATGGAGGCAAATATGTGGGTTCAAGTTATTGCTCTGTCCCTTGCTATTATATAACCTTGAGGCTCTCCCAAGCCTCAGTTTCCCCATCTGTAAAATGGGAATTAAAACGTTACATGCTTCACAGAGTTGTTGAGACTATTAAATGAGATAAGGCACGCCATGATAAAAATGACAATATCTAGCATTTCTTAGGAACTTTCTATAGTCAAAGCACTACTCTAGGCTTTTTACCTATAGTATCTCCTTTAATCCTCCCCACAACCCTAACAGGTAGGGAGCAGTATTATATGCTCATTTTATAGATGAGGAAACCGAAGTACAGAGAGATGAAGTATCTTACCCAAGGTTAACCAGCTGGTAAGTGGCTCAGCTCAGAGATGGATCAGTTAATGTGTTACTGCCATAGCTCATGATGTTCCTTAAGAAGCGATCTAAACTGGGTTCTGCAAGCTCTGCCATAGGAACCTCCAACCAGAGGCTAACCAGGTCTCCTGCCTGTATCTCCCCCACCTGCAAACGGAGCCTGCTCTACTAGCACGTCTTGCTTTCAGGGTGGACATAAGGATCAGAGCCACATCTTTCCCCATGAAACTCCACAAGTCACTGCCAGGCTCGAAGGCCACAAGGAAAATATAGCCAATGGTAGAGATAGTAGCACCATATAATGGCTTCCATAGGGAGCAAGTCTCCAGCCTGATAGCTGGTCCTTCATGAACTACAAAGAAGCAAGCCATCCATCAGATGACGAAGTAGACATGTGGCAATGAAAAGTGGCTAAGAGCACACACATCACTCTTAGCACAAAAGCCTTCCTAGCTATGTGACCTCAGCAATTATTCCACCTCTATGTGCCTCAGTTTCCTCATCTGTACAATGGGCACACAAAAACTAGTATCCATTGCATGGGGCTTTTGTGAAGATTAATGAGCTATCAAATGCTTAAACATTGTTTGATGTGTGATCATCGATATGTTACCTATTATTGATCCAGTCATTCCAGTTCTAACAACTCATCCAAAGGGAATAATGCAAAAAATGCCCAAAGCCTCACACATGGAGAAGTTCATTTTAGGGTTAACTAGAAGAGCGAAAAGCAGAAACGACCCAAATGGCTATTGATGGGGATAGCGAAACTGGTACAGCCACCCAGAATATTCCGCAGCATTGAAAACATTCTTTTTTTAAGTTAAAATTCCAATCCATGTATTTAATCTAAATCAGTTGGCCTATCAGGTTAAACAAAAATGGTCATTAAAAAGATAAGCAGTGTGGAGAAGCCCACACATGTCCAAGTGGCAAGCGAACAAAGCAGAACCGGCAGGTGCAGCAAGTTGGTAGTGACAGTAAAATACATGCAGGTGAAGACCAGAGGAAACAGAACACCCCAAAATGTAGACAGCTACCGCGTTAGGGTGGTGAGACTAGGACTGGTGATTTTTCTTGTTTTCCCAAAGTGGGTTTTTTAATTGTTGTATCATTTTTCAATCATCATACGAGTGATGATTTTATTTCGAGGCATTCACCCCAGTTGGGCAACTTGTGATCAATTTTATCAGGCAGTCGTGTTTTACGTGGCTCACCTGGTATGGGAAGATGTTTCTCTACAACTTGGTTCAGTTGCCAGGATTTAAGTATGGGGAGATTTCACATAAAACATCTAGATTATTGGCTTGTCTTGAGAAATCAGGCCTGGCCTGCTCCTCCTGTTCACAGGGAGTGGCTGCCCTTGAGACAAGCTGTGTGTTCCTCAGCTTACTGTGGTCTTCACCACCCCCTGACATCTGGCTGACATGAGGCCATGTCATTCTCATTTCCAAAGCATCTGTCACTTCTAATAAAAGCTTTTACAATTAAGCTAAGTCCACTAACACATTTTGCACACAGCTCCATTTGCTTACAACTTTTTGAGACTTCATTTCTTGCTGAAAGGGATGTGCTTTGGCCAAGGATTATAAGTTTTAAAAAAGGAAAACATATAAGTCTCTGGACTTCTACAGAGCCCACCAGTGGGGCCGCTTCCTAATCAAGAACTGTACACTAATCACGTGCCAGACAGCCCCCCAAACAGAAACTTCGCATCATTCTTCCTCTGCAGGCTCAAACTAAATGTGAGATGAAACCAGAGCCAGGAGGAGCTGGGGGCTAAGAATAAAATCCATCCCTCTCTGCAGGAAATTACACAACAGCCAGGGTGGGAATACGAGATAGCGTTCACACTACAAGGAGGTCAGTGAAACAAACGGAATTTATAAACGCTACCAACTCAGTCGGTGAGCAAGAGACGTTTGAAAGACTTTTAATTAGAAGCCGTCTGGCCCAAAGGTGGTTCATCAAACCTCAGAATTTTAGCAAGGCATAGTTGCATTTGGATGGATTTCTATTAACCTCTTCCCTGAAACTAGATGTCATATTGTCAATCATCATTTCTTCTAAAAAAGAAAAGAAAAATTTTTTTTTTTGGCCAAGTTTTCCAAAATGTATGACCAGGAGTAGCGGTGACGGGGGGATGAAGGGAGGGGTGGATTCCATGTCAATCTGGGGACCAGAAAATAGTGTGAATTAAAGGTTGGCACTGTACCATAGAAGGATTGATTTCACTGGGATCCACATACATTCTGCTGACGTCATACAGGGAGTTTATATCTCTTTCCTGAAAAAGAATAAAGAAAAATAAATGGAAACATCCATGCTCCTGAGACAACCCTTAAATTGAACGAGGATTCCAGGTCCTCCTGGGTCAAAGAGTTGAAATGTCACAGTGTACTCATGCCTTGTGCATAGAGACAGTGAGGAGCTATCAAGAAGTTCCCCAAAACTTGGAAACTTTACCCCAAAACAAGAAAGTCCCCTATCCTGGCCTACTATGCGTCAGGCACTGTGCTCCTTTGTAAAAACACAAACCCTGACTGTGCTAGAGCCCATTATGATGTCTCTTCCTGACCTGCCTTTAGTGTCAGTAGCTTGTAACTGGCCACCGTGGAAGTATTTACACCATGGAAATTGGCAAATGCCACAGACCAGGGCTTCTTTCCTCAGAGAGCTGGTTAAACATTTACTGCACACACTGAAGACCCATCCTGCCCTCTGTCTCTCCTCACTGGGCTCCAGCCACACTGGCCACCATTCTGTCCCTCAGAGTCAGCTCAGGGCGTGCTGTGGCTGCTCCCCCACCTAGAATTGGCTTCCTTCCCAGCAGCCATGGCCAATTCACTCCCTCTCCTAGGTTTCAGCTCACATTAAACCCTCTGCAGGAGGACTTCTTTGACCTCCCACACCTCAATCTAATGTAACTCCCATCCCTTATGGCACCATCCTATCTGATTTTCTTTGATTGTAATTCACACTGCCTGAAGGCATCTTATTTATGTGATTACACATTATCCAGTTCCCCTACCTAAAACCTAAATTTCCTAAGTGCAGACTTGTTCTACCATACTCCCAGTATCTAGAACTGTTCCTGGCACATGGTAGGTACACAATAAATCTTTTTTCAGTAAGTTAATAAATGCACTGGATAGCAACTGAGACATGGTGATCAGATCAAGTCTCTTTTCTGCTCAGAACCTTCCAATTGCTCAGGATCAAAGCAAGTGTCTTACAGTGGCCCTATACCTGCAGCCCTCTATCAATCCCCATCCTTATTAAGTTCTACCCTTACCCTGGCTCACTCAATTCCAGCCACACCGGCTTCTTCTCTGTGCCTCCAGGCACACCCTGACCTCAGGACCTTTGCACTTGCTGTTCCTTCTTGCTCTACAAAGCAGCATGACCCATTCCTTCACCTCCACTAGTGTCTGCTCAAATGTCTCCTTCTCAGTGACATCTTCCCAGACCACCTTTGAGAATGGCAACCACTTCCCCATCCACTTGTCCACCTTCCCAGTTTGTTTTTCTCCATAGCACTTATCACCAGCTGGCATTTGATCTGTATTTTTTTTTCATTCATCTCATTTATTATCTGTCTTCCCCACACTAGACTGCAACCAGCATGAGGGCAGGGTCTTTGTCCACTGTGTTCAATTTTGTATCTTCAGGGTATCAGATACATGGTTAAGTGCTCGGTAAAAGTTTGCTGAATAAAGAGATGAACTAGAACCTCAGACAAGCTATTCTACCAAATCACTAGTGAGTCAACCGCATACCATATTGTAGCGTTCCAGGAGCTCAGGGGTCACAGGGTAGCGCAGTCTCATTTTTCGGTAGAGCGCATGCTTCTCATAGTAACTGACGAGCTCCACCAGGCTCTCGAAGTAGGCAGAGGTCCCCAGCACGAAGTGCCGGCCGTCCCGGTTGATGCGACAGTGCTTCACCTTGCCCCTGGCCCTGGAGCGGGGAAGACCACACTGGGCTGACACACCGAGATCCTGGCAGCCAGACAACTGCTATATAATCCCTGCCTCTTAGAAATAACCTAGTTGTCCATCCTTAGGGGACCAGGTCATAAAAGGATGTAGCACTCCTATGGAATACAATGATGTGGGTCTTTTCAAAACAGATACAGAGGAGCCTAGGAGCCTGTACCTCAGAACAAATACTGGGGAGTGATTCAACAGCTAGTTCATCTTGCCCTTCCACGCCTCCCCAACTATAGGACTTGACTTTTGGGGAAATACCCTAATGTCCAGGTCAGGGTCGGCAAACTATGGCCCACAGGCCAAATCTGGCCTACCCCCCATTTTTGTAAATAAAGTTTTATTGAAACATGGCCACATTCATTTGTTTATGTATTGCTTGTGGCTGCATTCACTCTACAAAGGCAGAGCCAAGTAGTTGCAACAGAGATCACATGGTCTGCAAGGTCTAAAATATTTATCCTCTGGTCCTTTACAGAAAACATTTACCAGTCTCTGCTCTAGAACTCAGGGACTTGGTGCCCAAATCCTTAAATCATATCTAAAAATGGACCGACTAATGCAACAGTGGAATTTTCTTTTCCCCAAAAGGAAACAAGTCTTTTATTTCCTCACCCATTTGAAACAAGAGGCAGAAAAAAATCCAAAATAGAACAGGCTCCTCAGTTTTACTAGCTTTCATCAGTAAGAATAGAAACATTTGGGAAAATAAGTTTTGACCTTAACTTTACAGCCAAGAGCATCTTTTCATTAAAACTGTCTAACAGCACAGTTACTACGGGCGAACCACTCATCTTTTTAAAATGTTGCACCGGAGAGACACCTTTTATGGTTTTAAAACACATGTCCTGTTTAAGCCATTTCTTCAAAAAGCCCAGTAAAAATTGCTGGAAGACTTCTGCTTTCATAGCCCTTTGCAGAGTTACTTTAATAAATTAAATTTTTTAAAAAAGAAAAAGAAATACTGCTGAGTGGAAGAACAAGCTGCAGAATGAAACTATAGTATGATTCCATTTGTATTTTTTAAAACTAGAACAGATTACCCACACACAAAATGGCACTATATATTTTCCACAGGTATATACATATGTATATAAATATTTTTTTTTAAGTCTCGATGGAGATAACAGTGAGAAAACTACTTTCTACAAGATAAGAACTAAGATGAGTAGGGCCACAAGGGGCTTTAGTCTTCAATGCAATGTCTTCATTTTTTTATAAGGAGACTATATTTATACAATTAAAAATTCATTTTAAAGCTTTTTACAAAAGCCCCCTAGGGCAGGGTGGCTCTGGGATATTAAGAGCGTGGGTCAGGTTCTGGTAACTTCTCTGAGCCTCAGTTTCCCGGGGATTTCCCAGCAGTGCTGGGGATTCAAAGCTCCCGTCTCCTGGCAAGTATTAGGTTACCCAGGGCAAGCCCCATGCAATGTATCCAGCACCCAGAGGGTACTCAATGCATGAATGCTTAGGAAAATATAAACAAAGGCAAGCTAAAACAAGCTTCCCTGGGCAAGAGAAGGAAACAGGAGCAGGGCTGAAGTAGGAGTTATGACTTCAGGTCTCCTGGACTGTGTTGCTATATGTCAGCGGGTGCCACATCCTGAGGTCTTAGCTTCACCAAGGAAGCCCTGGTGCCACCAACGGACACCTCCCATCCATCACTCCCAGAAAACTTCATCTCTTTGCATGGATTGGAAAGCAGTGAAGAAAGAGCACAGACTTTGGAGGTGAACAGGCCCGAGTCTAAAATTCTGACTCAGCACAGAACTAGGCTGTGTGGCTCTAGATAAGTCACTTAACCTCTCTGGGCCTCCATTGCCTTATCTGTAATACCTGGATCTCACCAGCTGTAATGAAGGACTCAACCAAATGAAGTCTCAAAGACAACCCAGTATCTGAAACATTAGCTATCACCATCATCAAGAATAAACTGGGGCTGGGAAGACAAAGAGACAGTATGATGAACTGAGTCTGAACCGCCCCGCTCCCAAAATTGTCATTGGTGGAAACCAGAAAAATCAGGTGTCTTAGGGTGGAATTAAAGTACAGAACCACAGTCCTCTAGATGGTTGGTCTATACGGCCTTCCCACTGGCAGCGTTGGGTGGCAAGTGAACATGGGAGGAAGTCAGATCTCTAACATCACTGATCTGGGCTGCCAGGGCTGCTGGAGTTCGAATCCCAGCTCCACTCCTTCCTGGCTCATGTTTCAGCCAGTTACTTAACCTCTCTGTGCCTGTTTCTTCCTCTGAAAAATAACCATCATGGTCACAGACTTGTTGGAAGATAAAGTGAGTTAATATAGGACATTACTCTCGAGAAAACAGACCAGGGCCCAGCACACTGAGAGCACATGTTAGTGTAGGCTGCTTTTGGTATCATTATTGTCGTCACTGCTGCTGACCCCCTAGGGAGAGAGGCACTGTGAGCTAACCCTCCACCAGCACTTCCCCCTTTGCTCTCCACACCTGGCCTTCCTAAGCCTCCTCTGGAGAGCATACAGCAGGCTCCAGCCTGTGGATGTACCTGAAGGTGATGGCGTAGGAGTCGCTCCCTTCCCGCTTCCGGATGAGAAAAGCTCCGTCTCGGGGAACCCTCATCAGCATGTCCTCCGCTTCTCCACGGCTCAGCCCATCGTAGTACCACCTGCAGCACAGAACCAGGAAAAGGGCCAGGTGAGAGGGCTGCCCGCAGAGGAGGACACAATGGGCTTGAGGATGCCTGAAATATGGCCCCAGAAACCACTGGAAATGACACAGTGGGTCTCCCATCCAAAACGCCTCTGAAGACAGCTTAGTTTTTCAAGACCACCAAGACATACACAGTCTGGGTGAAATGTTCATGTCGTGGGTCTGTTTGGAGCACAAGAGAATAAATCAACTAATCTTTCCTCCCCCAAACCCCCTTACACACACATTGGCCCAACTCTGAAGAGCCAGCATCAGAGGGAGGAAGTCACTGCAGAGCGTCTCAGAAAACCGGAGGCACAGAACACAGGGAATAGGGTTTTAGACAGGTTTTGTTTAGTTGCTCTTTGGTTACTTGTAAAGATGACGTGAAACAGCAAATTTTAAAAGGCAATCCATATGAATATAGACAAGAGAAATGAAATATAAAGCTGCTGTTACCTGGCTTTCTCAGAAATGTGCATTTTAACAGCCTTCTGCTAAAACCTTGCTTTTTTCCTTTGTTTCCAGAATGCGTTAACCCTTTGCAAGGCATAACTGATACTCACTTTACCAGGTAAAAAAATAATGAAGGGGAAACCTTTACAATTACTCTTTCCTTGTTCGCTTTCAGAACAGGAATAAGCTTTGACGAGCAGAAAGGTATCACCAGGGCAAAATTAACCTCGGAAAATCAAGGCCCAGGAACGCAGGAATATGAAGATAAAATAGCAGAAAGGAAGGGAGAGAAAAGAGAAAGTGGACAAAAGCAAAGGAGAGCAGGTATTTGGAACTGTGGCCACCCTGGGAACTTTAAGAGACCCCGGAGGGCCCAGGTGGTGAGCCACATGGGAATTTGGGTCTCAGCACACCCATGAGACTGGCTTTTCAGATTGGTGAACACAGTCTGCAAGGGTGTCTGCATTCCACCAAACCCATGGAGTTGCCGCCTGAGATCTGCTGCCCCAAGAGCCCAGGTTCACGTACGGCTTTGATTCATGGGGGTTGGGGTTGGGCACAGGGTCAGTGAGCCGGAGCTCGAAGTCGGCACAGCGCAGGTGCGTCTCACGGTAGTGCTGGATGAGGGCATAGATGCTGGTGAACATGAGGTTGTCAGTCAGGTAGTACTTCAGGGTCCCGCCCTCCATGGTGGAGCGGATCCGGCAGTGCTGAACCCGGTTGGACCGCCTGCGGGGAGAGGGACAACATCAGTTCCCAAGTCAGGCCAGCTGACCCTTTCTGCACCCTGCGTTATCAGAGAACACAGGCCAGGGCCAGAATTGCAGCCAGGGATCCCAAGAGGTAGACACTAGGTGTGACCACACAGGCGTCCCTTTGCTGATACAACAGGCCCGGGGCTTTAGCACAAGTTGACCCTTTGGCCTGGATTCTGGGACATTCTACTGACTTCCTCCACCCACTTGCTCCCTTTTACCTACATAACTTCTACTTTGGAGCCAAGTGACCTAGGTTCGAATCCTGACTGTGCCACTTACAAGCTAGTGACCTTGAAGACGACCTGTCTTCTCTTATTATCTTAGTGGCCAAACAAGGATAATAACAGTATCTGCCTCATGGAGTTGTCCTGAAGATTGAACGAGATCACACACAAATTGTGCCGCCTGGCACATAGTAAGCATGTGTTACCACAATTACTCGTACGGTGTTATAATTTTTATCCTTCAGGTTTCATCTTAAAGCCACTTCTTTCAGGAAGTCGTCCCTTCCCCAACATTACCTTAGATCCCTCTAACAGACTTGCATAACATCTTGCATTTTTCTCATTGCACTTATCCAAATACAATTATGTATCATTTGCATGAGTACTTTTTCATTGTCCATCTTCCCCACCAAACTCTAGTCTCCATCAGGACAAGGCCCCTGTCTGTCTGGTCACTGCTAACTCACAGTACCTACCACAGAGCAAGCACTCCATAAGTATCTTTTAATGAATGAAAGCATGGATGGATGGATGGATGGATGGATGGATGGATGGATGGATGGATGGGATGGATGGATGGATGGATGGATGGGATGGATGGATGGATGGATGGATGGATGGATGGATGGGATGGATGGATGGGATGGATGGATGGGATGGATGGATGGATGGATGGGATGGATGGATGGATGGGATGGATGGATGGATGGATGGTGGATGGATGGATGGATGGAAGAATGAATGGAGTGAGAAAGATCATGACAGCTCCATAAGGCTGCCTTTAGAATCTGTACTTTAGAGATGAGGAGATGGAGAATCCAGGAGGTTGAGTGAATCGCCCAGAGTCATACGACCTGATCCAGGACCGGAATTCAGGAGAGGTGAGTGGAGGTCACATCATAGTAAGTGCAGGGTCAGATCCTGTCTTTATTTAAAATGTTGATATTTTGTTCATCATAAATTTTTTTGTATAACTTCTGATTTTTTTAAACATTGTGTTGAAACATCACTAATCTTGATTACTAAGTTTTTTGGGCCTCACCCATCTCACCCAAGTCCTGCCCCATACAGCTCACTCAATGAAGTCCGGGGTTCCAGTTCAGGCCTGCCTGAGTCTGACCTGAGCTCCCACCACTTGCCACCCAGCTTCCCATCTGGCCAGCTGTGAGGGGAATGTGGGCATGCCCAAGGCAGAGGGCCATTACCAGAAGGACAGGGTGTAGTCATTGGGGAACCTCTCGCTCTCCCGCACCAAGAAGGTCCCATCCTTGCCCCCTGTTTCATTGCAGTATTCCTGCAGCAGCTTCTCGGCACTTATCCTCTTCTCCACCTTCTTATGGAACCACTTCTCTCCAAAATGCAGCTCTGTGGGAGGGGTATCCTGGACAACAAAGAGAAGAGGGGTTTCTGAAAACCTGGACAAGAAACCCAGCAACACCTGACTGGTCCCTCTTTACATGCTTACTCGGAGGGCTAGATACAGACAGAGGCTGGCCTCAGCCTGCCCTCACCTCAAGAGGTCTGAGAAGACAGCTTCCCATGCTACTGCTGCCTGCCACTTACTCCTGACAGCCCCCATCTGCAGTAGCCTCCAGAAGCCTGAGACATGGATGGGGTGAGGAGTTACCAGTTCAGCCCTCAACTCTATTGCAAAGGAAGTCTGAGGGCCATAATGCCCTGGAGGCTATACTCAAGAAACACTACCAACGAGGGCTAACAGCCCAAGGGGAGAGGGCAGCAAAGCCAGGGACCAGGCCAGGGTGTGGGGCTGGACAGAACATCCAAATGTCCCCATCCTCCCTAGGGAGCACAGGCCCTTCAGGCCCTTCGGAGAGCAGGAAAGACCCTGGAACCTCATTGGTTAAGCCCCTGGCCCAGCCAGCCAATCAGAGAAGAGCCAGGCAGGCCTTGGTACCCAAAGAGGCAACTCCTTGGGCTGAAAACGTCCAGGCCTGGTGGCCACAGGATGAGAGGAACAGTCTAGGAGGTCTCCACCTGGGGCAGTTCCTCTTCCATCGTCTGTTCGATGTCATCACTGAAAGACAGCTTGGCATCCGCGATGGCACAGTAGTGCCGAGTCCATTTCTAGAAAGCAAAACCAGCATTAGCTCTTCCCCAAAGTCTCTGCTCCATCAAATCTGGAGCCCAGGGCCCCCACCTGGCATCACCCAGCATTCCCTGGGGGCTCGCCTTAACAACTTCCACAGACATTTACAGTGGTTTCACAGAATTTGATCCTCTTTGAGATGTTTCTTTTAAAATATCTATTTATTTTGGGGTTCTCTTGGCATTTTCAGGATTTTTTTTATTCAATGTACCTAAGGGTAGATATGACTTAATATCAAATTTCTATTTCATATTTAATTGAAGCCTTTTATGAATGATGGGATTTTTTTGTGTGTGTCCTTATGACTGCCTTTTTCTATTTCTTCTACTTTTTAAGACTTTCAGGATTTCTCAGCCAGTTTGTCTAGAGACCCTTTCTTCAATATTTAATTGTGACTTAATTCTTTATTTAAATTTTAACCATTTTTAATGTTTATTTCTAGGATATTATAGACATGTGAAAATATACTCAAATGGATTTGCCTGTTAGTTTAAGGAATATAAGAAATGGTGTTAGCACTCAAAATGCCTTATTCTCACCAAAAAAATAAGATTTCCAAAGGAACTGTCCTAGATTGGAAGACACTAAGGAGTTAGGACAACTAAATGCATTGTTGCAACCCGAGTTGGATCCATGACCACAGAAAGCACATTAGTACACAAACTGGTGATATTGTAATAAGATCCAATGTTAACTTCCTGGTTACAATAATTATGCTCTGATTATGTAGGATGTTATTATTTGGAGACTCTAGGTAAAGGGTATATGGGAATTCTGTGTGTGTGTGAGTGTGTGTGTGTGTAAATACGTCATGTGCCGTATTGAATACAACATTATTTCAAAATAAAACATTAAAAATATGAAAGAAAAATAAAGTTTCATTATAATGATAAATTCATGTGGGTCCAAACGGGAGTAAGACAGGAATATTCTCAGAGCCCTCCAGCCGTCCTTGGATACATGCAAGGCTGTAAGAGGAGGAGCAAAAAGACCCACCTGATCGATGGAATCCCACATATACAGTTCACCCTGCTGCTTCTGCTCCTCTTTCTTGTCCTCCATGTTGACATCTATGTCGCCTCGGGGGCCCAGCTTCTTATGCTGAGGGGAAAAAAAAATACACATAGCCTGCCTCTCTCGAGACCCAGGTTTAGGATCTCTGAGCCAGCAAACATCCATTGGCAGGAGCCAGCCAGCAAGCATGCACCTGCAGCATCCTACCTCAGGGCCTTTGCACTGTCTGTTCTCTCTGCCTGGCTCCTTTCTCACGACATTCAGCTCTGTGCTCAGTGTCACCTCCTTGGAGGAGCTTTCCTCAACTATTGATCTGAAAATAGCCCACCTTCCCTTTCCCATCTCTTCACTCTCTAGCCCTTGTAGTTATTTTTCATGCTCTTAGTCCTATATCTTTCCATGTCTCTGTTTGTCTGCTGTCTTCCCTGCTAGAATGTTAAGTCCCATGAGGACCATTAGAAATGATTAAAAGTTCCCTGGGACTTGGTTTCATTTCCTGTTGAATCTCCTGTGCTAGCTCAGCAGACAGTAAGTATGCGATAAGTCCTTGGTGAATCAATGAGACCACCTGTGTCCCCGACATTCTCCAGGACACAGAGGGAAAGACAGGATCACAGTCCAGTGGGCACAGAATAGGCTGGGCAGCAGAAGGCAAACTGAGGATGTAGAGTAAGAAGACCTGGGTGCAAACAGCACTGCTGCTACTTTATCAGCTGTGTAACCCTGAGTAGGTGGCCACACTTCCGAACCTCACGTTTCTCATCGGTATGACTAAGGTGATGACTACCACACACTCACCTCGGTGAGTACTGACCACCTAGACAAGCATTTATACATCCCAGGTTGTGGTGACCTGGTGGAAGGAGCTCGGGATTGAGAGTCAGACCTGGGTTTAAATTCAAAGCCTATCACCTTATTGGCTGTGTGACCTTGGCCACGTGACAATCTCTCAGTCTCAGTAACTCCCTGCATAAACTGGGGATAATGACACCTCTAAAGGATCCTGTAAGCCAAAGGGCATGTAAGATGCCTGTAAAAGGTAAAGCATGACAGAAAGTGCTCCATTTTGAACAGCCTTTAATTATTTCTTTGGCAAGAACTAACTGTGTAATCTCAGCTGAGTCATTCAACCTCTCGACCTCAGTGTCCACATCTGTAAAGTGGGTGAGGGGCCTGGGTAAGTTTTGCAGGGTTTTGATGAGATTGAATAAGAAAATACTTACAACCATGCCTAGCCCAGTACCAGCGCATGGCACGCACTGGTTTTATCACAAATGCTGTCTCTACCCCCTTTCCCTGAAATAGAGAGGGATGAGCCATGAAGTACCACCAGTGGGGCAATGAGTGCTTTAAAAGGAACCTTTATACCCTAAAATGGGGACACACAGAGAGCTGTCCTAACAGAAACAGAGGGAAGTGACAGATGCGCTGGGAACAGAGAAATGCAATGAGGTCCCCTGAAGACTCATTGACCAAATGCCTGAGAAGACGGGGCCCAGCTTCCTCTGTCATTTGTCCTGCCTTTCCCATGCTGGATGCTTCCCTTGGCGTCTCAAGTGAAAACTGTCCCAGAATCTTGGCCAAATTCTCCAAATATGCTGGTGCTTTTAGCCCCGAAGGCACCAATGTCCCCTCCTCTGAATGGGCCTTAGCCAAAGCCCCTGCCCCGCCCCGTCCCCCCCGCCCCGCCCCCCGCCACACACACACACTGTTGCGTGCTTCTCTGTTGATGGGTCTGTCTCCCCACTAGACCATGACCTCCTGGCACATAGGGGATTGTTCCCAGTATATCTTGGTGACCCATGACAAAATCTGCCTAGTAAACACCTGTCCATCCTTCCATCTCAGCCTGCTAGTTGTCAACAAAATCCATCCAGCTCCTTCCACTAATGGCTGCCCTACTAGAGACTTCACATCCCAGCCTCCCTTGCAGGTGGTGTGGGCATTAGACTAAGTTCTCACACAGAACAGGACAGGCTGGGACGTGTACAACTGACATTCACTTGTTTACTAGAAATCGCTGGCCCTGGACCCCCTCACATTCCCCTTTCTGTGAGCTGGAGCTCTACCACACACCCCAGGACGGTGCCCTAGAGCAGAGCCTTCACCACATACACCAGGGGCACATACACTCCCCACCCCACCCCTTGAAGTCTGAGGAAGGCTGTGGACCCCTTTCTCAGAATAATATTTATAATGCATAAAAGTATAAGAGAAACGAATTCTATTGAAGTACAATTATTAAGATATTGAATAAAAATATTTGCAACATACTAAAGATGTTCTTTCTTTATAATATCTTATGTAAGATCTAGAGGCAGATCTAATAACTACCATAATTTCAAAATGGTGATGAGTACAACATTATTCTGACATATTTGCAATAACTGTAAGTGTGACATGAAAATATGCATGATTTCTGCTGATGACAAAGCCCCACGTGGCTTGTTGCCAATATTCATAACAGAAGAAAATGTTAAAATTTTACTTACAGGTTAATAAAAATAGAGGCAACATTTTCTCCCCAAAGTTCACACACCACCCCTCCTAAATTTTATCTGTGGATTCTTTGGAGAGCTGCAGAACCCCAACTGAAACCCTTTCCCTAGGAGATTGTAGAACAGGACCCAGGGTCCCTGGATAACCTTGTGGGGCCAGAGCTCAAAGCTTCTAGAACACTCTCCCTCAGATGAGGAAAAAAATGAACTCATATGCTTTAAGCCACTGTCTTTATCCTCGTAATACAAACACCCAAATGTCACCCTGCTCCGCGGCATCCCTGCCACTCTTGGCAAGAACTAACTGTGCCTGCTCCGCGGCATCCCTGCCACTCTTGGCAAGAACTTGGGCACAGCAATCACTCATCTCTCCCCACAGCACTTGGTACACCACGTGCCAAAGGTGAATGCAGCTTTTTTGGGCAGCTGCCAACCTCCAGTCCATCTCCCACACTAGACTGGGAGCTCCTGAGGGCAAGACTAGTGCCTGGGTCACGGGAACACCCCCAACACCTCGCACGGGATTCAGAGAGGGGCACGGTGGAGGCTTGCCAAAAGAATGAACAATCATGAGTTAATACTTACATAGAACGTGCTATGGGACAGGCACAGTGGTGAGCACTTGCACACATCCTTTCACATTATGCTCACAGCACACTACCCATGTAGGTTCTATTGTTATATCCAACCCCCTCCCAGAACACAGAGCCACCAAGAGGTTAAATGATCTTGGCCGGGGTCACGGATTAGTAAGCAGAGCGGTATGAGCCCAGGCAATGGGACCTGGAGTCCGTGCCCTGAGCCAATGGCTCTCCTGGGTGAATGACAGCGGCCCAAGGTCGCCTACCTTGATGATGATCTTCTCCCGCAACTGGCTGGGTGAGGGCAGCTGGTCAGCACTGGCCTCCGTGGGCTTCGTCAGCAGCAAGTCACCGAACACCTCCTTGAACACTCTGGCCATGTAGCGCTGCTGCTCCACGCTGCAATGCTCCTCGATGGACAGGATCACTGGGAAGCTGTGGACGGCAGAGGCCGGTGGCTCAGCAAGGGGGCCCGGCAGCCCATCTGTGCCTGCCTGGCAGAGGGGCAGGTCGGCTCATTAAGGGGTACAGGCTCATGGCTTCCCAGCGCCGGCCTCCTCCAGGCTCTCAAACCAGGAAGTGACATGTGCTACTGGCTTTGTAGGGGGCACCAGCACTCAGCCGAGGAAGGACTTCTTGGCAGTGACTTTGGTCAAGATGGAGCCCAGCTGGTTTGTGTCTCTGCGTGTGGGGGGAGGGTGCAGTGGGGGGGAGCGGCAGGGAGGGGGCAAGATTCGGATCTGTCTGACTCTCTGCTCAACCTTAGCTCCCTTCCCTTTAAAGGTCAACCACCTGGAAATCAGACAACTGACCTTGAGGTGACAAAGGCATGATCTTTGATGGCCTGCACGACGTCATCAAACTTGATCTTCGTGGTCCGTGTCCAGCCGTGATAGATGATGGGCTTCCCATCCGGCCCATCCCAGCAGTCCACTGATGGGAGAAACGTGCTGCCTCATCACCTGTCCGTCACGCCCCACCTCGCAAGTCCACTGATGGCAGACACGCTGCCCGGCCAGCCACTAGATCAGCCCTGACCCCCAGGCCAGCTCAGTTACTAGAACATGGAGGCCAAATCAATCATTATACTCAGGGGCCACCCACATGAGGATATGTGTTATCTGTGTACATATGTTACTTGTGTGGTTACGGGAAGATTTTGGTTGTTTAATTAAAGGTCCCTTTGCAATGTAATACATTTTTCCCTAACAAACTATTTTAAATATTTCTTTTCTAAAAAGACATTTATGGGTATTTTACTTTCCGATTTTACTTGTCTAAACCTTGGCTTGCTTTTTTTGCTAGTGGAAATAATACACAGCAATGTGAAATGTTATTCTTAAATGTTCATAATAAAATACTCAAACAACTAGATTGTGTAGAAGGTAAACATTCCCTAGATCGTCATCCCTCAGAGGTAACAGGAACTAACAGTTTCAAACTTAATTCTCTCACATTTGCTGTTTCCCATGGGGGAGAAAGTATAAATGAGGCAACAGTCTGTAGGAATAACTGTTGTTAGAGTTTGATGCCACGATGAATTTTTATTATTTTTTTTTATAACATTGGAGCCTAATTCCGTGGTTTGTGCCTTTTTTCAGCCCAGTACACCTATGAGCCTCCAGTGGCTGGGTCAGGCTGGGGAATAAGAGGTGAGGAGAAGGGAGGAAGCAACTGGCTTCTGGGCATGTCCAGGTTCCTGGAATCACCTGCACTGGGGTGTCTGTGAGCAACCACGACAAGAACAGTGAGGATGGCATCCATGGCTGGGCTAGCTGCTAAAACACGAAGGGCATTTATTGGCCTTCCTCTAAAAACAGCCCAGAAAGAAACTGAGGGAGGACAGAAGGACAGTAAAGCCATCTTTGCTACTGGCTTCCATTGTTACCAGGACCCTTTCTAGAGGCCCAGAATTACCGCCTAACAGTTTGTGGCTCCAACCCAGCAGGTTCAATATCACTCCTTGTCTTGATGGCCACATCCCTTACCCCAGATGCTACGGGTACCTGGTTACTCCCTTGCCCTGTCCCACCCATCCCCACTATTAAGGTCTTTAAGAAAAGAAAAAAAAAAAAAAAAGAAAAAGAAAAGGAAAAAAAAAGAAAAGTATCAAGTAACTACTGTGTTTCCCCGAAAATAAGACCTAACCAGCCCATCAGCTCTAATGCGTCTTTTGGAGCAAAAATTAATATAAGACCAGGTCTTGTTTTACTATAAGACCAGGTAATATAATATAATATAATATAATATAATATAATATAATATAAAATATAAATATAATGTAACATAAAATAAAACATAAACATAATATATAATATAATATAATATAATATAATATAATATAATATAATATAAAATATAATACAGGGTCTTATATTAATTTTTGCTCCAAAAGACGCATTAGAGCTGACCATCTGGCTAGGTCTTATTTTCAGGGAAACACGGTACAAGGCTACCCTCAGTTCACTGTAGGTGTTATCTCCACCCGGAAAAGGCTACTCACACTCAATGCAGCGACAGCCCATGCGCAGACAGCGGATATATGCTTCTGGAGATGACTCGCTCCGCAGCTGGTCACCTGTGAGGTACCTGAAGGAGAAGAGGAGGGCCTGCACCTCAGGGAGTCCCTGGGGAGCTTCTCATCCCAAGCTCCCAAAGGCCTGAGTTCTTCCTGTCTAGAAAGACCCATGGTTAGGATTTAGGCCAGACACCTGCCAGCAGGTGGCCATGCCTTAGACTCAGGCCATGATCGCAGGATGTGAATAACCACCTTGGTAATCCAAGTGTAGGGTCGAGACCATGTGTTCTTTTGAGGAGAACTTGGTCAAAGGGTGTCAAGAGTGAGACTAATAGCAGATAATAAATTAAAGATCCCCGCTTGGTACCCACTGGCCCTCAGTCTAAACAGGGCAAAGATGGGACTAAATGATCAACATCTATTAGTGTAATTTACTATGCTATGAACTATGTCCACCAGACATAAAAATACATAATCAATTTGCCCCTGAAAAAGACTCTAACTTCCAAAATGCCTGGAGATAAGCTTAAGGGCCTTCTCTCCAACTCCTGCGTGGAATGATACTTAGGAAACCATCAATCTACAGCAGTCTAGGTGCCCATGATCCAAAGCCTTCACCCTCTCACCTTACAAGGCAGACTTAATATTGGAACTTGAGTGTAACACCATTTCTCTCTTCCAGTCTATTGTCATTTTTCGTAATCAGGATAATCTTCCAAAGATGTAAATTTGAGCATATTGCTCTCTGGCGTAAAAGCCATCAGTGGCTCCCACTGTGCTTCCCATCACTCAAAGATTCCACTCAAGCTGACCCTGCTAGCCTCCTCTCCTGGCACTCACACCCACGCCCCGGAATTCCACAGTCTAGTCTTAACAGACCCCTCTCAGTTCCTCCTGCCCCTGGACCTTGGCACATGCCATTCCTCTGTCTGAAATCCTTTATCTTGCTTGGCCACCTGTTCTCCTCTCACCAACTCCTGTCCATCATCAAGATTCCCCTCCATGCACATGAGAACAGGGCTGTTCTGTTCTGCTCTATTCACTGCCATATCCCCAGTACCCAGCAAGCACAGGGTAGACACTCAGTAAATACCAGTTCAATGAGAATTCAATTGCTTTGCCATGGCTACTATGAGATGCCCAAACCATGAAAACGAGCTTTGCTGATTGACTTTTTAGGGCCACAAGAAAAGGATTATAGCAATATTATTAGTATAGCAATGCCAACTGGGCAAAAGAGCTGCTATCCCCGACCCCTTCCAGAAGTGTGTGCATATTCCAGTCTCAGCAGCGTGGCCCGGCACTCCATCCCCTTCCCACATGCTTTGCCAGAGCAGCGCCATCGAACGCCCGCCATATTCCCCTTCATCCGCGACCCATCCCGGGCTGGTGGCCAAACTCACGTGTTGTGTGATGAGGAGATCCAGTAATGAGACAAGGGATTGTTCATTTCCTGCATGTCCACCACATCATACTTTTCATCCCAAATGCTGTTCTCCCGTGAAAACAGATACGTGAGGAACTAGGAGAGTCACAAACACAAAGACGAGATACCGTGGTGAAGATAAGGATGGGTGGTATCTGGTTCTTTCGGGTCTGTGCCAACACGGAGAAATGGTATCTCTGATATGTTCACTCAACTGATGGTCTCTAGGTCTCCCTTACCCAAATTTTCAATGCAGAAACTCAGACAGCAACAGGCTGTATTGACATGTTTCATTGACCTATACAATGGTTTCCCTTTTAACGTGTATCCTAAAATATGTTTCTACAAGAGTATATGCTCGCCTTATGTAAGTTTTAAGGCACAATAATACCCTGAACATTTGTGAACCCACCAGCCAATTGAGAAACAAAACACTGACAGCATCATAACATCTAAAAGGCAGGAAATTTCATATCCCAATTCCTGACCCCTTTTTTTAAAAAAGGCAGAAGATTGAGTGGCACAGGGGTAACATTCTGCTTCCTGGGAACAATCTTACAAGGGATAGGAGCTTCCTGTTCTCCCTCAGTCTCACCTCCCCTGCTGCCTCACTCCGGGCCAAATGCAACCCTTTTCACAGCTCGAAAGTACCCCATAAACCTTTGAATTTGTTGGGCTTATAACGCACTCCTGGGCTCTACTCGCCCTCTAGTGGCTAAATCAAAGAACACACCCAGGCAACAAAATCAAGAGAGAAGGATGAGAAAAAGGAAAGGCTGCAGTAATTCATTACCTGGAAGAAAACGAGCCCTTGACTAACTTGTCACCAGGAGCCCACTCACCTCATCGACAAATAAGAAGGGCTCGGCAGTTTCCCTCATCGTGTCATCAATAAACTTTGTCATCCGCTCACGGACTTTGTTCAGATCCTGAGCCCAAAGCTCCTTAGAATGACAAAGAGAACAAGAAGTCACCAAAAAGAGGACAGGCAAAAACGTTAGGTCAGACCACCCGGGTTACTTGCCTGGCTGATCCTGGGCAAGTCATCTACCCTCCCTGTGCCCCCGCATCCATTGCATGGGAGTAATAATAGCCACGCACAGAGCTTCTGTGAGAACGCACATTATAAAAGTAACTACTGTTTTCCTCTCCAAACCCTAAAACCCCAAGTATTCATCAGACAGAAGGATGAAACAGGACCCACAGACTCAACTTTGACTAATGCTGTCTGGGTTCCAAAGAGTCTAAAACTTCTACTTTTAAGAATCAAAGCAAATGTGCTACCAGATACGTGTGTGTGGTTGGGTGGGAAGGGTCAGACCAGAACGTATGAAACAAAGAAAAGCTTAAGGACAGATACAAATGAGGTGGCGAAGAAATGGCCTCCCTGGCATGTGGGTACAAATCAACAATGAGCCTTGCTGTTGATTCTTACAAATCCACCTGGATAAGGGACACAAAATAGGTAGGAGAGTGGGGAACAGTCAGTTCATTTGAATAGAGGTGTTTTTGAATATTGAAACATGAAACTCAAATTATAGGATATTTAATGCAAAGGCCTTGCCAGGCCTAGATGTCCTCAAAAGGCCAGCAGCTTCCTCCTTCCTTCTACAAAGATTTCGCACAGAAAGCATGTGTATTTAGCTGATATAACCTGGAACTAGTTGGCTGTGAATAAGAAATCTTTTGCCTAAAGGAGTTTAAAATACAAATGGTCTGGAGGTTAAAAAATGAACCTACTTGGTATAGGGTACTGTGCTAGGCATCTAGATTAACAATGAAAGGAGTAATAAATGGTGATGGCAGTTAGCACTGGGCACGGACCATATGCTAGGCTCTGTGCTATATCTTTTTCACGTAGTGGCTCATTTTGAGCTCACACAATCCCAGGAGTTACATATAATTTTCCATGTTATATAAATGGGGAAACTGAGGCTTCAAGTCATTAAATACCTTGACCTAACAATGAGCCTAGACTAACCCAGGCACATTAGTTCTCGGGTCTTCTTTTTAACTCCCTTTCTACAGTGTCACCCATCTACCCAGGGCTGGACTGGCGCACAGTTAACCAGTCCCCTAATGGAAATTTAGATTAGTTTCAAGGTTTCATTTCTTAAAAATGCTGCCATGATTTCTGTAGGATAAGTTCCTAGGAGGGCAATTATTTAATCAAAGTACATAAACCTTTTTGCAAAGTTTTCATTTTAATTGCATATTGCCAAAGTGCTTTCTAAAAAGCTTGTACTAATTTGGACACCAAGTGCTGCAGTGATTATTCTACCGTGTTTCCCCGAAAATAAGACCTAGCCAGACAATCAGCTCTAATGCACCTTTTGGAGCAAAAATTGATATAAGACCCGGATCTTATATTTGGATCTTATATAAGACTGGATCTTATATTTATAGTAAAATAAGACTGGGTCTTATATTAATTTTTGCTCCAAAAATTATAGTAAAATAAGACCGGGTCTAATATAATATAATATAATATAATACTGAGTCTTATATTAATTTTTGCTCCAAAAGACACATTCAAGCTGATTGCCCGGCTAGATCTTATTTTCGGGGAAACAGGGTATATGTGAGCACCCATCACCCCAAACAAATGTCCTAGATGATAAACTCTGCTTCATGCCAACATCCCACAGAGCACCAGGCACATGGGACATTAAGGGTCACCCAGACTGATAGCTCAGGGTTCCCATCCTTGACATCATGTCCATCATTCCTATTGCACTCACACAGATGCTCACAGGCTGTCTCGCATGTGAAGAGCTTCTATGCTTTGCTCTGGCCTGTATCCCTGATCTCTGAGGGCAACCCAGCAAAAGGGCTCGGGTGGGAAAAGCCTGTCATTCTCCCCTGCAATAAAATTAACTGGCACTAGGTGGTAAATTCTAGGATATAAGGCTACTTGTCTCCAGGAGGTTAGCCATTTAACTTCTGACAAGAAGAAATTTCTGAGATGCCCTACATTAAATTACCGCAGACTAGAAGGTGGAAGGAAGGGACAAGAGAGGTTAATCAGTTAACAACTGCAGGGCAAAATCAACAAAAGACTGCTTACATTCCTGAGTTGAAATGTTGAATTAACTTCCAGGTGGCTACATACTTCCACGATTATCTAAAGAGAATCGCCAGGCGCCACCGACCACCAGGCGCCTCAGCTTCTTGCTTACGCATGAACTTTCTGGCCTGTCACCCACCACCAGTCCAAAGGAGCAAACACTTCTTCCTTACAGACCCTGCATCTATCCCGGAACTAGCCCTGCTTCACCTTCATCCACGCATACACACCCCCTTTATCTATAGCCAATGTAAATTCTTTCAAAACAGCTTATGTCTTTCTTCCCCACACTATTTAAATTAAAAAAAAAAAAAAAAAAAAAAGGCAACCCCAGGACAATGGCATGTTTGTCCTCTCCATCTAGCCCTGGGGCTGGTGGTGCAGACTGCATGCCCCCGGACCTGGTCCTTTTCTGGCTAGCATATGGCTCCGATAAACCCTTTCTTTCAGAAAAGCTTTGGACCATGTAAGTTTTTTAACACTTCAATAGCTCCCTACAAAATTGCATAAATCAATGCAAGGAAGAGCATGGTGAAAAAGGAAAAACCATACGCCTCTCTCTCTGCCTCACTGTACTGGCAGCACAGTACCTAGCATGTAGTTGTGCCCAACAGAGTTCAGTTAGCCCCCTTCATTTGACTTCTCCTCAGTGGAAGCTCAGTGATTACTCGCATTCAACCTCCACATGGGGAAAGCATGACACCTCAATGTCCTTGGTTGTCATTTATCACATTACAGTAGCTACCACTATTGCCTGAGCCCTCCGTGCGGCTGGCCTCGCACAAACTGTGTGTCTCTGTTCATTATTTTCTCCACAATCAAAGAAATCTGAACACAGGCTGTGTATTGGATGACGTTAAGAAAGCAGTGTCGCTTGTATACGGTATAATAGGAGCGTTATGGTTATGTTGTTGTTTTTTTAAAAGAAACCCATTTCATAAGAGAGACACACTGACATATTACACGTGAAATGATAACATTGTCTGTGGTTTTCTTTACAATTTTCCAGCAAAGAAATGAAGACGAGGGAAAGGGAATGGAGACATGGAGATGTAGAAATGGAGAATAGATGCAATAAAATTGGCAAAATGGTCATAATTTTTAAATCTGAGTGAGTTCATTACACCAGCCTGTCTACTTTTGCACATGTTTGAAATGCTCAGCAATACAAAGGTTTTTTTAATGAATTGAATAGAGTTATGAACCTAAAACTGCTTTAAAAATAGTCTATTAAAAAAAAATAAAGAGAAAAACTGTAAATGAGACTCCAGTGATATCAATAAAACATTACATATGTATGTGACTATGCATGTAGAATACATATACATACATACAAAGATCACTACAATCTTCTCTGGCCACTACAATTCTGAGAGGCGGGGCTCTCACCCCCATTTATAGAGAATGGGGTACAGAAAGGTCAAGCTACCCACCCAAGGTTGCACAGCTAGTAAGAGGATCTCAGACTTATCTCAGTCTAACTCAGTTTCTCAGCTTGGACACTACGACATTTGGGGTCGGGCAATTCCTTGCTGTGGGAGGGCTGACCTGTGCATTTTAGGATATGGAGCAGCATCCTTGGCTTCTACCTGTCACATGCTATTAGCACCCCCTGCCCCACCGTGGCAACCACACCTATCTCCACACATTGCCCTCGGGGGCAAAACCACCCAGGGGAAAACCACTGCCCAACACAGACCTCCTTAGGCTCTGCCACCAGCTTGGAGCCCGTATGCAAACACCTGGAGACTTCCCACGTGTCATCAGCTTAAGGACACCTGTGCTATTGTATCCCCCAGAGGACCGGGCAGGCTCACCCACCTTAGTCACATCCTTCATCAGGCTCAAGGGCGACTTCCTGGGGAAGTGACACCTAAACTGAACCAGGAGGAGCAGAAGCCAGCCAGGTGACGACACACCTGCCCGCAGGCCCTCACTCCAAGGACTCCGCCTTGGATTCCTCTCACTCTTACCTTTGCTCAATCTATGCCTTGGAAAGGAGCTAATGTGAGGCTGTTCTCATCCCAGAGTCTAAGACACCAAAGTGGCGTTGCACGGGGAAACTACAACGGTTTCATGACAACAGACGGCCAGGTGAAGGTAGGTGGTGAGAAGGTAAGAAACTGTCCAGGCAGCTCCCTGCAGACCCCGCCCCCCTGTTGTTCTCTCACCTGCTGCTCATGTAAGAGAAACCGCTGGAAGTCGTGCAGGTGAACAGCAGAGGCGTCAGGCCGGTCAGTGTTGCTGTCCTCAGGGAAACAGAGGGTGTTTAGACAGGGACACATTTCCACAGTCCAGAGGTAATCCTAGTCAGCAGGCTGGCAAACCAGGCAGCCTGCCACCTGGACACGCTGCCAAGTCCCTCCACAGTGCCAGGTGCAGGCTGGCCAACGGGAAGACAAATGTGACCTAGGCGACATCCCTGACCTACAAAGATGCAGAGAATGCCAGGGCCTCGGAGGGCAGGCTCTAGACTCTGCCCTCAGCTGCTCCCAAGTGGTGGTACTGCTGAAGATGTGGGAGAGGGGAAGGAAGAACAGCGCGAACGTGCATGGGCCTAGAAAATGCTTTGGTAGGGCTGGATGTGGACAGCATTTAGAGGGAGCTGGAGAAGTCACTGGGCCACATCAGAGGGTCTCCTCGGAAGCCACAATCCAGTGTTTGCTGAGCCATCAAGTGCTCTGAAGCAGGAGTGGGGGCCGGATAAAGCCCCACATACTCTGAGAGGATGGGGAGAACCAGCTGGAACATGTAAGACCTGGGCCATGGAATGAACAGAGGCCCCCTGTTGGGAGAATTTTCCATTAGAGACCAGGGAATCCTGCACTCAGAATAAAAGGAGACTCTACCTGGGCCAGCAGCTTGCTGACAGATGGCCTTGTAGAGAGAATGTTCGTGGATATCAAAAAACCGGGACCTCACTAGCAGGCACAAGCAACCCTGGTTTCTATGGAAAGTACATTCTATAAAGCACAGCTGTCCAAGGGAATGTGTACTTTTCCCTGAGCACTTGGAGAGGGGTGGGGAGAGAGAGCTTTTTAAAATATAGCAGATAAACATGCTATAAGCTTTCTTCCCTTAATAAACACTCAGGGCCTAAATGTCGATTGTATTTCATTATGAGTGTATTTCTAACCTTCTTTGCTAACCAGCTTCATGGTCTAACACTAATCTTTTCATTAAAATACTATGTAAAAATCAGGTTTGTTTTATATATATTTTGGAGTCTGGTTTACAAAGCAACAGAGGAAAAAATTTCTGGAATGTCCACATCAGTGAGGGCTGGTTCCGAAAAGCTGGCCCAGGTCAGCATGTCGCCAATCGTGTTCTAAGTGTTTAACTCTGTGGCAAACCTTTCTCCCAGGCACTTAGGCTCGGGAAACAGAACACTTCATAATGAAATCCCCTCACATGGGGAATTAGGAGCACAATAAAGGTCCTGAAGCATGCAGACTTCTCCATGGAACCTTCTGGGCCACCCTCCCAACACTCTACAAAACCTGTTGCTACTGTTCGTGTTTATCCATGCCACAAGCTCAGCATGGCCAACCCCCTGATAGGGGGACCCCCACCCTCACCCCACACAGATGGCCTTCCTGGAGCCAGCTGGCTGGGCTGGGAGGACTCAGAAGGGCACCAATGCCTGGCACAACCACCCTGAACAACAACAATCCAGAAGAGAAGCCTCACCCCAAAATGAACACGGAGGAATCTTTTTTGAATTCATCAAGAATCTGAAATAGAAAATAGAAGGCAAACACGCACAAATAAGAACTTTAGAAAAGTCAAGCCACTTAATGCAAATAAACAGGTTTGGGGGGGAGGTGAAAAAATGATCACTGTAATTTGTGTGACGCATTTCAGCAACTGAACAGATTTTTTTTTTCTGTTGAAAAAGTATCATCGTTATTTGTGTGACTGGTAAACATTTAAATAGAACTAAAGCTTAGGAAGCAAAAGGCAGATGTCTTCCTCACCTCTTTCATAATCTCATTCCTGAGAAGCAATCACTCCTAATAATTTCATAGGTTTCCTTCTAGAATTTGTTTTACGGACATTAGTCTAATTATCTTTTATCATAACTTTTTGCTGTTGTTTCAAGCTCTATATATTATTCTACAACCTCAAACAGTCCTGCCTTTACTTTGAAAATCCACACTGTATTCCATAATATATAGTATATTATTGATTTCCTGCTATTATATATCGAGTGTTATAAAAAATGGCATTGTATCTACCTTTGCCCACTTCAGTATTTCTGTTGGGTAGATTCCTAGATGGGAAAACACATGGATATGGGGTGTGCGCATGAACTGTGGTAGATTCCACAAGTGGCTCTCAAAACAGTTGTCCCGACCGGCACCCCCACCAGCGAACACACTGACTTTCCTATATCCTCACTGCTACATACCAAATCCTTAACATTGCAGGGTATTAGGTGAAAGTATTTAAGGGAGGATTTATACAAAATCATATGAGAAAAGGGAAGTGGGTGAGGGCACCGATGAAATAAGATGGCCATGGGTTGATGACTGCTAAAGCTGGCTGATGGCTACATGGGGGTTTGTCATACTATGATCTCTACTGGTATATGTTTGAAATTTCCCTTTAATACAGACGTTTTAAAAATGAACATCAATGGCTGGGCACTGAAGGTGGGCAAAGGAGAACTCAAACCCTCGCTCTGCTGCTTACTAGCTGCATGACCTCCAGCAATTAACCGCTCTGGGCCTCAGTTTCTTCATCTGTAAAATGCAGATGATAACAGTACCTTTCTCACAGGTTTGTATAAATGTATGTCAAACACTCACACAGTGTCCAGCATAGAGTTCACACTTAGGAAATGTTAGCGATGATCTGTATTCATAATATTGTTATTAGAGCCTAGTTAGAGGTATAGCCCCTCACCTGGGGGACATGCATGGAATTACATTTCTTATCATCCTGCAGCTGCCAAATATTTGGAAGCCCTGAAGCTTCTGAGAGCAGCAACATAAGCAGGTGGTTAGGCACAAAGAAGAGCTGGCAACTTCAAGTTGGAATCCTATAGCTATGCATGAGCAGGAACCCACGCCCTAGATTTAGATCTGGGGGTTATCAATCACCATAAACAACCGTATCTCCCCATGGGGTCCAAGAAATCCAGCTGAGCTCCTAAAAGCACACAACTGATGCTTTTCTCTGAGACTCAGAAAGTAAATTACATGCTAACAGTTGGGGAAGGGGGCATTTACCTACATAAGAGCAGTGAAGTTTCTCAAGTAAATGGCCAGTAACTATCTATAGAGCTTGGGGCTTTGTTATCCAAATTCCAAGTTGCTGAATTAATATGTGCTGTGGCCAAACTAGACAGTTATACCATCCAATGGTGGAGCTCAGACACTGTCAACCCAAAAAGTTTTTAGGGCCAGGTAGACTACATAAATCAGTAGACAGCTGGGTAGCAGGTACAATATCAAATCCTTAACATTTCACGGTATTAGGTGAAAGTATTTAAGGGTGGATTTATACAAAATCATATGAGAAAAGGGAAGTGGGTGAGGGGAGAAAAGGGAAGTTGCTTCCTTTCTACTCAGATGTCACCATGGGGAATTCAAGACCCACATAGAGCCAGATATCGATTTTTTTGTTTTTTCAAGAGAAGCGAAAAACCTGAAACTTAATATGAAATCTCCAAGTTTTAAGTATAGGCAATTCATTAGAAAAATAAAAATTTAAAAACCTATAGGCCACATACAACCAAATGCAGGCTGAATGTGGTATTCTGGCCACAAAGGGCAACCTCTGGTACAGACTTTTTTCCCCAAAAAACTGAACAATCTAGGGTAACCCGAGGATTCAGGAATTCTGCAGAAATCTGACTCAAATTTCTTTCTTTCCTTTCTCCTTCTCAAACACACATACACATTAGCCTTAAAAAGAACCATAATGAAAAGTGCAGGCTGAACTATATCTTCTGTGGAGTTTTGTCACAGTGGAGACCAATCAATGGGTTAACCTGTGCTGACAGGTAAAATAGCTCTTATGCAAACCTTATTCACAAGTTTTGCCTGCCATCTGCCTGATGAGACAACACCCTGAAATTTCAAGGAATCGATTATAAGAACTGTTATTTGCAACTACTTATCTTGAGTGACTCAAGCTTTTCTCAATCCTGGTCAACTGCACAAGACAGCAATTGTCACTACTCTGGATTTCACAGGTACACTGCCATCAAAACATTGTCATTATTCTCAAGGACTGACTATAAATAAAAGTTACAGCTCTTAACTTAAAAAGTATTTTGATGAGCTTTTATGCAGGTTTATTTTTTGTAAGGTTTCATATAAAAGAGGGGAGGGGAGCTATATAGTTTTAAACTTTATAACCAATGACCGGATTTAATACCATTTTATGAGGAAGAAAAAGACTGCTTTCGCCAAAATGACTTGCTCAGTTAGAAGTCAAGTTGGGGCTGGAATCCAGGTCTTTGAACTCCCAAAGCCTACAATCTTTCTGTTCTATTTGGCAAACCAAGAACTAGTTATCATATATGTGAAAAAGTGAACACACTGTAATTGAATTTTTTTACTCTATAAAATAATGTATTTTTCCCCAAGCTAATGGACAGGAAATGCTTCTCTCATTTCTCTACCTCAGATACATTTAAACTCCCATGACCAGTGGTACCTATCAAGAGGCCTTACCCTGTGGCCTGCATGCAGGAGACAATTATAACTGTCTTCTAGTGACGTTCACACTCAATACTTAATACACTCTCAACCCCTAATCCCTTGTTCAGTCCTCAGGCGGGTGAGGCAGGAATCACCACCCCCATTGCACGGAGGAGATGACTGAAGCTGGGAGTGGTCAGTGGCTGACCCAAGATCCCACAGCTGATTGGAGAAACCAGATGATACATGGCTCCAAGTCCCACATACTCTCTGCTCCCTTACAGCTCTGTTGTGGACCCACCTTTGCCACCCACAAAGCTCTTTCCAACAGTAACAGCATCCACTAGGCACTGTGCTCTATGTATTACACCAAATGCCCCACTTTTTAAGTTTTATGTTCTCTGGGACTTTTTTTTACCGCAAAAGTAATAAAACTACTTGGAACAAGTCAAAGGAAATGGAGGTGTGCAAAGAAAAATGTAATTATCTCTCTTGCCCATCTTCCCAAACCCCTCCCGGACACACATAAAATCAATATTAAACGTGAGGTGTGCATTCTTCCAACCTTTCTCCTTGCTCATTAAAAAAAAAAATGCAAATAGTATAAAGGAAGATTATTGTATTCTGTTTTGTTTTTATAAAAACATCAGACCTAGCTCCTTCCGTGAATGGCTTTCCTCACAAAATGTCATGAACATCCTTCTAGATCGAAAGAAACACAGCTGACTCAGAATTCTTCATTAGCTGTAAAATGCTGCATAGCATGGATGGACCATAATTTACCCAGCTATTCCTCTACTGAGAGGCATTCAGATGGTGCCCAGGTGTTTTGCCCACATAAGTAATGCTACAATAAACATGCTGGTAATATATTCTTAGGTCCCAGTGCTTTAATTTCTCTAAACCAGAGTCCCCAAAATGTCACTGTCAGGCCCAAATGTATTTTAAATTTACAAGAGCATATTATCTTAAAAATATACTCTCATAAAAAAAGAGTAAAATTATAAAAAAGAAGGCACACACATACAATCCCTCACCCCAGAGATCGTTACTGTTAATAATTTGATACATTTCCTTCCAGTTGAGTTAGCTGAACTTTTTTACTTTAATAGACTCAGATTAAATTCCAATCAGACTTATAGCCATTCACATCCCTACCTTAGCTGAATTCCCCACATTTTCCCCATAGCTCTATCATATTTAAACACTTTTGTCAATCTAACAGATGAAAACGGTATGTCACTGTCATTCCCACTTCATATTTCCATGACTAGAAAGGAGACCAAACACTTCTCTGGTTTTCTTTGGAACATGCTGGACTTTGAAACACAGGGGAAACAAAAACATCACTTGATCATTTGTTCAAGAATCATCTTACCGATTTTTGCTGCTCAAACATAAGTTTTTTATAGAAGAGATGGAATTGTTCAAAGCTGAGTTCATCTTTGTGTGCGCCTATTTCCTATAAATATATATATAAAAAAAAAAAAAGTGACCACACGATTTTTGGTGTCCACCACAAAAATGCCTCCACCCTGGTTATAGAAATAGAACAGCTTTTCTACAACATTGGCTAAACTCAAACGGGCATTCCCCTAAACCCAAACTGTCCACACGTTTACGAATTTATCTGCCTGGAGAACACAACCACCAGGGACCCCATGAGGTAAGACCCTTCCCTTGACCCCCAAAAGGGAAGAGTCTCGACCAGAATTCAAAGAGCCTTTGGGGGACACTGAAGACAATTTCAAATCTAGACATGTTTGTAGGGTACATACATACCCCGTTTTTAAAAGCATAAGGAAACTAACCAACCCTTTATAGATTAGACAGAGCTCAACTCTGGTCAAGGCTTGTCCCCTCACTTGCTTAATGGCTTTAGGCAATTTACTTGACCCTTTCAGAACCTCAGTCTCTTCACCTGTAAAATGGGAGAATACCACTACCTTTCTAGGACTTCCCTGATACCAAACCAGATAACATATACCTAATGACTGTTCAGTAAAGGCTAGATAAAGAACAAAATTCTGATTAAATGGTATTCAATGGTATATACTTCTCCCATCTCTCTTCTTTTCTTTCAATCCCCACCCTTCTCTGTTTTTGACTTTTTGAATTGGGAATTCAAAAAGTGGGAATGTTGGGGTCAGGTCAAAAGATGGCTTCATAAACCATAAAGTGGGTTAACTCTTCCAGAAGCTCATTGGTACGAAAATGAATGAGCTTTTTCAGCTGAGGAATCCTACGACTGTCGCTGCCATTAACGTGGGCTTGTGAATCCTCCATCCGGGGTTACTGGGATGGAGTGCTGTTGGGTTTTTGACAAGAGTTGGTATCTCTCTGAGGCCCAGAGAGGGTGCCTTTACATCATCTCCATCCTTACACCACTCGGAAAATCCCCACCTGACCTACTCTACCCCGTCACTCCTGGAGTGACTTTACCTGCTCCAGATCTACCAATAGCTTAATTATACAAGTACATAAACACATTAAATGATGGGTGGGAGGAGGGGGTGGGTGGGAGGAAGGGTGGGTGTGAGGAAGGGTAGATGGGAGGATGGATGGATAGATGGATGGACAGACGGATGGATGGAGGGGAAGATGGATGGATGGAAGGATGGATGGGTAGGGGAGAGGTGGGTCGGAGGACTTGACAGGTGGCGTGCAAGAGAAAGGGCAAAACAACTCTGATAGCTACCCTTTCAGAACTAGCATACAAAATGCCACTTCCCTAGAAACCTACATGAGGAATCTTTCAAAATATTTTGCAAAACAAACACATTTATTCCTATTACTAGAAGGAAAATAGGCTACAGGATGGTGATGGAAAGTTGGACTGGTAGAAATATCTCAAGTCAAGCAGCTCCATAAACATGGTCTGCTTGAATGACGTCCTCTGCTAGGATTGAGAATGTGGTCCTAGGATCTTCACAGGATCCCTTTGTCAGGACTGAAACAGACAAATCTGGAGGTGAAGAACTTCCTTGGGCACCATTCAACAGAGCTCAAAGACGTAGAGGACTTCATGTGAGAGGCACAAGAAGCCCTGAGTTCACAAAAGCACCAGGCCGCGCTGTGAAACTTACCACAAACTTATCTTTGAGGAACTTGGCACTGCTCACTTTGAAGTTGACCATGGGCAAGATAGTCTTCAACTCTCGGAGGCTGATGCTACAAAAAAAAAGAGAAACGCCAGCTCTGTCAACCCTGAAGGGTTTCAACAATGGAGGGTTTGGCTACTCCCATGAACTACCACCTCAGGCGGCCCTCTCTGAGGAGACCCTGCCAACAGCTGTTAAGTGAGCACTAACTGAGAACAAGAGACCCAGTTCAAGGCGGGGGGGGGGGGACGGGGGGACAGCTCGATGCACAAGGCTGATCTCCACCTTTCAGAAATGGCCATGGACGTAGTCACATCAGACATGCACTGTGGGCAGAAGATGGTGTCAGATGACCAGATAACCTCTGCAGATATGAAATGTCACAGGGATTCAAACCAAGGGGAGGTCACTGAAAGTGAAAGAGGGGAAGGGGGAAGGACCCAACCTTATTTGAGCACCTCCGATGAGCCAGGCTGCCCTGGGTGCCATCCAGGCAATCATGTTACCTAACCCCTCGCAGTACGCATTACCGACCCCCAGGGTTCAGAACAGGCAATGACGGGGAGGCACTGGGGGATCGCTACTCAAGGTCAGAGCTCAGTGGCAACAGAGCCTGGGTCTGGATCAAAGCACAAAACATACAGTCATTTGGCTACATCACAGAGATCTTCATGAGTGTGTGCCTCCGGGTCTGCCCGTAACCACCACGTTTGACTGTCGCCTCTCGGGGAACAGCATGAATGGTGGGGAGGGGTGGGATTCGGGGGGGCGGGTCAAAGGCATGAGATCCTGTCCCTTGTGGTGGCAGGGTCAAGTGTCCAGCAGAGTGATAGAGGGTGGTCTGGGCATGGTGGAGGGGAGTGCAGAGAATACTCTTCTGTGTTCTGGAGACATCAGATTGGTCAGGGGCTGTGCATGGCCAAGGAAGAAAGCCTGCCCAGGTAGTGGACAGAAAATGGCCCAGTTTCCTCAACGCTATCACCTCAGCCTCTGCCAGTCCACCCAGAAGGAAGCAGCATGTGACATTCAGCAGCTGCCACTGGAGATGACCAAGTGGGACTCCTGGCCATCCAAGTGTCCCAACTCCAGCTTCTGACCTCTCTAACAGCCTCCCTAATGCCTTTTAAATGCAAGATGCTTCCCTACCCCACCCCCACTACCGGGTTGGCACCAAGAGCTTCCCAGAGGGATGCTGAGAGGAACAAAAGGCCTCTGGCAGGCTGGGTGGGACTGGCCAGGCAGAGAAGTGAGTAGGATGGCTGAGACCCCTTTCTGACCCAGCCCCTGGGGTGTCCAGGAAGAGCACGATGAAGGGAGAGGAGTGGTGGGGGCTGGTGCTGCAAGACGAGGCAGTGGGAGGGTCTGGCCAAGCTGGTGGCCGAGTGGAACTTATCTAGAACCAAGGGAGAAGCCAGAGTCCCCTCGGGAACCCAGAACTTCCAGGAAGAGACAGGGCCAAAAAACCTTTCTCACATCCAGGAATAGAGACTGAGGGCTGGGATCCAGTACACGTTCCTGGGGGCCAGTAGAGCAAACTCAGGGCCCAGGGGCATGAGAGTCTGAGCCATGAGACATACAAGCCCACTTGCTCCAAAAGTCCCACCTGATAGGAGCACTTGAGTCCCCAGGTAAAGGTAGGGGGCTGAAAAACTTCCTTGAGCTCCTGTGCTGAGACCTCGCCACTCCACTCACTCATCCACGCCCCTCCCTCACTCCCCATTCTGGGCAGATAGATCTGTGCTGCACGGTATGACCCCAAGCCAGGACAGGGACGCTGATTCCCCAGCTGCTGGAGGGTAGGAAACCAGTAACTCCCAACTTCCCCCCTCTCCCTGTCCAGGACTTGTCATCAGATAAAGAGAGTGCCCCAGCCAAGGTCGCATCCAGCATTCAGTGACTGGTCAGAGTGCCCTGCCTCCTGGCCTCAATTCAGGACAGCTCTGCAGGGCCATCCCAGGAGCTCCCCTTGGAGCGGGCTGAGGCTGCACTTGTGACTACATCGCAGCCCAACTCCCCCTGCTGCCTTCACTGCCACAGGAACGGATCCCCTGTGCATTCCCCAATCCTGCACACAAACCCACATCTCAAATTCTATTTCCTCCACAATCAACCGGTGACAGTGCATTAGGAACCAGGACAATCCTTTTGGGAAGGGATGGAAAAAATGATCTGTCCCATGGGCCACAAACAGGCCTGCCTCTTCCATGGCAGACATCACTAAACAATCATAACATCGTCCCTTCTCGCTGCAGCACAGTCCCAGTTCCTATAGCACTGCAGCCCAGGCAGCCTTTACTAAACAGCTGAGGTGGGCAGCCCCAGGAAACCTACCTGCTACCCTGAGTCTGGACCAACACCTCCACCACTCCCTGCTTCTTCTAACAATAATGACAATACTAACATTTGTTAGTGTTTACTAGAAGCCAGGTACCACCCCAGCCGTTTCATGCACTCACCCACTGAATCCTCACACCAACCCTATTAATGCTCTTTTACAGGTTAGGAAACTAAGGCACAGGGAAATTAAGTAATTTGTCCAAATTCATCCAACCAGTAAGTGTTAGAGCTGAGATTCAAACCAGCACTGTCCAGAACTTTCTACAATGATGGAAATATTCTAGATCTGGGCTGTCCCATGCGGTAGCCACTGGCCACTGGAAATATGGCTAGTGTGACCAAGGAACTCAATTTTAAATTTTAGCTAATTTTAGTTAAACAGCTACATGTGGCTCGTGGCCCCATATTGATCAGTGCAGTTCTAGAAGCTTCTCTAAGTCAAGTCCCTGGAACAGCAGCATCAGCTGGGAATTTGCTAGAAATGCAGATTCTTGAGCCCCAGCCAGAACATCTAGCTTAACAGAATGTCTGCAAGGGAGGCTGTGCACATCTGTGAGACAGCGTCCCTCCCCCCAGACGGTCCCAAGGTGCTGGAGCCACAGATATTAACCCAAGAAAGCTATTTGCATTCCTGTTGAAGGAGAGAACTGGACTTACACACCTACCTCCCACCTGCAACCTGCCCACGTCGTCTCCTGAGGGCCCATCTCATTCTTCCCTATGCCCTGCCAGGCTGAAGAAACATAGGAAGCACATTCAGCCTATGCCAAGGGGCCAAGGACAAAGGGGGGAAAGAAAGGTCCCCAGGAGACAATCTGCTATCAGCCCTTGGGGCTGCTGCACCCTCTGTGGAACTCGGCTCCTGTGAACCTCAAACTGAGGAATGCAATTCCAGGGAGCCTCCTAGAAGGTGCAGGGGCTTTCTCAAGGGGCGTTCTGACTGCAGAAATCTTCACCTTATGCACTGACCTTAGAACTACAGTGGTACCTCAGTTTTCGAACATCTCCGTTGACGAACATTTCAGTTTACGAATGCCGTAAATTTTATGGATCTATGGTATCATTAGACAGTAAAATTCACGCTAAATTTGCAGTTTTAGGGGTTAATTTTTAAGGTCTGGAATGGATTAATCCATTTGGCATTAATGGATTAATTAATTTGGCATTTGGGGAAACCGCACCTTGGTTTTTGAACGTTTCAGAACTCGAAAGGTCTTCCGGAACAGATTATGTTCGAAAACCGAGGTACCACTGTAATTCCCAGAAAAGAGACAACTAAACTCAATATGCTCAGAAAGTGGGGTCTCTGGAAATCTGGCCAAGATTACACCGTTAAAACATTCATGCTTTTGATGCACTTTCCCCAGGCCTGGAAATGTCATAAGGAAAGCTTCTAAAACTAGAACATTTTGTTTGCCCGTCATTGTGTCTAGGAATGATAAGGCAGGAGTTTTGTTCATCCAAGAAACACTAGTAAGACCAAACCAGCCAGATCTCTGACCTCAAGAAACACCCGCCAACATGAGCAGCTACAACAAGGTAAGAGTTAAAGAAAGCAGATGCATCAACCGGAGAGGGGACTGAGCAGTCAAGACATGAAGACTGAGAATCCTCTGGTGACCCCAAAAATGCTTCCCATGAGGGTCACGTCATAGGTTCACTTTGAACACATTCTGTGAAAATGTGAATGTAAGGCACAAACTAAATGACAAACAAAAAGCAACTCTTCGAAATTGGGCGAGCAGGAGAAGAGGGAAGGGAGCAGAGTGGAGACGCAGCCTGCATCTGCGGCTGTAGAAACATGGCTGGCATCCGCAGCTGAAGAGACGCAGGGGATCCCAGGACGGAACAGAGAACACAAAAGCCAGGAGGAGGGCTCTTTCCCTGCATCCCACAGCTGATCTCTCCCACGGAGGAGGCAGCATATCCAGCATTTGAGGCAATAACCTCCGCTGAGACCTCTCGTTGGGCCCTAGGTAGGACAAAGGACACAAACTCCATACCTGGGCCCCGCCCTCCCCCCCCCTTTCCAATCCTACCCCTGCCCTTCCAGAGACTTAAACTGGCCCCTGAACTGAGGAGTAGTGTCAGATTACAGAGGAGCCTTAGTGCTCAGGCTCTGGGAAGACCTGCGTGCAGCTCTGACCCAGGGAAGAGGCTGGGAAGAGTGTGATTTTTGCTGGGCTAGGAGAGAAGAGACTCCTCCACCCCCAGCCACCACCTTTTCTGGCCTGCAGGAAGAGTGTGACACGGCTGGGCTGGGAGAAAGAAGACCCCTCCATCCCCAGCCCCCACCCTTTCTGGCCTGCCTAGGGCAGGGCAATTACAACTGTGGAGGCACTCCCAGGGTCAGCAGTAGGCAGCAGACGCAGCTCTGGGCTTTCAGCAGCTCAGAAATCTCCCACCCGCCACACACACACACACACACACACACACACACACACACACACGGAAGAAGTGCCCTAAGACTCAGGAGAACTGGACACAGGGCTGGTGGTGCTACTCTCAGTGCGCATATGTGCAGGCAAGGGCAGAAACTGCACTGGCTTTGTAGAAACTACCATCCAGACTCCTCAGCCCCACGCATCTAAATCTGCAGTCCCAAGGTCACTGTGGGCACCAGGTGACCGGCTCTACCTGCACAACACACAGAGGACTCTTTGGTACAGCAGAGGACAACCTGGAGATTACTTGGTGGGCTTAAGCCAAGACTGGCGCTGCTTTTTGTTTTGTTTTGTCTTTATATCTTTGATATCTTTGCCTGTGTTGAGTGTGGGTTGTTGGTTGTTTTTACATGTGAATGTATTTGGTTTTTCTTTGTTGTTGTTGTGCTTGGTGATTTGCTTTGTTCTGAAATTGCCCTACCAGTGCCCAGCTTAAGAGGTACAAGATTCAACACACCCAGAGGCCAACTCCAGACCAAACCAGAGTACTACCAGGTTTGACCTACAAGTGACACACCCAGAGGGGCTTCTTTACAGGCACAAGAGCCCATAGAGGCCAAGCCACATTTAAGCGGTCAACCCTCACACAGCAGAACACCCTGTGGTGGGCAGAGCCAAGTCTCACAACTAGCCAGCCTAGGAGTTAACCCCACCTACTCACAAGTGAAAAGCAATTGAAGATCTTCTTTAACAGGACGATACACACAACACAAGAGTCACCTTTGGAGCACACGCAGAGGAGAAGAACGAAGTAGTGCAAGTCAAATATAAAGGACACATACTACGTAAGATAACCCAGCAAGAACTAAGAACTCTAGGGGATCTACCTAATACATCAAAGCAAACACAGAGAGTCAGCCAGAATGGGGAAACAAAGAAACATGTCCCAAATAAAAGAACAGAAGAAACCTCCAGAAATGGAACCAAATGAAACAGAGGTAACCAACCTATCAGAGACAGAGTTCAGAACATTGATGATAAGAATGTTTAAGGAGCTTAGAGACAACATAAAGAAGGATAGAGAAATCATAATGAACAACCAGTTAGAACTAAAGAACTCCAAAAAAAACAACCCAATTAAAAAATGGGCAGAGGACATGAAGAGACATTTTCCTAAAAAGGACATACAGATGGCAAACAGACATATGAAAAAATGCTCAACCTCACTAACCATCAGAGAAATGCAAATAAAAACCACAGTGAGATACCACCTCACCCCAGTCAAAATGGCTAGCATCAATAAATCAACAAACAGCAAGTGCTGGCGCGGATGTGGAGAAAAGGGAACCCTTGTGCACTGTTGGTGGGATTGCAGATTGGTGCAGCCACTATGGAAAACAGTATGGAGGTATCTCAAAAATCTGAAAATGGAACTACCTTATGATCCAGCAATTCCACTCCTAGGTATCTATCTAGAGAAATCCAAAACTCTAATTCAAAAAACTTTATGCACTCCTATGTTTATTGCAGCACTATACACAATAGCCAAGACATGGAAACAACTAAAATGCCCATCGGTAGACGACTGGATTAAGAAACTGTGGTACATTTATACAATGGAGTAGTACGCAGCCATAAAGAAAGAAATCTTACCATTTGCAACAACATGGATAGACCTAGAGAACATTACGTTAAGTGAAATAAGTCAGACAGAGAAAGACAAATACCATATGATCTCACTTATATGTGGAATCTAAAGAAAAGAATAAGTGAATGAACTAATCAGAAACAATTTTGGAAACATGGAGGAAAAACTGAGGGTTGTTAGATGGGAGGGGGGTGGGGATAAGGGGGAAGGTGAGGGGATTAGAAAACAGTCGGTAACCACAAGATGGTCACGGGGTTTTGAAAATTAATTTGGGGAATGTAATCAATAATGTTGTAAAGATTTTGTAGGGTATCCGATGGACACTTGTCCCATTTGGGAGACCACCTCAGGGATGATGTAGATGCCTGATCCCTGCACTGTACACCTGAAGCTGAAGCTGAACAATAATGAATGCCAACTATAATTTTATGTGTGTGTGTGTGTTTGTTTGTGTGTGTGTGTATGTGTATATGTATGTACTTACAAGAAGTGGAGTACAGCATTAGGAATAGAGACAGTGGAAATGTAATGGCTGTGTGTGATGTCAGAGGGATAGTGGATGGGGGGAGGGGGGTTCACACAGTGTGAGGGACATAAATGATAAACGTCTAAGTAGTACTTTGTCTTGTGCACCTGAAACTAATTAAAAAAAAAAAAAAGCAACTCTTCAAGCCAAATATCAAATTCTCATTGGTTGAATTTTAAGAGAAACATTGACATAACGTTCCTGAAGAGTTGCAATGAAATGTAAGTCCTTATGGGTTAACATGGGGTGAAAACAGTTTAATCCTCCCCTCCTGTATTGTGAGCTGAACTTAATAATGTATTCCCAAAGAATAGTGTGTGGGGCGGGGAGCGGGGAGTGAGGTTGACTTTACAAAGGAGAAATCTGGAAAATACCACCCTGGCCAGGCGATCAAGGTTGATATCACTATTGACAAGCCCTGTTGAGAGCATGCACCCCCTGACATGACACAATGAAAAAGACCTTCACCTTTGTGATAGTCTTCCCAAACACCCACCACCTCAGGCTACCCGTCACTCCAGTCTAATCATGACAAAAATATCAGACCAACACACATTAAGAAACATTCTACAAAATACCTGAGATGCCACAAAATGTGGCATATGCATACAATGGAATATTAATCAGCCTTAAAAAGGCAAGAAATTTTGACACATGCTACAGCATAGGTGAACCCTGAGGACATTATGCTGGTAAAATAAGCCGGTCACAAAAGAACAAATACTATACGATTCCACTTATATGAGGTGAGTGGAATAGTCAGATTCATAGAGACAGAAAGTAGAATAGAAGTTAGCAGAGGCTGGGAGGTGGAGGAAATGGAGATTTCTGGTTTAATGGGGAAAGAGTTTCCATTTTACAAGATGAAAAGAGTTCTGGAGATGGATGGTGGTGATGGTTGCACAATAATGTGAATGTACTTAATGCCACAAAAGTGTGCACTTAAAATAGTAAATTTTAATATTAAGTATACTTTACCACAATAAAAGAAACTAAATACTTTTTTAGTCATAGGTCATGGTGGGGAAGGAAAGATTTTGCCTTTACCCAGCTTTCAAAAGCACAATTTAAAAAAAAAAAGAAAAAAAAAGGAAAGGTAACATCAAGTAGTGACAGGTGAGCATCAAACCCTAGGGCCACACCTGACAAGTCAGGTTGCTGTAGACAAGTTATTTAACATCTCTTGGCCTCAGCGTCCTCATGTAATGGATCCAAGGGGACCTCGCTCACCAGTCTGAGAGCATTCCATAGCATTCCATAATTCTGTAAGTATGAAAAGTGCTCAGCATGGTGGCTTTGCAAAGTGACTTCTCAACAAATGCCAGCTGCTACCATTTTGTCCCCAAGATGTTGGAAATTAAAACAGGGTATTTAGGCCAAGGAAAACAGCTGGGGATTGGGCACTGCCCACGCTGGGCCAGCTCAGGGCCGCCTCCTGCTACCTTAGGTCTTTCCTTTGCTTCTGTTGCTCCTTTGTTTTCCTTCAGGAAATGTGATTAGTTGCGGGCGACAGGAAAGGAGGGGAACCTGGCAGAACAGAAGTCAGTTGCCCTTTCATTGGCACCTTGGTCAAAGTTCCTTTTGAGAAACTCCCTCAGGGCCTTGGAGTGCCACGGGTAGGGTGGGATTTTTCCACATGTTGACAGACAGCAGGACTCTGCCCACCGGAAGGGAGGTCAGGGAGAGGGGGTGGTAAGCAAGAAACAAGGAATCAAATTCAGAAACAGACTTCCTCTCTGCTGAAGGTTCTAGACCAGCTGACGGAAAGATGGATCTCCTTAAAAAGACTTGCAAGATTTCATTCTGAGCAAGAGAGCTGGAGGGAGGCTTCCATTTCTTGACAACAGGAGACGAAGAAGCAGACTTCAGAACCAGATCAACAACCTCGTCTCACTACTGCATGGAGAGAGGGCCCAGGAGGCTCCATCCATTAACCCTGTGCCAAACTCTACTGTGAGTCACCCCTAAGCCACGGAGAAAGGAAACACTCATAGGAGACACCACCTCTGGGGCTGAAAGAGACCAGTGTGTACAAAATCCTCCAATGCGGGGACCTCATTTGATCTACCTCTGTAACACCAGAGCATGGCCCAGGGTGTGGACCACACAGGGAGTGCTGGAGGAGAGTAGGAGGCAGAGGGCAGGGAAGGCAGGTGGACAGACAGACATGAAGTAAGCTGCTGGCTGAGTTAACATTACTAAACTTTTCAGCACTTCATGTTTACATCCCATCAGGTGTGTGTAGAGAGACCATGGAGGCACCCCCAAACTCTGAAACCAATGAGTGATGGAGGCCACTGGCCTGACACAAAGGCTCCTTAGAGATGGAAAGGCTTCCAGGAACAAGAGGGGAAGAGTTGTAGAGGTTAGTTGTTCCTCGGCTATGATATGGACATATCTTAACAGAGAATGGAAAGAAGGAAAATCATTTAGAAATTGAAGAAAGGCCTGATGGGAGACTCAAATGAGACAATGATTATCCGGTACGTAGCACAGTACCTGGTGTGCTCAATAAATGGTAGTTTTTATCGTTATAGTATTCACAAGAACTGGCTCATACCTAAGCAAAAATGGATGAGAGGATGTTCAACCTCACCCATAAATAAAGAAATGCAAATTTAAGCAAAAATCTGCATTGCCGTTCACCCATCAGATTAACTAAGGTCAAAGTCCAGTGAGACAGGGCATAGGGAAACGAGCTCTCCTGCACCACTGATAGAAATATAGATTGCTACCATCTCTCTTGAAATGCTAGATGGGAAGACATTTTGCTGCTGGTATTACAACGGTAGGATTTCACACTGCTCATATACTCCTCACACAAGTTAACAAAAAGGTGTCTAATCCCAAAGGTTTCCATAGCAACATTATCACAAACACAACAAAGGACCAGGGACAACTCTGCGTCCATCAAGAAGGAAATGATTTCTCACCAATAAGGAAATTATACTGCCTTCATCCAAGGACAAACCACGCTTGTCACAAAAATGTCTGGCATAGCATATTGTGTGTGCTGACAAGGAACCATTCCAAGATGTATTGTTAAGTGAGCAGGTCAAATCCACCGAATTACATGTCATCACGTCACTGTCTCATGTCTGCCCAGCCCTTATAACCATCACTATTTAACTTGGTTCACTTCTTTACGGTCAATCTCTCTCCCATCACAAAGTAAAAGCAGGAGCCATGGTGATCAAATGTGAACGCCTAACTGATGAACTCCAAGTGGTCTGTGGCAGAGACGTTGTCTCTGCAGATGGACTCAAGTTTTCCCCTGAAAAGAGGCTCCACACAGGTGAAGCTGCTCTCACCATCAAACCCCCAGCACCTCACATAACGCCTGGCCCTTTGTAGGTTAAATCTGACCTCCTAAGGACCTCTCCACACCACAAAACATGCTCCATCCAACTCCCTGGAATATTTAAAGAATGAAAATCGGAGTCCACAATGATCCAGAGAAAAACCACAAAAACGGGAATGAATCTTACCTGTTTCTCCTGGTTTGATCCACAGAATAAATCTGCTTTCTCAGCCAACTTGGAAGAGAGTGGAGACAAAAACAACAATGAGAGTGAGAGAGCAAGTTAGAAAATAATGCAAGTCTGAGTTCTACAGGATGGGAACAAAGGAAACTGGGAAGGGTTTTCCAGCTTTCTAACTCAGAAAGAAAGCAATTTTCTCCTTGTGGTTGAAATGCCCTAGCTGAGCCGAGAGGCCTCTTCAGCTTGTAGGGGCTGGCATTCTTTAAACTGACGATTCCCTCTGATGGTATCCGTTAATCCCCAAAAAGCTGGTAGGAAAAAAATGGTGGAAATCAGTGGGCCTTGGTTTACTAGGGGGACAATAATTCACACACCAATCCCATCCAGATATCCACAACATTGACGAGACAGTCCTGAGTGGCAGACCTTGCATCTGACTGTCCTTTAATGAGTCAGCTTAATGCCTTCTTACATCCTGTAAGAAGGAAGCCCTCCAGCCATCCCCTCAAATGAAACACCAATGCGTGTTTCTGTCTCAGTTCCAATGCACTCTTCACGCCAACAGGCCAAGGCTCCAACCCAAGAGAGGCTCTTCTGTGGGACATCGGAGCGTCCACAGCCACTACTGGGTACCTACTGCATACAAGGCACTCAATGAGCCTCCAAGATGAAATGTCCCATTTTTCTTTCCTTTGCCTATGTTGGCTAAAGGAAGCAGAAGAAAAGAATGAGTGAGCGAAAACAGAGACAAACAGGCCCATACCTCTCAATGATGGTAGGTGTAGACGCGCTCATCACCTCTTGGTGTAAGAGTTTCAAGCCCGAGAGCCACTTCGTTGCATCTTCCTTAGAGTCAGCTACAGAGGTGAATGGGAACAGAAACGTTGTGTTACTCCCTGGGAAGACCACTGCTTAGAGACTCCGGCCCCGGCCTCCCTGGCCTCCCCAACCCCATATAGACCGTGGGGATGGGAAAAGCCTGTGTCGGTTTGTAGTTTTGCAAGACGGCACCAAGAAGGCATCTCCTTCCCACCGTCATGATTCTAAGATGTGTTTTTTGTCTGAGATGTGGCCATGGGCCCAAAATGAGCCTTCGACAAGCGTGACAAGGAGGCGATATTTTTTTCAAGAGTTTTAGTTTTTACCCCTATGCTAATGAATAAGATGCAGGGCCTGGAGTAGCCTGTACCACAATCCTGAGCAGCCCTCAGCATTTCCCATTTCCAACCAAGGCCAGAGAGAGGAGCGGAAAGTAGGTAACGCTGACGCCCATACGGGAAGCGGCAACACGTGGTGGTGAAGAGCTTGGCATCATCACCAAGTCCCACGGTACCACCTCAGGGCTGTGTGACGTTCAGCTGGGTACTTAACCCCTTTGCACCTAATTTCCTCATCAGTGACATGGAGCTAGCAACGCAAACACCTCGTCAAGTCAGTAAACATCTAACCACCAGGTGTCTTGTTAGTCCAGACCAGACCATGCCAACATTGCTGCTCTCGTTCTTCCTGCGCAGATGAGGAGAAAAACCAAGGCTCACAGGGTTTAGAGTCCTGTCCAAGAGCCAGTAAAAGAAGCTGGGATCTGAATCCGTGTCTTGCCCACCGCTCGACCTGACCTTGAATTCCAGAGCTCTGGAAGAGGAACCCCAGAGTGGGACACACACCAAAGCTGGCATCCTGTGCTCCAAGTCTTGCTTGGATTCTCATGGTCTCCCTACCAAGAACCACAGCCAGGCCTCAGCCTACAGTGGGGCTCAGTGGACACAGCTCTAAAGGTTCATGGTCACGAGCCCTTTCTCTCCTGCCCATCTCTGCCACCTGCCACCCACCACCAATCAGACACGCACTCATTTCCCACATCCAGCTTGCTATTTCCCTCCTTCTAGCCCTCGCACATGCAATGTCCTCTCCTTGGACCATCTTCCCTCTTTCCCTCTAACTCCTACTAATGCCTCAATAGCCAGTTTAAAAGTGGCCTCCTCCACAAAGCCTTCCCTGGCTGCAGGCACTCTCCTCCTCAGCGCAGTGCATTATGCATGGACTACTGCTCTTACTGCAGTGTACTGTTAACTTCCTGTCTACACACCTGTCTCCCAAATAGACTGTGAACTCCTAATAGGCAGCGACTGGGGCTTATCCACCTTTATAGCCCCACTGCCATCTGGCACAACCTAGTACAGAGCATCTGCTCAAAAGACTCCTGGCGAAAGAATGAATGAGAAATTAAATCAATGGGAGCTATTAGACCCTAAATGAAATGTCCCGAAGGTGGCTCATCTTTCATAGTTTCCCCCCACTTTGGTCTACTTTCAATGGTATTTATTTTCTGACTTATCAGTCATGATTATGCACATGGTTCTAAGTCAATAAATTCTAGGATTGGACCTGAAGGTAGCTCCAAGCTTCTGCCCCTGAGTAAAATGCCTGAGCTTTTTCACAGCTCTTCTTCTGGCCTCTCGGAGGCCTCTTTGGCTTTTTGGTGGATTTACAGGGAGGGCCAGAAATCTCACACATGTTTGTCTATGTGTGTGTGTGCATGCATGTGTGTGCATGTATGTGTGCATATATGTGTATGTGTATGTATGTGTCTCTATTGTGTGTGTGTGTGTGTGCACGTTTACGTGTGTGAGATACAAGAGTTCAAGGAAGTTCCTTTAGTTCAGTCACGTTGAGTAAATGATGTAGGCTAGTCTCAGTTGGACAGTTACATAGGTTTCAGCCTTTAGCTCTCAGCATGAGCCATAACATAACCCTTACAACATCCCAAAGAGGTCAGCGTTATGATTCTTCCCATTGCAGTTGAGAAACTGCAGCTCAGAGAGGTTGAGTAGCTTGCCCAAAGTCACACAGCTAGAAAGGGGCAGGGTTAGGATTCAAAATCACGATGCCCCGAAACATGCCTTAGCAGGCAGGCAGGTGTGAGCATCCTGCCATTAGAGAACGTCCTAGGAAGGAAACTGAGGCACAGGGAGGATGAAAAAGCGCCCGGATGTGTACCTACCTGCTAAGCTGAGTGTGCTGAGGACAAACTGGCTGCCATACAAGATGGTAAAACAGCAGTCTTCCTTCTGGCGGACTGCTTTTGCACGCTCAAAATCCTTGGAGTTCTTCCCTGGGCGGATTTCCTTTATTTCCATGATATCCACTAAAAGAAAATTAACACGAGCCAATTAGAAGCTGAGTTCACCACCAACCCCCGCCAAGGCTGCAGCCACCTGCCTGCACTCCAGACACATAGCCCAGCTCCTTCATGCCACAGAATGAGTTGTCCCAGCCTCTCAGCCCTGCCCAAATCACATGATTATGTGCAAATAAATAAAATGCTTGTTATTTTAAGCCACTAAGTACTGCAATAGTTGTACAGCAATAGATAACAAAAACAAAGAAGAAATCCATCCTAACCCAAGCAAGGGAGACCCCCTCTCCTGCCATAGGGTAATCAGTGAACTGTGTACTGTCACAAAGAGACAGGCTCAACCAGTCCCTTCCTCCCATTTCTTCTGTCAAAAAAAGCACCTTTTCCTGGGTGGGACCCATTCCACATGCTTCGGATGAAACCGATCCACCCCTCCGAACCTCCGACCACAATAAGCCAAAGATGGGTCCAAGGGTCCTAGGAATGACCAAAGTGCCCACCCCTGGCATAGTGACTGGTTCAGGAACAAGCCCATGGCCCAAGCTGGGCCCATCAGCATCCTCCTGGGAATTATTTGGCCAAAGCTATTCATAAACTTTTTCCTGCTGCTGCTGCTGCCACCTGACTGATAAAACATGAGTCTGGGGTAGCAGGGACCATGTTACCTGCCATGTAGAAAGAAAAGATTGAGCCCTGATACACTCTTTGAACCCCTGGGTCCAGTCAGGCTTGAAGCCACTTCTGCCCTGGAACGTATTACTTACGTGATGCAATAAATCCTTTTTTTTTAATTACAGTTTATTGCGGTGACAATGGGTAGTAAAGTTACATAGGTTTCAAGTGTACACTTCTGTATTACATCATCTATAAATCACATTGTGTGTTCACCACCCAGAATCAGTTCTCCTTCCATCACCATATAGTTGATCCCGTTAACCCTCATCTACCAAATTATTTTTTCTTAGGTTTGTATGAAATGAGTTTCTGTCCCTTGCTACCATAAGAGTCTGGGTACATACATCTAAGTGCTTGCATTGAACAGAAAAACAGGAAAGAGAGGTATTCCTGGAAAAGAGAAGGTAGGGAAGGAGATCTCAGCTCTGACCTGGGATCAAGGAAGAAGACAGATGAAGTTTAGACAGATGAACAAAGGCACATAGAGTCAGGGTTGAAAGCAGGAAAGGTTCATGGCCATTCAGAGGTAGCAGCAAGAGTGGGGATACGGAGAATGAAATCATAGGAGAAAGAGGGGATGAAATGAACTGAAAGTTTTCTGCCTTTTTACCAGGCTCTAGCTAGATTGAAAACACTTTGGGGGACCAAAATCATGAAGTAACATGAAAAGACTTTAAACAAACACCATTTATTCTGTATCGTGTGTGTTGGACAGTGGTTACACAAATCTATACAGGTGATAAAATTCCATAGAACTATTCACCAAAATATAAAGGAAATAAAACAAAAAGCAAGTGCATGTAAAAAATGGTGAAAAAACAATGAAGGTCTGTAGTATATTTCATAATAATGTCTAGTGTCAATTTCCTGGGTTTGATAACTATGGTTATGAAAGATGTTACCACTGGGGGAAGCTGGATGAATGGTACACATTCTGTACCATTTTTGCAATGTCTGCATGCATCTAAAATTGTTTCAAAATAAAAAGTTTAAAAACTAGTTATTAACTACGGGTGGCCCTATTATTGGGAGGGGGGTGGTGTCTATAAACCTTGGACAGGTAGAAGGGTGGGGGGTCATATCCCCATTTTTCACCCATCCCTGAAACATGGGAGTCTTATCTCTTCTCTTTATCTTCAGTCCTCAAAAATAAACAACAAAACACAGATCCTTTGTGTGCTCTGAAATTCACAACCTTCTAGGAGGAAATCAGCATTGCTGATTTAACTGCTTTTGCAGTTATCTAAGAACATGAAAGGTATTAAGGTTTGTTCTCAGAAATGAGTTACTCACCCATCCAGTTGACTGTCAGTCAAGAGTCTAATGATTCTAAACAAATACTCTTTTTTTCTTATCTAGTCAAACAATGATGATCTCACCAGTTTCTTTCCCCATAAAACATCTCCAAGAGATAATCTTTAAATTAGCCTACTGTAAGCTTTTATCCTTGCAGCCAAATTATAATAAAAATTTGACACATGTATGAAACAAAAAGAAATCTTCGGATAATGTAACACAGTCTTCAGGCAGTCACCAAGTCTTATCAATTCTACTTTCTAAACTGCTCTTGAATCTGTCACCTTCTACGGTATCCATTTCCATGGGCAACACCATAATCCAAACCACTGTTATCTCTTGCTTGGTCTACTGAAATGGCCAGAAGTTACCCCCAGCGCCATGTTTATGAAATGCAGATATGCTCATGCAACTCCCAGGCTTCAAACCTTCCGATGTTGTCCCAATGCTGTTAGGACTGAGAACCAAGGCCCAGGGCTGACCCCTGTGTGCCCTCAACCTCCATGCTCCAGCCACAGTTGCCCAATCTCAGAACCTCCAGTGAGTCATGCTCACTCCAACTGTAAGACATTCACACATGCTGTTGGTTCTGCTAGGAATGCTCTTAGCTTGGTTAGCTCAAAGTTCTCCCTTCTAGGTTCAGCTTAATCACCATCAAACTCACAGGAAAGACTCCAGCTCCTGCTCTTGTGCAGACCAAGCCCCTCTCCCCGACAGCAATGACCAGAGGCAAATACCTACTGGTGTGAATCGTGGATTCAGAGCTCTTTCCCTAGGTGGTGCTCCTTTCCTCACCACTATCCCCACTCCAAGGAGAGGGTGTGGTGTACAGCGGAGCCCAAGAAATAGTTGTGGAAAGGGAATGGGGACAGAGAGAGACAGGGAAGCAGATAGGGACAAAACTGGAAATGGGGCTGAGGGGGAGACACACACACATACACACACACAGATATGAACAAACACAAATGGAGACACCTAAACAGGGTGAAAGAAGAACAGAGACACCAGCCATGACCAGAGGACAAGCCACCCAGATAAGGAGAGAGGTGCAAACATGCACACATGCAAACTCAGAAAGAGAGAAAGAAACATGGGAGACAGAAAGAGAATGAAAGATAAACACGCCACTCTAATGACACAAACCCCCCTAATCATCCATATACCGCCTTTCAATTCAGTGTAAGCAAGCATCCTTTGGAGGCCAGCCCTGCCCCAGAGAGGACGGCAGGTATCCACCTTCCTCAGCCAGGACTGGTCACCTCCATTATGGCATCTGACCACTTCCCTCTTTCTTCTCCCCAGATAAGTATTGGCTTATTCATCATACTTCTGAAAAGACTATGCTCTCTTCATTGAATTGCCTTTGTTCCTTTGTCAAAGATTAGTTGACTATATTTGTGTTGGGTCTATTTCTGGGCTCTCTATTCTGTCCCATTGATCTATTTGCTTAGTCTTTCCCTAATACCGCACTGTTTTGATAACTATTAATATACAGCTTTATAGTAAGTCTCGAAGTAGTGTAGCATCAGTCCTCTGACTTTGTTCTTCTTCTTCAATATTGTGTTGGATATTCTGGGCCTTTTGCCTTTCCATATAAACTTTAGAATCAGTTCATCAATATCTACCAAATAACTTGTTGGAATTATTATTGGGATCGTGTTGAATCTATAGATCAAGTTGGGAAGAACTGACATTGAGTCTTCCTATCTATGAACATGGATTAGCTATTCATCACACTTTTAACCGTTAGCCAGACCTTCTGCTGGATGTACTTACTTGGTCCTGGCCCTCAAGAGTCTTACAGACACATCAGCATCATCCGTGAGGATAAAAATAAAGGCAATAAGAATCACGTAAAACTCTTACTTACTATGTGCCAGGCACAGGGCTAACGCTTTCCACGCCATTGTTGGCCAGTTCCCTGGAAGCTGAGCCTGAGGTAGGGATTCTTGTTCAAGTGTTTACTGGGGGATGGATGGTGCTCAAAGGAGAAGGGAGTGCGGGAGCAGGAAGGGGTGAGAGAAGAAAGCTAAACTAGGCGGTGGTCCCAGCGGAGGATGGGCTTCGGACTGGTCTCCTGGGGGCTCTGGAGCATGGACCACACCAGGTAAGTGAGTTCTCCTGGAGGCAGAGCGGCTGGCCTCTCGTCCTCCCTGCCTCCAGCAGCTAGGAGAGGGGTGTACAGGCCTGGTAACGCAGTCTGGGCAGGTCAAGACGGCACCTCGACGCTGATTCCTCAATTCTCACAACAACACTGTGAGGCAGGTACAACCACTGTCGCTATTATACAGATGAGGAAACTGAGGCATGGAGAGGTGATGTACATTGGCCAGGTTCACCAGCCAGCAAGTGGAAGAGCCAGGATTCAAACCCTTATATTGCTTCCTGTGGTCAAGCAAGCAACTACGGGAGCAGCAGTAGGATATGCAGCCCTCTCCCCACTGTGCTCCAGCAGCCCGTCCCACCACATGTGCACGCACGCACACACAGGACGCCTCCTGCCCACCTCCGGCTCAGGTAAGTGACTTCATCCCATAACGCCTTCCTTCCCCACCTCCCTTCATTAATCCATCCTGTTATTTTCATATCTGTGCTGTAAAAGTCTTCACTAGCACCATTTGTATTTATAGACTTATTTGTTTCCCTGTGTAACCGCTCCCTCCTCTAAGCCCCAGGAGAACAGGGATAGTGTGTGTCCCATTCACAACTGGAGGCTCACTGCCACCTACATCAGAGCCTGGCTCAGAATAGAAACGCAGATACCCACAGAATGAATGCATTAGGTTTCTCGGGTGTTTTGGTTTGGCTTTCCCCAGAAGCAGACCCCAAGACAAGGATACGAGCACAAACAGTGTGTTTAGGAGGTGATCCCAGGGAACACCAGTAGAGGAGTGAGGAAGTGACACGGAGAAGGGAAGGAGTAGATAAGGGGGTTGCCATGTTATCAAGTTGGTATCCCGTGGACATCGGGAGTTGATCCCACAGGGGACTCAGAGTCCTCAGAGTTGATCCGTCCCACTGAGGAGCAAGGGAGCTGGGGTATTTATCCCCAAACCTCCATCTGCTGTGGGTTGAGAGCTTCTGGGGGCCTTAACTCCCCAGGCCTCAGGCAGAGGGCAGCAGTGATCAGACAGCACGCTGCCTTCAACACGCAGAAGCGGGTGCTAGTGCAGTCAGGGTCAGCCCATGGCAGCCTCTGCTACCGCAGGCTTGTGATTTCTGCTCCACCCCAACAAGACGCAGGGTTCAGCATGTGTGAGGGGCTCAAAGGCCCAGGATCTCTCTAGTTCAGACAGGACAGTGACGCATGCAGACAAGTCCCAGTTACTGAAGAGAAGGGTTTCTCTGGGCTTCCCCAGGAGAGCCGCTACAGGGAAACGGGACAAGGTGTTAGTGCCCTCTGTCCGTCCCATATCCCTAACAGCGTCTCAGATCAACAGGTGGTTCTGGAATTACAAATATCAGCGCATGCGCTCTCACTCTCTCTCGCTCCCCGTCAATGTTACATCTGTATTAAGATATAGTTCACATATCATAAAATTCATCCAATTAAAGGGTACAGTTCAATGGCTCTTAGTGTATTCACAGACTTGTACAACCACCACCAGAGTCAACTGAAGAACACTTTCATCACCACAAAGAGAAACCCATACCCTTTAGCTATCACTCCCCATCCCCCGCTCAGCCCCACACCAGCCCTCGTAAACCACGAATCTACTTTCAGTCTCTATAGATTTGCCTGTTCTGCACATGTCATGTACATGGAATCATACAGTAGGTGGTCTTTTGCATCTGGCTTCTTTCACTCAGCGTGATGTCTTCAAGGGCCGTCCGTGTTGCAGCATGTGTCACTGCTTCATTCCTTGCTACAGATGAATAATAGTCCATTGTATGAAGAGACCGCATTTTGTGTATCCATTCATCCACTGAGGGACGTCTGAGTTGTTTCCGCCTGTTGGCTACTGTGAATAGTGTGGCTATGTACATTCACACCCAAGTGTCTGTCTGAACACCTGCTTTCAATTCTTTTGGGTATCTCCTAGGAGTAGAAAGCAGTCCCCTGCTGACGACACCGTCAGGGCTGCAGGTGCATTGGCGAGGTACCCAGCCATCAACCCAGGCCAGGGAGGGCACGCGAACGTAGGTGGAAAGTCACCTGCTGAGCGTGAGCCTGTGGCTGGGGCCTTCAGGAGGAGAAGGTGGCAGTGGAGCCACCACCAAGCCCTTCCCAGCTGTCACTACCACTTCCCAGACCTTCTGGGCAAGCAGGGGCCAGCTCCCGAGGCACCAGAGGGCTGCCTATTGTTCAGCCACCCCCTTGACTACCAGGAGCCCCAAAAAGGCGGGAAGGAAATCCCTTGCCAATGGGGATGTTTTTCTATTTGGAAATCGGCAGGGTCTGAGTGGCACTTTTGTTGACGTGCCCAGCAGCGACAGGGACAAGGCCCACTGTACTCGACTATGTGAATCCCAAACCACATTTCTGACCTGTGGCTGCAAATAAAATCCCGGGACATGCTGGGATGGTAAACTTGCAGGCTCCCAGGGGCCTCCCGAGTCATGAGAAGCCTGTGGCTGGTGATTAGCAGATAGACTCTGGAACCAACTCGCTTGGGTTCCAATCCCAGCTTCCAGCAGGTGGCGCTGAGCAGGACCTCATTTACCTGTCCATGCCTCCATTTCCTCATGTGAACAGGAGTGGTAAGCGTCTTCTCACACAGTGCTCTTTGAGGATGAAATGAGTGTGTGTCTATATATGTGTGTGTGCTCGTATGTGTGTATTAAAATAGTGCCTACTGATTTTAACAAATAAAGATGTAGTACCTTTTAGTTCTTGCTAGCTATTATTTTTAAGATTACTAATGCAATGGAATAAATCTGGACTCACATTAGGCATAAGAAAAAACAGTCGCTCAATTTATCTCTTGTGGAAATTGAAGAGGCAGATCCATACGTATTGATGTGGAAAGAAAACTCCACAATGGCTTACGTAAGTAGGATACTGGATGCATGTGCTTGTGTCTATATGTGCGTGTGTCCCCACATGTACACACACACATTTATGCATGCATATATTTATATTGTACATAGGTGTCTGTCGCTATTCAAATTCTCAGTATCTGAATATCCACTAGAACTTGCAAACATTATTTACCCAAAATGCACCACCCAAATCGCATACCTGCTATAGGACATTCGGGTGCAGGTACCAGTGAAAATATTGATGTGTATCAGTCTGCAACAGGAAAGGAGCATGTCCAGTGCTCTCGTGTTGAAAATCATCATGCATCAAACCTAGTGTCCTGCCCACCCTACTGGGTCCTTCTTGAGTCCTCGTGTTTACTTCTGACAAGCAAACTACCAACCAGAGTCCAATTTAGATGACATTTCCAGTATTTTTAACAGACTATTTCATTGTCATTTCTATTAAGTTACAGAGTAGTTAGAGGACAGGAAAAAAAAAATCAAAATTCAAAACCAATACCATGTAGTATCCTACGTCCTTTTCGCAAACATGCCCAGTAACAAGTTGACTAAAGTATCTAATAATTAGGTATTGCATCGGTTGCTTGCTGTCAATGCTTTGTAACGATGCAGAAATATTTGGTGGGTTGGTTTCTAGGTGTTTACAAATGTTAAGCAATACTGGGGAATTTGGATGGGTTTTCTCTAGTTGATTGTAATGCACCTCATTTGTATCCATATAACATGACACAATATACTGCTATGCAAAAAACATGCTCTCCGTCATGTTTTCAGGAATGAGTTAGGCTCAGCTAAGGGGGATGCTCATATTTGTACACATGCACATGTGTGTGCAAAAGTGTGAGAAAATGTTTTTAAAAAAAGATTCCCACCAATTTGCTGATAATAATGGTTACTGGTGGGAAGGGTGATGGGCAAATGGCAGGCAAGCGGGGCTTGATCTGCATTGGTTGCAATTTTTACCAACGGCGCCCACAGTCATTAAGATGACCGACTTTATTTTCAAAGGAGGCTCTGGTGGCCAGAACTCAGACTCTGTACACTCGTGCGGTGGGGCTCAGCAGGCCTGTTTCCTGCTTGAAGAAGTGAGATAACAGCCACAGAAGCAAGGCCTCATCTTTGCTCAACGTCCCCCAACTTTCCCAGCATCACCTCGGGTCTCTCTCAGCTCTGACTGATCTCCTACTGCCCTCTCCACCTGTCACCTGCAGAGGCACACTTGGGTTTTCAGCCCCCTCCCACTCTCTCCCTCCCTCCACCACCACCCTTGCCATCTGTCCCCATGACAGTGTTCTTCAAACTCCTGTTTCCTTTCTCCTCCCCTTCTTGACTCTGGGCTGCTCCGAGGCTGCCCACCATCCTACCTGGAACATCTTCCAACTTTCACGCCACGGCCTTTACCCCGATTTCCACCCCTCAAGTGGCACCATCTGCCAACAAGCTTAACGAAGTATCTTTAAGGAAGCTCCAGGCAGATTCAAGAGGAAAAGAAACAGGCAAGGCTCGGGCACCTTCCCACATGTACTCCCACTCTCCTTTCCTACTTTCAGTCGTTCAGTCAGCCAGGTAGTGAGTGAGCATCATGCTGAGAGTGGGAGTGAAGCAGACAGACCCGGTCCACTTTCTCAGAAGCTCCGAGCCTGGTAGGGAGGACAGACCCTGTCCAAACCAGGCAAGAACACACAACCGTGCTAAACACCTAAGAGGAACAGAATAATGTCTACACTGGGACTTCTCCCCAGCAAGGGTGAGAAAGTCTTCTCTGCGAGCATGAGTCTTGGCTGAGTTCTGAAGGCTGGAGTTAACCTGGAGAAGGGGGAGGAGACAGACCTATAAGGAGTCCTGGAGGGCAGAGACCTTGGTTCAAATCCCAGCTCTGCTTTCTAACCCCTTCACCTCCCTGCCCACTTCATGGATGTACAGTATAGATGCCTGACCACCAGTGTACTTGACCAGCAATGTACACCTGAAGCTGAAGCTGAATAATAATGACTGTCAACTATAATATATATATAGTCCCAGGATGTGGAGGACAGCACAGGGAAAGAGTCAATGGAATTGTAACGGCTATATATGATGTCAGAGGGTCGTAGATTGGGGGAGAGGGATGATCACTTTGTGAGGAGTGCAAATGTCTAACTATTACATTGTTTTGTACACCTGGAACCAATAAAAAAAAATCCCAGCTCTGCTCTGTAATGGCGGTTGGGAACTTGGGCAAGTCACCTCTGTGCTTTCTTCATCTGCACACACAGTGATACCACCCTCACTGAGGTGCTCAGCAACCAAAGTGCAGTTACATGAAATAAAAACTACAATGCCCCCCAGGAGGTCTCAGTCAAGGTTAGTTTAACTATTGGGATGAATGTTCTCTCGTACCACCTTTCAATAACACCTTCACCACTGCTGGTGGTTTCACTTTGTCTCAGTGTTGCTATGTCTCAGTGAAGAACCCTGCTTTAAAAGCCTAGGGTATCGGGTTATTTCACATACATAGCAGCATCTGACCTTGAAGTCAGATAAATAAGATACGCTGCCGAACACGGAGTTAGAAAAGGTTCAACACGGGAGAGTGGAAACAGCCCAACTTCAGAAAAATCTAGCAGCCATATGCTTCAGGTCCAACTCTACCTACCCCAGCTCTGTGACTTGGCATACGTTTCTTTATTCTAGCTTAGCCTCTGCTTTTCTCATCTGCAAAATGGGGAGATAATACCTACCCCATAGGTAGATATACCTGAAAGAACTTGGTAAACTGAGTTTTAGACATTAAAAATTACTTTAAAGCCTAGATAGAGATGGGGGGTGGAGGCTGCCCTCATCTTCTCTGTTAAAAAATAATTAACAATTATTGAGACTGTGTTGACAGCCACTGGCGAATATTTGAGCCTCACACTTCCATATAAAGAGACTCTTTAACAACACTCAAATAATTGGGTAACTATTACTGTAATGCTTTGTATTCACCCCCAATTTTTTTCCATTTATATAATTTTTTTTTTTTTGGACGGACTATTTCATGGGTGTTTAAGGGTTTTAAGTGATACTGAAGAATTAACCAGGCTGCTCTTCCCCCCAGGGAATCCGTCTCCCCAGCGGAGCAGGGAGCACCCTCAGACAGGAGAGTCCGGAGGAAGAAACTGGGCATGCCCCCATCAGCCTCCTTGTCCAGTTCTGGTCCAATCTAGGCCCCAAGAACCACATGCTCTGCCCTACTCCCTGTTGCTCAGAGGGGGGCTGACTCTAAGATATATGTGGGTACCAGTGAGCAAGTCAAGGGTCAGGGGCCAGAGATTTATTCTAAGCCAGACTCTCCAGGCCGCTCCAACTACAAAACAGACCTTCTTGTAGGAATTTATCAGTTACCTGTGCTTCCATTCTCAATTGTTTCCAAACTCAGGAGAAGAGAAAAACAGGAGCTTTACGAACTGGCCAGCTAAAACCCCATACACTGACCATCAAATAATTCTTTAAGTAGTCATCATTACAGCGTCACTTACATTTGATGCTTTCTCTGTCCTGCTGGAAACTAAATGAGAAGAATCCCATGCATGTGATATGGGAGATGACTTTATATAGCACTCACATTGTACGTATATCTTAATTGTGACGCATTTTAATATGAATTGGAAAAAATACACATCCAGTACCTCTAAACTGTGAGATCAAAGTTCCCTCTACATAAATTTTACTGAAGAAGAGTGAATCAATTTTAAAATATGTATTAAGTAGAAAACAGGTGATATGCGCATGTGACAAAATCATTAAAGCATTCAGCAAAGGACTCACCACCTTATACATGGCCTATTAAAATTTTAATTTGCTTTGCTTTAAACCAGCCCTGTATATCAAAATTACGCAGAAGGCCTTCATTGTACAAGGACTATATATACACAAAACAATATTTTTTTTTTCTCCCACTGACTTGACCAGATTTGGGGTTGCAGTTTTCTTGGAGTCATATATGCTTCTGATACTATTTCTCAAATTTTAGTCATTTGATTATCAATTTTATAAAGTTTGCCATATCTGCATAGTGCTAGCACTGTCTGTAATATTTGTCTTTAAATCAACTCATCTTTTCCACTGGAGTAGATAATATATTTTAAGAATGAGTTATTTGGTAAAAAAAAAAAAACTAGTCCCACCCACCCTATATGAAAGGAATGTGTAAAATAACAAAGTCAGTGGAAAGAGGGCACTAGCACTAAATTCTACCTAGAAACAGGTGATGCTGAAAGGCATGGTCCTCAACCTGGTTCTGAGCTATAGTTAGAGGGAGGGAAGCTGAGTTGCCCGTGCAGGACTCACAAATGGAGACAGAAGTAGGACGGTGGTTACCTCATGGGGACAGCACGTCTCAGAGCTTGGGGGGGTGGTCTAGACCCAATCTGGGGAGGACGGGTGGTCACAGACATGTACACATATGTACATTTAAGCCTACACTCCCTATTTGTGCATTTTACCATCTGTACGTTATACCTTGTTAAAGAAAACTTTGGTCTTTCAGAAAGAGATGTTCACATTTCAGAAATGGAGGTAGGTGTGGTTATTATGAGGGAAACTGAGGGATCCTTGTGGTAAGGGATCTGTTCTGAATCTTGACTGTGGTGGTGGAGTCAGGAACCGACACATGGGATAAAGCTGTATAGAACTAAATACACACACAGAGCACAAGTGAAACAGGAAATCTGAATGAAATTGGCCGTGGATTGAATCCATGTGAATATCCTGGCTGTGATCTCACACTATAGTTTCGCAAGATGTTACCATTAGGGGAAATTGGGTAAAGTCTACATGGGATCGCTCTGCGTTTCTTACAACTTTATGTGAACCTGCAATTATCTCAAATAAATTTTCAGTTAAAAAAATACAGAGTATTCAAAAAAAAAAAGAGAGAGAGAAAGTATGCTAGTACCACACAGATGCTGTCCCTGACATATCAGGAAGACCATAAAGGAACTGTGAAGGAATCATGCTCCACCATTGAGTCATGTCCCCTGGACGCTATCTGGAAATCATGCTTCGCCATGGCATGCAAGGCCTGGTCTCCCCTGGAGACACTGGAGAGGGCATTCCTCACCTCCTTTCCATGGGCCTCTTCCCCATTCTAAGAGCCAACTCCATGCTCTGCGTTCCGCCAGGATCCATACTATTTCTAGCCAGACCAGAAATAGATGCTCATGCGGCCTTCTGATAAGCCAGTCATTGAAACCCAGAGGAAGTGGCATTACTGGGCCTGGCTTGGGGGCCCACCCATTCGCAAAGGACAAAACAGCTGAGAACACAATTTCTATGGTGTCCACAAGGAACACAAGTGCTCTCAGCACCCACGGAAGAGCCAACGCACTCTCCCCTTTGAACACCAGCCTCTTATCTCATCACACCCTCCCCTGACCTCAATCCAGCCAGCAGCACTGCACAGAAACATAGTCTCACTCTCTGAGTCTGATGGTTCACCCTTTGATTTTTATAGGAAAAGAAAGGTTCTAAGAACAGAGACAATTATCTCAACTTTGACCAGTTGGGGTAGAGAAAATTCTAGAGGTTGACTGATGTTGAATCCTCCCATGGAAAATACTAGCCCTCATCTTCCTACCTGGGACCTCATGGCTTCAGAGAAAAACAGAGGAGAAAAGAGAAGGGAAGGCACATTTATAGAAGCATCTGGTACAGCCAGGCAGCACACCAGAGATTCTGACACATGTGCACTCCTGTGAGGCTTAAATAGTCATCACATTTCCCAGATGGGGAAACTGAGGAGGCAGATTCAATAACTTGTCCAAGGCCACTCTGGTTGAGCCAGGATTTGAACTCCAGCAGTCTAGCTCCCAACCCTGTGCTCTTAACCACTGTATGAGGTCTGACAATTAAGTTCATGAACTTGTTGCAACGATGTAGCTAAGCCTTTTTTGATATCAGAGGGATTATTCATTATGAATTTGTACCAAATGGACAATTAACCAAGTTTACTATTTGGAAGTGCTGAAAAGGCTGTGTGAAAAAGTTAAGATGACCTGAACTTTTCACCAACAATTAATTCATGGCTCTTGCATCACAACAATGCACCAGCTCACATGGCCCTGTCTGTGAGGGAATTTTCAGCCAGTAAAAAAAACACTGTATTGGAACACCCTCCCTACTCATCCGATCTGGCCCCCAATGACTTCTTTCTTTACCCAAAGATAAAGGAAATATTGAAAGGAAGACATTTTGATGCCATTCGGAGCATCAAGGGTAATACAACGACAGCTCTGATGGCCATTCCAGAAAAATTGCTTTGAAGGGTGGACTAGGGGCTGATGTCGGTGCATAGCTTCGCAAGGGGAGTATTTCGAAGGTGACCATAGTGATATTCAGCAATAAAGTATGCAGCATTTTTTCTAGGATGTGTTCACAAACTTAATTGTTATATCTCGTACAGTGAAAGATAAGTTCCTTTCCAAGGAAGACCTGCCCCCTCTGACCTCACCCTGGCCTAGTTGGGTCCTGTAGGATTCTCCCACTCAGGAGCATTCGTGGAAGGATCCCAGCCCAGAAACCCCTCTGGGCAGCAGCAGCTCTGAGAGTTCATGGCCCATTGACTACCAGCCAAGTTCCTATGCCCATCATCTCAGTGCCTCCTGAAGCCCTAGTAGGTGAGTGACCACTGCTATCAGCAGCTCCATTTTGCAGAAGAGGAAAATTGAGGCTCCCGAAGATTGGGTGAGCTGGGATCTGAGCACAACCAGTCCCGCTCCAGAGCCAGCATTCTCCAAACCCACCCACACCAGCTCCTGCACTGAGATGCTCACACAGAGTGACCTACCAATTCTGCCAGCAGAAAACAGAGCCCTGCCACAGTCAAGCCCAGGGCAGACACACCCGACTTGGACAGAGAAAAGACTGGACTCTCCTTATGAAATATTTATTAGGTACCAGAGCTGACTTCACCGTCTCCTTAATCCTCCCTCCAACCTTGAGAACAAACGCCCATTTTTCCAGAGACAGCTCAGGAAGATGAAGTCATTCATGCAGGGCCGCGGGGCGGCACCTTGATGCCAAAGACAGCAGGGCAGTGAGGTGGGGGCATCTCAGCGAGTCTGACCTGCAGACAGGCAAGCGCAGTCCTTTCCCTCCCCATTTCCGTTTTTGAGGGGGCTGCTCCCCCAACAGCCTCTCAGAAAACCCTGGAGTGAATGGGTTAGACTCTGGCTAAAGTAGTGGGTAACTTCTTTGAAGCCAAGTATCCACAGGCCGAGAGAGAAGCCCAAAGTGCTCAGGGCTCCCTCTGCCAATGTCAGTCCTTAGAAAAAACAGGCAGAAAGACCTTTGCACTTTGTTAACGGTCAGGACAGGCCAGGGGCTTCCAGATGCCTCCCCACAGTGGGGAGTCCTCCCATCTCGCCTGCACCGATGGGGCCACGCTGGCCAGAACACGGGTTCAGGACCCTCAGGCTGCCTGACAGAGCCGGGAACAAGGGAGGGAGCTCGGAGGGACACGGACAGATTGCAAGAGAGGCTGGTCTTCCAGAAGCCCTTCCCAGAGCCCCAGGATGAACCCACACCAAGCCCACTGGCCCTCTTGGCCTAGAAAGCCCTTCACCCAGAGGTAAATCCCTCATTCTTTCTTCTTTTTTTTTTTTTCCAACAAGTATTGATTATTAGTTAAGCCATGATTCAGGATCCCAGGGTGGGATGTACCCAGGTCCCCCTTCACCTCCAGGAGAAGGACAGAGGACAGAAGAGAGGTGGGGTAGAGACAGTTTAGATCTTCCCAGGAAATGTGCCTTCTGCCCGGCGGTCATCCCAGGTCAACACCCAGCATATGGTGCACAGGGACTTGTACACACGCCGGTACCATTCGCACACGGAGACATCCCCCCTTTAGCAGTCATTGCCTTCTCACAGCGGAGGAAGTCCAGGTAGTTCTGCCAACAGTTCCTGGTCTGATTCTGGTTGGGGAAGCGGCTGTCAAAAGGGGCAGTCTGGTAATTCTTAATTTGGTCTTGATGTCTTCTGCCATGTTGCTGACTCCTAAACAAACTCCTGAAGCGGCTCCCGGCTCAATGTGACCCTCAGCAAAGACCCCCTCATTCTTTCAAGGGGTGATTTCATCCTGAGGTCTGTGAGCCTTCACGGGGTCCCTGAACTCCAAACAAGGTGCCCTCATGTGCACTTCTGTAGGGAAGAACAGGTCCTCTGAGGAGTCCATGGGCAGGAAAGAGCATTTATCTCTGCTCAAGGCCCAGCTCAAATGCCTCCTCTTGGTGAGGGCTTCCCTTCCTCTTCTCAACTTCCCCTTTCCTGGTTCTCATCACATTTACAGTAATTACCAGTTTCCCTGTATTAGCACTACGGCCCTAGCACCTTGTGAGCTGGGAACACAAAAGTTTTCAAGCAGCCCCTGACGGGGATACCTGGACCTCCGGCACGTGAACACCTCGTTATTCTAGCACCCACCCTGCTCCCTCACAGCTAACTGGGCATCCACAGTCTCCCCCACCAGACCCTGGGCAGGAGAAACGGGGTCTGGCCCTCACTACGCCCTCGGTCACCTCCATATCAGACTGTTCACCGAAGCTGAACTAAAATGGCAAATTCTTCTAGCAAAGGAAAAGAAAATCACGCATCAAGAGACCTCCCTTTATGTTTTTATTGCTTAACCTGAGGATTACTCCTAAAAAGAGACTACCATGTGCAGCAGAGGCCAGGAAAGGGATGGGAACTGTGTCTACCACCACCACCGAGATAACGGTGGCTAAGGTCCCCCATATAGTCACAAGGAGAAGGTTTTACATGCGTTTCCTCATTTGAGCTTCATGATTATCACCACGATATTATTATTCTTACTCCCATTTAACAGAGGAGAAAACTGAGGTTGAAAGACTACAAAGCCCGCAGCTGGTAAGTGTCTCCCAGCTCCCAAGCCCAATGATGGGGCATGACTGGTTCTAGCAAGATGGAGGCCTGCAGAGGCCAGTCCTTTCTGCTGGGGCCAGAGAAGGGCCTCACTTGCCCATGCTTCACCTTTGCAAATGAGTCCTCACTGTGGTTAGCAAGCCAGCCCTTCATTTCCCCACCAGGCTCAGAGTTTTGCAAACCAAGGTTAGGGGGGTGGGGGGTGGCAGTTCCTGTTACAGCGTGTTAGAAGGTGAGAGTCTTCCTTCCCTTTCAGAGAAGACAAGATTGGGGCAAGAGGGTCTCCTAAGCACTCCAGCCCAGGCAGGCCCCTCCCAAGTCCCCCCACCACCACTACCACCAACTCCCACCACCCTCCCCCGCATAAGATCTGATTCTAGCCCGGGGGAGATCAACACTTGTCTAACTCCAAAGTCTGGGTCCAAAACCCACAACCTGCCTCCCCTTTGGGACACAATGCACGTGCTCCCTGGAGCCCACAGGGCCCCTGGTGCCTGCCCACCTCACCTCTCCTGCCTACACATTCTGATCACACCATCTCTGCATCCATACATTGTCACCGGCCTGGAAACCACACCTGTACAATCTTTGCACTTGCTTGGAGCCCCATCCCCTCATCTTTTTCATCCCTCCCCATTGCCACCCACTGTATTCATCTGACTCCCTCTGGGGTCCTCTGGAGTCTGCTGCAGTCCTTGGTGCCTGGTCTTGCCATTATTTATTTAGTTCTGTCTCCCTGCTCCTCAAAGGCAGGAAGTGTCCTGCCCATTTCTGTATCCACAGTGTTCAGAAAAGTTCCTGGTGCCAAATAGGGACTCAGTCAAGAGGCAAAATGACGCCCCAGCAAGCAATTTGGCAATTGCCATTTACACTGGAATGGCACACTCCTGCCCAGCAGGCAATTCCACCTCTAGGCATGCACCCGCCAGAAACTCCCACCTACGCTGCCTGCAGGCTGCTTACAACTGCAAAGCACAAATGAAATCATGAATGTCCCACATTACGAGAGTGAGCAAACTGGCTCCCATCACCAGTGGACCACTCTACAGCAATTTATAAAAGATCTATCCGTATTGACATGGATAAACCAAAACAATTCAATGGATGGATCCTGGACCAGAAAAAAGAACAACAGTGGAAAAGCTGGCAAAATCCAAATAAAGCCTAGCACTTAGTTAATAGTCACGTAGTGTTTATTTCCTGATTTGGGCAAATTCATAATGTAATATAAGATGAGGTCACCTAGGGGAAGTGTCTGTGGGAACTCTGAGATCTGTGCAACTCCTATGTAGATCCAAAATTATTCCAACATTAAAAATTTATTTTCAAAAAATGCTGAGCAAGAAAAAGGTTGCAAAAAGTTTTAAAATTTAGACAAACGGTAATGACATGTAAAAGACACGAACCTATTATCATGGGTAATGGGGAATCTGAGAATTCCAGTTATTTCAGTATATTTAAAGTATAAAACATAAAAGAGAATGGTACACATCAACTTCAGGAAATGGTTATTTCTGGGAGAAATGCCAGAGGGCTTTATAACCTTATCTGTAACATTTAATATAAAAAGATCTCAAGCCAATATGACAAAGAAAATGCTAAGGGGTGGTAAAACTGGGTCATGGTGCATAGGTATTATTTATATTATTTTTTTATGTTCTGTGATGTGTTTTGAAATATTTCAAACTTAAAAACTCACACATGTCTTAATTAAAATAAACAAAAGCTCATGAATGGGTGAAACCCACAAAAGCAGAAAAAGACAGGGCAGAGCTAAGGCATATCTCTCATAAACATTAAAACCCAGATTCTGTGATTTTCTGACTATTTCTGAGTCTACACATGTCTGAGAGATTCAGCATTCACAACAGAGAATTCACTCAATGATCCCTCTAAAACCAGTCTGCCATTGATGAGATAAACCCACTTTAGGGGATACTATGACACAGTCTATCAAAATGTTCTTGAGATTATTATGCTAAGCGAAATAAGTCAGACAGAAAAAGTCGAAAACCGTATGATTTCACTGATATGTGGGATATAAAACTGAAAACAACAAAGGAACAAGACAAACAAATGAAGAAACAAAAACTCATAGACACAGACAACAGTTCAATGGTTACCAGAGGGTAAGGGGGATGGTAGATGAGGGTAAAGGGGATCAACTATATGGTGATGGAAGGAGAACTGACTCTGGGTGGTGAACACACAATGTGATATACAGATGATGTATTACAGAATTGTACACCTGAAACCTATGTAACTTTACTAACCATAAACTTTAATTTAAAAAAAATATTCACCCCAATAAACTTTAATTTAAAAAAAATATTCAGTGCACACACCCAGGAATGCCATTGCAAGGAGAAATGTCAGCACAGGTGCACAAAGACGCAGGTACAGGGGGATTTCTATTCTAGATGATGGGAAATGACATCCTGTCCACCAGTGGGGGACTTTGGCTAAATAAACTACAGCACAGTCACCGTCTGAAACACCAGGCAGCCATCAGAAAAGAATGAAACAGATCCACGTGTACTGCTGAGAATGCTTACTATCCCAGAAGACAGCAAAGGAAAAAGGGCACATGCAGAATAACAGGCAGCATGTCCTATTTTTGTTTAAAAAATTATACACAAACTTATGTCCATCAGTGCATATGTGTATGTGGATAGATACACATAGGAAAGATGTCCAAAAAAATACCAAAAAAAAGGGTCAATACTGGTTACCTCCAGGATTTGGGGAAGGAAGGACAGAGAACATTTTTTTGTTTATTTTCATTTATATTGTTTGAGTTTGTTGTAGTAAGCAGGCATTATCTTTGTAAATAATAGAGCAAGAATGAGACCCCTTTATCTCAACGTTTGCAGTGCCTACATTAAAAATTAAAAATCTAGGGCCGGCCCGGTGGCTCAGGCGGTTAGAGCTCCGTGCTCCTAACTCCGAAGGCTGCCGGTTCGATTCCCACATGGGCCTGTGGGCTCTCAACCACAAGGTTGCCAGTTCAATTCCTCGAGTCCCGCAAGGGATGGTGGGCTCTGCCCCCTGCAACTAAGATTGAACACGGCACCTTGAGCTGAGCTGCCTCCCGGATGGCTCAGTTGTTGGTTGGAGCGCGGGCTCTCAACCACAAGGTTGCCAGTTCAATTCCTCGACTCCCGCAAGGGATGGTGGGCAGCACCCCCTGCAACTAAAAATTGAACACGGCACCTTGAGCTGAGCTGCCGCTGAGCTCCCGGATGGCTCAATTGGTTGGAGCCTGTCCTCTCAACCACAAGGTTGCCGGTTCGACTCCCGCAAGGGATGGTGGGCTGTGCCCCCTGCAACTAGCAACGGCAACTGGACCTGGAGCTGAGCTGCGCCCTCCACAACTAAGACTGAAAGAACAACAACTTGAAGCTGAACATAACCCCCCACAACTAAGATTGAAAGGACAACAATTTGACCATTGTTCCCCAATAAAGTCCTGTTGAAAAAAAAAAAAATTAAAAATCTAGAAACACAGGGAAGGTAGAGGAATAGCTCAATTAACTGTATGGTTCAGCCACACCGTGGGTTATTACGCAACCAGTAAAAAGGATGTATTAGACTATCTGTGGCAGCTGAACTGGATACATTTCCAGAGCTGGTTTTCAGTGACAAAAGCAAAATGCTGTGTACATATACAGACGGTCAAGCCATACAGAAAAGCAGAGCTAGAAGGGGAGGGGAGGGGAGGGGAGGGGAGGGGAGGGGAGGGGAGGGGAGGGGAGGGGAGGGGAGGGGAGGGGAGCAGGAAGGACGACAGACACACGTGGGACTTCTGGGAGCTGGCAACGTTTTAGGTCAGGATATGAGTGATGGCTACCTGGTAGTTTGTCTTGTAACTATTCCTTATACTCAATATTTCACACGTGTTGCTTAAAAAACAAATAAAGCTTCAAAACACAAGACAAAGTTGATGCAGTTGACTCCCTATAATGACCACATGCTCACAGCTCACTGACCTCATTTCCAGCCGTGCTGCTCCGAACGACACCCTGCCCTCCTTGCTGTTTCAAAAACAACAAAACGAAAAAAAAAAAAAAAAGAAAAGAAAAACACAGCAAACACTGACTGCACGGCCTTGGCACGTGCCAGGATCCAGAACCCATTCGCTTGCAGCACTCACTCTCCCCTCTACAACATGCTGCCCCAGTGCATCTCCAGACCCAAGCCAAGTCTGAACAAGACCAACGCAAACAAACAAACAAGAAACCGAAACAGCAGACTAGGTGTCAAGACGCTTGGGTGCTGTGCAATGTCACCCTGGAAAGAGGCTTCTTGTGATGAACCTCAGGCTCTGGCCTTTCTCGGTTCCTTTTTTCACTAATCCAAAAATTGGAAAAGAGAAGGAATGTAAATTGAGGGGAAGGAAACTCATATTTATTGAAACCTTCTATGTAACACATCCTCTCCGAGGTGCTCTGAAAAGGGCTGCTCCATTCGAGCTTCACAGCGGCTTTGGAAGGCGGGTGCTGAAAAGGCTGGCTTCTGAATGAGGACACCAAGTCTCAAATGAGTTTCATAACTCGCATAAGGTCACACAAGCGGATCTTCCCAGGATCCTCGGTGAATCCCAAGGACCCGGCAATCAAAACTGTGGCTAATACAAGCAAAGAAGAAGCCATCACATGCCACGCAACAAGAAGAATCGCCAAAGTCCTCAACGATCTGAAACAGGCTATAAGTCGTTGGCCTGGGAACTGCAGCTGACTGCAGATATTTGTTTGAGTCAGCACTTCTTTTAATTGAGGAGGTTTCACAATAACAACCCATATTTTCAGCCACAGATCTGTGACCTTGAACCTGCAGCATGGGATACCATCTGCCCACCTTGTAGCAGGCATGGGCTCCCCGCTACCACGGTACCCACCCACCCTGGCATCTTGCCCACTCTGCAGCCAGTGTTTCCTGTCACTTGTCCCAGCCCATTTCTCTTCTTTAGGTCACCTGTCTGGCCTCCTACAGGTAGCTGAGTTTCTGATCACTCATCTGGAACAGAGGAGGTGGGACTTTAAAGGGATAATGGAAAGTCCTAGTCTTGGGTCTCAAAACTTCATTGCAGTTGCACAGAGCAGCCAGAGCTCCACAACCCCATCAACCCTCTATAACTGCAGTAGACATTAATTTACTAGGCACCTTCCCATGTATCCCACATAGGGGGTCCCATGAAATAGTCCAGTGAGTCATATTTCATCACAAGGTCAACAGGAAAATGCATCCTTAGGCCACACAAGCATGGTCATGGAGAATCTGTGGAGCACGAGGCAATTCCTTTAGGGAACTAAGGAGGCTGAATGCAGAGACAAGCTCTGAGCCAAGTGTCTGATCGGTTGTCCAGGGAAAACAGGAAGCTGGTTCTGCAGATCTTCAGCAGTAAAATCCAAGACTTCCAAATGGATACAGGAAGAACTTTCCAAAAAACCAGGGACCAAAATTGGTTGCTCAAAATTGTCTCAGGCTACCGTGAAAGACATATTAGAAAAAACCATGGCAGAGCTATTCCAGCTAAGTGGCTTCAGGAAAGTCATGCTACTTTTGGAGACTCAGGTTCCTTATCTTTAAAATGGGTAGACTAGTCAAAATGCATAAGGAGGATTGATAAAGTGTCAAGGACAGAGATTAGTAAAACCACTCAGGGGACATAATTAGTAAGTGGCTATTGATTTTATGATTTTTAGTGGCTTCTCTAGCAACTGCCACTGCCATTTATCGAGCATGTTATTCTAAGTGTTTTTTTTAATATATTAATACATTTAATTCTAAAACATTCCTATGACATGAGTACTACTGTTATTCCCATTTCATCAGTGAGGAGACTGAGGCCCTCAAGATGAAGCAACTTGCCCCCAAGGTCACACTGGTAAAAGCAGAGCTGGGATTTAAACCCAGGAAGTCTGCCATCACAGTCCACCCTTTTGGCCTCCTGCTACCTGTATGAAGAAACTGGATGCTTTTTCAGTCCCCTCCACTCCTGAGCCTGGAATTCTAGTGCTCTGCCCCTGGCAGGAGGGAAACATATCTCCAAATGGGGATAAAACCCACAGACCTGGGGATGGATCCAACATAGAAGGTGAAGGAGAAAGGAGTCAGGGGGACTCCAGTTTTCTGACGTGGGCAGCAAGGTGGGGAAACAAGATGGGGGAAACAAGAAGGAGTTTTAAAAGGGGAGACCTTAATTTTTGTGGTGACAAGTTCCATTTTGGACAGGTTGAGTTTGAAAGACTTATTAGATGCCCAAGTAGACATAACCAAAAGGCAACTAGACATTTCCATAGTTCGTACTCCACGTTCAAAGTTCCCCTCAGTGAGAAACCTTCTGTGGCCCCAGTCTGATTTCCATGTATCTCTCTACCCTACATGTATCCCATTGAAACATCACCACCTTTTTGTCTATCTCCCCTTTAGATTGTGATTCCCTAAGGGACGGGAACCTTGCTTTATTCAATTTGGGAAACTCAATGCCCCGCAGAATATCTAGGAAGTGACTGGTGTTGAATAAATATTAACTAAATGGGCCAATGAAAGGGATCTCGGACAGAGATGCATATTTAGGAGTGTATTCGTTTCCTAGGGCTGCTCTAATTAATTACCACAAACTCAGTGGCTTAGACAACACAAATGTATTAGCTTACAATTCTGCAAGTCAGAATTCCAACAGGGCTCTCACTGGGCTGAAATCAAGGTGTTAGCAGGGTTTCATTCCCTCTGGAGGCTCCAAGGAGGATCTGTTTCCTTGCCTTTTCCAGATTCCAAAGGCCACGTGCATCCCTTGGCTTGTGGACTCGTCCTCCTTCTTCAAAGCCAGAATGTTTCCATCTCTGACTCTGACCATCTACGCTCCCTCTTCATCTTTTAAAGACCCCTGCGATGACACGGTACCCACCAGATCACCCAGGTTAATCTCCCCATCCGAAGCTCCTTAACTTAAGCACATCTGCAGTCCCTTTTGCCATGTGAGGTCACAAATTCACAGATGTGTGGGCATCTTTGGAGACCACTATCCTACCTACACGGAATCATCATCCAATGAAAGGGGACGTCATGGGAAAGGAAAACAGCAGAGGTCACAAGATGGGAACCAGCGAGATGAACATGACGCCAGCCATGGGTTGTGTTTCCCTTCTTAGCCCCAGTGTTATTCCTTAATTAGAATACTCATTCCTGAATTAGAATGCCAACTCCCACCACCCCCATCACCTCACACACATGGCACAGGAGGAACATGGAAAGAGAATCCAAGGCAGATGCACACAAGGTCCCAACAGAGAGTCACATTGCTGAGCAAGGCTCTGCTTCTCCTCAGGGACCAGCAATAGTCTCTAACACTCACATTTCCAGGGTCCATTTGGTGCCAGATCACAAAGAAACAATGTTTAAAAAATTAAACACAAACCCACACCAGACAGGGAGATGCTTGTTTTAGAAAACACACGGCAGTGAGCCCCCATGCCCACCCCACCTAGACCCCCATGTGGGGGTGTCGGGCCGTGGCAGCACACAGGAAGTCTGGCCTCCGGGAGCACATAGCTCGTTTGCTCGCGACAGCCAGAGAGAGGAAGCCTCTTTGCAGCAGTTATCCTGGCCACAGGGGCTTGTGGCCACCCAATTATAGACACTGAGGCGCCAAGACTGGCCCCCAGGGAGTCAGAGCACCTCAAGTTCCAAAGGCCAGACCAAGATAGTTCATCCAAGACAGAAGGGCAAAAACCTAAAAATGAACAAATTGCCATGATCTAGGTTAGCTTCCTCTGAAACCGTAAAAAACCTAGCATGTGTATAAGTTTCCTATTGCTGCTGTAACAAACTACCACAAATGTAGTGGCTTAAAACAACACAAATTTAATGTCTTTCAGCTTCAAAGTCAAAATCAGTCTCATTGGGCTAAAATCAAGGTGTGGGCAGGGTTGGTCCCTTCTGGAGGCTCCAGGGGAGAATCTGTTTCCCGGCCATTTTTAGCTTCCAGTGGCCTAACTATCTGCACTCCTTGGCTGGTGGCCCCTTCTTCCAACTTCAAAGGTCATCACTGCAACACCTGCTTCCATCATCATGTCATCACCTCTACTCACTCTGGCACTCCTGCCTCTTTCCTACAAGAACCCTTGTGATGACATTGGACCCACCTGGACGATCCAGGATGCTCTCCCCATCTTAAGGTCCTGACCTTAATCACATCTTCAAAGTCCCTTTGCCACATAGAGAGCAGATCCACAGGGTCAGGGAATTAAAATGTGGACACGTTTGTGGGCACTGCACGTGCCTAAGACATACACCTACCTTTCAGCTCCCTCTCCAGTGATCTGAAGGGGTGGGGTGCAATACTTCAAAGATAGCTCTGGAAGCATCTTCCCAGAAAAGCCAAAGCTTACCCCTCCCCTCTTTCCTGCCATGTTTAGGAAGCTAATAGAAACTGAGGCACAAGTTCTAGGACAAGGAAAGAGGAGAAAATGAAAAGAAATTTTAAAAAGACACTCCATATTTGCAGCATCCCACCATGTGTCACATGCAGTGCAAGGTGCTTTGCATACACACTTGACAGTCTGGTCTCATCTTTGCCAGTTAACACAGGAAAACTGAGGCTCAGAGAGGTGAAGGAACTTGCCCAAAGTCACACAGCCTGCAAATGGTGGATCTGGGATTCAAACCCAGGCCTGTTGGGCTCTCACTCTGTGCTGCTCAGAAAAATCTTGGATCTTTTTGAGATTTTTTTTCTTTTGATCCCAAAAAGTTGTTCACAGTAAAACCTTTTCTTTTGGGTAGGAAATTATGCAAAGCATTTGCCACTGCCCCCACTCACTCAGCGACTTAGCAGCGAAAGATCTATTTTGGGGCTTTGCGCTCCAGTGATCTGCTCACTTGGCCTAAAGCTCACCATCCGCTGCTTATATGTGTGTGTTTTTTTCTACAGAGGCCACTTCCTGAGGCTAAAATGAGGCAAGCTGGTGGGTCTGCCCAACAAGACCAGAGCCAAGCTCAGAGCAAGACGCAGGGCGAGAAGCAGAGCCAGCACTGAGCAGATCAGAGCCCCTGAAACAAAATACCCAAACCTCAAAACAAAACCCACCCATCTCAGAAGAAGCAGTGGCTGCCTCTCAAGCCTTTGCCAAAATAAATACACAGTGTCCCAGCTGAAAAGAAGGCAGTAGCCATCGAGTAGCCCTTTTTATTATTTTATTCATTTATTCATATTATTCAAAAGAGTCCCAAATTAAAAACACCTCCTATGTCTTCTGCTAAGTTCTGGGGGTAGCTTGTTACATAGTAATAGATAACCGAACCATTATTATTACTACCAAGAACCACCAACCTTCGTTTAACACTTGCTTTGTGCCAGGCATGCTTCTCATCACTCATTGGAACTCATTTAAACCTCACAACAATCCAACCAAGTCAATAAACGTTCCTCCCATTTTACAGAAGGGGAAACTGAGGTGCCCAAGGTCACCATCCATCAGGAGAATAAGTAAACAGATGGAGGTGTATTCAGACAATGGAATACCACTTTGAAATAGGAAAAAAACAGACGAAGACCCACGATAGCACAGATGAACCTCGTGAACATCACGCTGAGTGTAAGAAGCCAACCACAAAAGAGTACATACTATATCTTTCCATTTACGTGAAATTCTGAAACAGACAACACAGACCTCAAGTGGCAGAAAGTAGATCATGGATTGCCTGGGGTGGGGATGGGGGGCTGACTGCAAAGGGACATGCGGGTGATGAAGTGTTCTTGGTCTTCATCCGGGTGGTGGTTACCATGTGTATACAGATGTCAAAATGCACCACAATAAAATGGGTGCATTTCATTGCATGTAAGTTACACTTCAATAAAGTTCACTTAAAAAGTTTAAAAAAACAATACCAAACACATCTTCTACCTCCCAGAAGATCATAACCCTTAAAGATGACATATGATATATCTTCATAGAAAAGCAACCAAATGCTAGCTTAGTTCCAGTGATCTCTGGATGGTAGGCAATGGGATATATTTATCTCTTACCTGTATTTTTCTGTACTTTCCAACGGTTCTACAATGAACGTGTATTCCTCTTGTAATGGAAAATAAAACCATAGTCAATGTAACTTTAAAAACTAAATGGTGAACACACAATGGGATTTATAGATGATGTAATACAGAATTGTACACCTGAAATCTATGTAATTTTGCTAACAATTGTCACCCCAATAAATTTTAAAAATAAATTTAAAAAAAAAGAACTAAATGGGATATAGTCCAGCCTTCCTGAGATGGCTTAGATGACCACTTCCCCCAAGGAAGGGTGAAAGAGCACTGGACAAGGAGTCAGGACGTGTGCCTGGCTTGGCCTCAGGCTTCCTGGATGCCTTGGGCCCAATCCTTAGCCTGGCCGTACAAGGGGACTCATAGGAGCCCCCTTGCCAACTCTGCCCAGCCGTCTGACTCCGGAAGGAACACGGACTCACCCCAGGATCAGCCCTGCACCCAACACGGTTTTTGTGTTCCACACCCAAGCCCTACCATCCCCCCCAAAACCCCAGAGACAAAAGACCAGGATTCGGATTCCTAACTCTGCCGCTCCTTGGCGGTGTGGCCTTGGGCAAGTCATTGTACCTTTCTGAGCCTCAGCTTCCTCGTTTGTAAATCAGGGGAGTCACAACTGCCTATGAGAGGGGGCTGGAAGGATGAAAGAAAATGATGGTATTGGGTATACCCTAAGTTCTCACTAAAAGGCTGTATTTATTTTTATTTCGGACTTAAAGAGTCCCCCACGAGGGGAAAAAAAAAATTCTATGGGTTCCCACTAATTTACGGAAGAGGAAGTAAATCGCCCCCATTCATGCTCCATTTAAACACCACCTCCCATGATGTCCCCCTCCACATGCCTCCCTTATGCCAGGGTGATGGGTTAGGCAGCCTCCGTTTCCATGGAACCTCATAACAAGGACACCCTCATAAAACCTATTCCAACCATTTCCCTCTGCTTGTGAGCGCCAACCAGGCCTGCCACATCTGACGAAGGCTGTGCCGGATGGTTGGTTCTGGCCTGGCTGTCATCCAAGCCACTGAGGCCTCCAGAAACACAACTCTTGCCAGACAGATGGGTCCTGAAGCTCAGGCCTCCAGAGCTCCATTTCACTGCAGCCAAAGGGTATCCCCAAGGCCCAGGCAGAGAGGGAACGCATTCAGCCCCTCAGACAATGTCTATGGTGTACCCAGTGTGTGACGGTCAGCATGCAGGGTGCTGGAGCTAGACAAACACAGCTCCCCTTCCAAGCGCCAACAGAAAGGGAGGAGGCAGCAGATGCCCAGAGGAGTAGTAATTACAAGTATGACAAAGCTCCCAAAAGAGACGGGCGTGATGGAGTGAGAGAGACAAACAGAGATGTATACTGGATAGAGAGGCAGGACATGAGGAGCTGACGGGACTAAACGGTTCTCTGAGCCAGGGAGGCCCTCCCCAACGAGGAAACCAAGGCACAGAGAATGAAAGTGATTAGAACAATTGGTAATAGCTTAGCAGCTCACTGAACCCTCACAACAACCTGACGAAGAAGTACTGTCATCCCCACTTCACAGACTGCGGACTGGGGCCCACAGAGAGGAAGTGACTGGGCCCAGGTCACGTGGTAGGAAGGAACAGAGAGCAGATGACAGCCAGGTCTCTCTATCCTGTCCCTTCCCTCCCAGAATCTGACTTCTCCCTTGAGTTCTCGTCCTCAACCCCATAGGTTCACTTAAATCCCTTTCTTTCCCTTTATGTAGTAAGGGACACTACACTCTATGCCCCATGAGGGCAAGGAGCTGTCTCAATTTTGCACACCCTGGCTTGGCCCAAGCCTGACATGTGTTAAGAACTCAATAAATATGTTAAGTAAACGGATCACCACATACCCTCTGATATTTTGCATACACATGTAAAGCCTTCTTGGAGGGTAGATGCAATCTGAGAAATTTTCTTTTACCCACAGTGTTTACGGAAGCTGTCGTCACACAAAATACAATTGATAAAAGGTATTCAGAACTGCTCTAGTGCCTTGCACGAGGGAATAGACACTGACTCTCAACCCGATGATGATGGATAGAGAGGGCACTTCACTACATTGAAAAGCACGGCCATTACATCGCACAGCTCCTCCCACCAAAAGAGGGTTTATTTCCCCTCCTTGAATCTGAGCTGGTGTTGTCACCTGCTTTAACTAATAGCATGAGACAGAAGTGATCTTATGCAAGTTTTAGAGCCCAAACCTCATGACACCTTGAGGCGTTTGCCTCTCAGAATGTTCCTTTGAAACCACCACATGAGGAAGGTGGGCTTTCCTACTGGATGATGAGAGGCCATGTGGAGAACAGAGGCCCCCAGCCAAACAGCACCAACTCCCAGCCATGTGAGCAAGGCCATCTCAGAACCTCCACACAAGTGAGGCCAGCACCACCAGCAGAGAAACTGCCTCAGAATCAGGCGAAATAGCAAATAGTTTCAGGCCATTAAGTTTTGAGATGGTCTGTTACACAGAAATAGACAGTAGAAACCATTATTATCACTACCAACCACCACCATCATTCATTTAGCAGTTACTATGTGCCAGGCATTCTTCCAATCACTCATATATTAACTCATTTAATCCACACAACCATCTGATGACGTAGATACTTCTCCATATTTTAAATAGCAGGAGAAACTAAGATGTGGAGAGGTGAAGTGACTTACCCAAGGTCGCATTTGAACTCAGATGTCTGGCTTAAGCCCACAATCTTAATCCCCTACAAATAATTATAGCTTACATTTATACATGTATATAAGTATATACATATATACATGTATACATTTATACATGTATATAAGTATATACATATATACATGTATAAATGTATACATGTATATACATGTATATAGCTTACATTTCTGTGTGCTAGGAAATTAAACAAAGCGCTTTACATAAATTAACTCACTAAAAATTCACCGCAATCTGCAGGTAGTGGCTTTGATTACCCTCGTTTTCTGGGTAAGGAAAAAGAAGCCTAAACAGGTGAAGAAATTTGCCCAAGGTCACGGAACTAGAGAGAGAGCACTCCAGGATTTGGACAGACAATATGGTTAGACAATATGGTTAACCTCTACCCCACTGTGTTTCCCAGAAAACAAGACCTAGCCGGGCAATCAGCTCTAATGCGTCTTTTGGAGCAAAAATTAATATAAGACCTGGTATTAGATTAGATTAGATTAGATTAGATTAGATTAGATTAGATTAGATTAGATTAGATTAGACCCGGTCTCATAGTAAAATAAGACCGGGTCTTATATTAATTTTTGCTCTAAAAGACGCATTAGAGCTGATTGCCCGGCTAGGTATTATTTTCCGGGAAACACGGTATACTCGTCTTCAAAAATTCTTTGAGCCTCCCAAACTGGTACGTTCATTCTGCAACCACAGGACTGTTAGCCTTTCGATCAATACTGCCTACTTCTTTGTCAAACATGCTGAGAGGATGCACTGGGTACCACTCTGTAACACAGCCCACTTCCAAGCTTAATAAATAGGCTAGAACACCATCCACGGTCTCCAGGCAACAAGAAACAGAATTACTGAAATGTAAATGTGGATAGGACCTCAGGAAGAGCCTGCAGCTTCCTCCCTCCTTCCATCCCTCACTCTCTGCCTCGCTCTCCCCTCCCTGCCCCCACTCCCCCACCCCTGGAAGCCAGCCATCCATCATGTAAGAAGCCCAGCTACTACGAGACCACCATGCTGTGCGGAAGCCCAAGGTAGCCATGTATGATCAATAAGGAGTTATTCAATGAAGGACTAATGGGAGGAATGAATTCAGCAATGACGAATGCAAGGACAGAGACAACCAATTAGTGGTCTCTCTCTTGACACCTACAGCCAAGACGTGTTCTCCCGAGCTCACACTTCCAGCATACCAGCTTTGACCACCTTGCAGTAGCAGAGGCTAATTCTAAAGAAACAGGCCTCTTCCCTCTCACACCTGAGTTCTGGTACCTCCTGGAACTGTGGGAAGAGCAGATGGAAGATTCTGAAAAACAGGACCTCGGGATGTGGTTTTACCTTGAGACTTCCAATGGGCAGCTTTGGGGGCAGGAGATTCTCTCTCTCTCTCAAGCCTATGCAAGAAGCCAGATGCAGGAACTCCCACTTCTCTGGCCTCCACAGACCCAATTCTTCTAGAATTCAGGTCGTTGGTCTAAGTGGTGGGCCCCTGACACAAGCACAGCTGGAGCCTTACCGCTGGATTGACATACAGAGCCAATTCTCATCTTCTACAGCAGTTACATTCTGTAAAGTCACCATGAACACTGAATTAGCAAACACTGAACCAGTGCTCCTGGGGGAAATGCAGGGTTGGGTTCTTGTGAGCCTCTGGTCACAACATGTGCATCAATCGATCGGTGCATAACCGCATCTTTTGTGTGTTTCTGTGTGAAGACACCTTCGTTAATATACACTGATTCCTTAACATCGAACTCACAGCCCCACGCAATACGACTCATGCCTGAACGAAGCTTATCAGACGTGTGTTATTTTCTCCATAAGGCACGTCACAGCCTTCTTGTGCTTAGAAACACTGGACAGCACTTGGGGGGCCATGTTCAACAACAAAATCACCAATGAACAGCACAGAAATGAGAAAAATGGGGCTGTAAATAGTCTGCGACAAGGACACTTAACAGCAGGAGAGCTGGAACAAAAAGTCAGCCAGCTGGGAATGTGCACGTAGGATGACTCAAATTTTTCACCGCTCTATGCATGTCCACGTATGATTTCAAAAGTGCCACAAGATTTGGTTGAGGAGGGACAAGTAAATTTTAGCCAGGAGGTGAATTTGGAAATAGGGAATCCACATATAATGAGAACCAACTGTGGACACAGAAAGAAAGCAGCACTCCCGTGGGGCTGCTGGGCTGGGCGGCTCACGGCCACATGATCTGCTCTTTGGACGAGGTCTGTCTGGGAAAGGCGAGAACAACAAACAGAATGAGAGGCAGTTCCTGTTTCTTCTCCCCAAGGCCCTGGGTCCTTGGACCTGGTGAGTTACAGAGCATTCTTCTCCGCCACATGTTCCAGTAAATTCTCTCTTCTGCTTCAGCGAGTTTCTGACCCCACCAGGCAACACATCCCAACTGTGCATTGGGCAGTGGGGACTGGGCCCTCTGACTCACTCTCTCCAGTATCAGGACAGGTGACAGAGAAGTCTGAGCAATCAGCAGCAAGAGGAGAAAAACACACACGTATGTACTGGCACCGAAAACAACCGTGTGTGCACACACAGAGAACAGAACAGAAAAACCAGGGAGTCCCAGAGCAGTCCAATTCTGGCCCAAGAGCTTCCCGACAAAGGGCCAACGTGTCTCTGTGTTAGCATAGGTTCTCGCAGAAACACATGTTGAGACCAGGATGCACATATAAGTCATTTATCCAGGAATCACTAGGAGGGGTGTGGGGGAGTGAGGTGGGGAGGGAACACAGCCAGTCTGGGGTGTATTACCAAGCCCGTGACCCCTGTGGGCAAGTGGGGCTTAAACCCACGAGGCACTGTAGGAGCCAGTGGAGGACATGCCTCGGAGTTGTTCCAACCAAGAGGAGGGGCACTGGGGTATTAACCCACCAGCTTCCCATCTGTCCCTGATCCTCACCAAAGTCATTAACTCCCCAGGACTTCCTTGCACCAGAAGCCAGCAAAAGCCCTCAGGCACAGTCTCAGGTGTTGGCAGAGGTTTGTGCCAAAGAGATACAGGGAGGCACCAACAGTATCTACAGCAGGTTCTGTTCCCAGCCACAAACCCAACCAACTCATGTCACCAGCGGGCTTGAGGAGACCACGACCCAGCTCATGCCGACTATACTCTTCTCCCAAGAGTCCACACGGCTCATGTCCTCACCTTTTCCAAGTTGTTGCTCAAATGTGACTTTCTCAGTGAGGTCTTCCATGCCCCCAAGTCCATCCCTGACCCTCACTATCCCCTCCAGTACTCTCTTGCCATATACATATAGTTTACTCAGTTACCATGTACAAGACCAGTCACCAACCTCTGCCACACATTAGCAGATAGTCTATACCCAGGTGACAGTGCAGACCCGAGTCTTGACGTGCACCGAAGCTGATCAGTGCCTCCTGGAACGCTGGACACCCCCCAGGAGAAAGTTCTACGAGGACTGCCCAGGAATTTGCAGAAGCACAGTTGGAACCGGATGCTCAGACCTCATGACCAAAGGTTACACCTAAATCTAGGACAGACACCCAAGCAGGTGGCAAAACCAGCAGACACACATGATTCCACATTTTCAGTCTCTGAGGGAAAATAAAGGCACCTGACCTCCTAAAGTGGGACACAGATTCACCATCATGGCCATCGCAGCAGCTGCCACATGGAGAACACCTTTGCTGCTTGGGGAAGAGGGAAGACTATGGAGATAACAAAGGAAGTAGACAATGCAAAAAGAAGAAGGAGGTATATTCTAGAACTGCGTTGTCTGATACAGTCGCTACTGGCCAGGTAAAGCTATTGAGCACTCGCAACTGAATTGGTCCGAATTGAGATGTTCTGTGGGTATCAAATAGACACTGAATTTTGAAGACTCAGACCAAAAACAAGAATTTAAAATCTCATTAATAATTATAATTTGTCCATGTTGAAATAATAATAGTTTGGATATACCAAGTTATATAAAATGTATTATTAAAATTCATGCCACCTCTTTCTTTTTTCCTTTGTATCTTTTTTAATGTGGTGATTAGAAAAATTTAAAATATACACATGGCTGGCATTGATGGCTCATGTCGTGCTGGTCTAGAAGTAGCCCAGTTTGTCTACTGCAGAATGGAGAGGTGGGTGGGGGAAGAGGGAGTGAGGAGGTGTCTGGTCAGATCTTCTGCCCACTTTTAAACTGTGTTGCTTGTTTTCTTATTGTTGAGGTTTAAGAGTTCTTTTTATATTTTGGATACAAGTCCTTTATCAGCCATGTGTTTTGCAAACATTTCCTCCCAACCTGTGACTTCTCTTTTCAATCTCTTAATCTAAGTTTTTATATACACGGTGACTGGGGAAACCTGGCCTGATGTGGTTCCTCTAAAAAGCCTGATACCCTTAGGCAGGCCATCCAAGCTCACTTAACTCACCACTAAAAGGGCTTAACTCACAGGCTTATTGTGATGAGTGGAAATTATACATGAATATCCATACACGTGATGAATGGCTACATATGTGCTTGTAGCGCTCAGTGCAATGCTGACTTATGGCACGGGTTCAAGAAATGCAGTAATTATGACATCTTAAAGGTGCTCCAAAACTTTTAAGAACACTCCCGTCCTGGTGCCAGCAGTGCCTCCCAGTTCCATTTCCCCTAACTCCTTGTAGGAGACTGCTGGCAGCCAAAGAGCCGACAGAGGGGCTCCAGTGGGCAGTTAGGAAGTGAGAAGGCATTTCCAGGGCTGTGTGAAAAGATCACTAACTATGGGCACTCTGGGTGAGGCATTAGACCTTCAAAAGATGGAAAATCTGTGCCAACCTCACCCACCGCATCCGGATGAACTTGAACATTTACTGAGGAAACTAAGACAGGCTACCACCTTCAAAAAATGGTCATTTTGTCCCCCAAACGCAGAAGTAATGGTTAAAATTTATGGCTCTCAACTCAAGCCAGGAATCACATCCCTGTTAATCAGTGTCCATGCCCACGTGCTCATGCTAACCTTTCCAGAGTTTCTTCACTCATTTGCGCCATGGTAAGCACCAGATACCGTGTTTCCCCGAAAATAAGACCTAACAGGAAAATAAGCTCTAGCATGATCTTTTAGGATGACATCCCCTGAACATAAGCCTTAATGCGTCTTTTGGAGCAAAGATTAATATAAGACCCAGTCTTATTTTCTGGGAAACACGATAGCAATGCTAGGCTCCAAGAAAGTGAAAATAAGATGAGAACGCTGCCCACAGAAAGCAACTGTTGGATGGGAAAACACTGCATCAACTAAGAAGCATAAATAATGAGTTCTATTTAAAACAGAACAAAGAGCCATCAGGGAAATGCAAATCAGAACCACAATGAGATGTGACTTCACCCGCACTAGGATGGCTATCATCCAAAAGACAGATAATAACAAGTGTTGGTGAGGATGTGGAGAAATTGGAACCTCATACAATGCTGGTGGGAATTGTAAAATGGGGCAGCCACTCTGGAATACACTCTTGGCAGTTTCTCAAACAATTAAACATAGAGTTACATGTGACCTAGCAATTCCACTCGTAGGTATATATCCGAGAGAATGAAAACATATTCACACAAAACTTTGTACACACATGTTCACAGGAGCATTATTCACAGCAGCCAAAAAGTGGAAACAACCCAGATGTCTATCAACTAACGAATGGATAAACAAAATGTGGCCTACCCATACAATGGAATATTATTCAGCCACAAAAAGGAATGAAGTGCTAATACACGTTACAACGTGGATGAACTTTGGCAACATTAAATAAAACAAGTCAGATGCAAAAGGCTACATATTGCATGATTCCATTTATATGAAATGTCTAGAATGGGCAAATCTATATAGACACAAAGTAGATTCCTCCTCAAAAAAAAAACAAAAAAAAAAACAAAGCTCAATAGCACACATTTATTAAGCACCTACTGGGGGGCACCCGGTGACAGATGCTAGAAGTAAACAAGACACCACTCGCCTCAAGGAACTAGAATCCAGTCTTTTCATTCCAGACTTAACTCTGGTTGGTAACTCTGCACAGCCATACATTTTTGAAACCATCTTCAAAATGGAAGGTCATTCAAAGACTTAATCTTGAGAAAGGAAAATGACACCCAACTCATGTCCCAGTAGACGAGCTGTTCTACTAACAAACACCTGAGCTGAGCAATCGAATAACTAAAACTAAATCCTAGTTGTTAACCTTGGAAAGTTCCTAGGCTTCCTTCCACATCAACTTTCTCCTCAAGAAGATCAGGAAAACACCAACGTCGTGGGGTTGCTGTGTGGACTAAATGAGGACACAGCTGCAAACTCGGTCTACAGCACAGGCTCATAAGTTTTCCTACCACCATCCCAAGTGGTCATGCTGATGCCAAGGTAAGATCCACAAATTTCTAGGGGAATCATCAAGCTACTGGTTTCACAGCCTGGGCCAGAATAAATGCCAAACCAGGAGGAGAAGCAAGCACAAACCACACTCACAAGACCCTTCATTTGCTGATGGATTTCATATCTGTAACAGATGGAAAGCGGATGGACTCCCAGGTGCTAGCAAGGGTGGAGGGAGACACATGAGTCGGTGCTGCTTTCCTGGGGACAACTGAACACTTTGTGCCCTGAGCCCATGATACAGGCTTTCCTTCCTCCCAGAAATTCTCTTAGAAATGTATCCTATGGAAATTACCAAGGATGTGCCTAAGAGTTAGCTATAAAAATGTTCCCAGGGGCAGCCAGTTAGCTCAGTGGGTTAGAGCGCGGTGCTCTTAACAACAAGGTTGCCGATTCGATCCCCACATGGGCCACTGTGAGCTGCGCCCTCCACAACTAGATTGAAACAACCACTTGACTTGGAGCTGATGGGTCCTGGAAAAACATGCTTAAATAAATAAGTGTGGTGTGTTTTTTTAATGCTAAAATTAAGGAAAAAAATGTTCCCAGGATCAATGTTTGACACAGCAAAATAATAAACTACATAATACCCAAAATTAGGAGATCGGTTAAAAAAAATTAAAATAAAAAAAATAAGGTGGAAAACTATAGCCATTTAAAATAAAACCGAGGCACATACTTGGAATGGAAAGATTTGCACAATTGGAAACCACCTAAGTGTCCATAAGCAAAAGGACAGGTGAATTTCTCCAGGTGGACTCACTGAGTGAAACCACTAACAGTTTATTGATACCAATGTGGATACGTCACAAACATTATATACTAATTATAGATTAAAATTTTTGAAATAAATGTAAAAAAATGCATGGGAATGATAATTATCAAAGTCTGATGGTTCCTCTAGAGAGGGAGAAGTATACATGAGGACTTGGCTATATTTATAACATTCTATGTCTTAAAAACAAACAAAAAGAATCCAAAGCAAATACAATGATTTGTCTTAAGTTGGTTAGGAGGGTGTATTCATTTCCTGCGGCTGCTACACAAATTATTACAGCCTTAGTGGCTTACAGCACTACAAATTTATCATCTTACAGCTCGAGAGCTCAGAAATCCAAAATAAGTCTCACTGGGCTCAAGGTGAGCGGCAGGACTCCAGGGGACAGTCCTTCTGGGACTTCCCAAGAGAGTTCGTTTCCTTGCCTTTTCCAGCTGCTGGAGGTCACCTGCACCCCTTGGCTCATGAACCCCTTCCACCCTCAAAGCCATTGATTTCATTGCTCCAACCTCTGCTTCTGTCATCGCATCTTGGACTCTGACTCTCCTCCTTCCCTCTTTCACTTATAAGGACCTTTGTAGTGACATCAGGCCCATTCAGATAATCCAGAACAACTTCCCATCTCGAGATCCTTAATTAATCACATCTGCAATGAAGCTTTTACCATATAGAAGAGTCATAAATTCTGGAGATTAGGATGTAGACATCTTTGGGAGGTGGTGGGGGGGGGGGTCACCTTTATTTTGCCTAACAAAGAATATATATAAATAATAAGAGTAACAACAACAATAAGAGTAGCAACAGCAGCTAACTCTTACTGAGTGCTGTGGGGTTCTTGGAGGCAGTATCCCACAGTGTGCTATACAATTAGCTTACCTAATCCTCATGAAAATCCAGTGGGAAGGCACCAGTGTTATCCCACTTTACAGAGGAGTACAGTGAGAAGCTACAGAACTTGGCCTTCGCTATGAACGTTGTAAGTGGCAGAGTCTAGATGCGAACTCCGGCAGTCGGACCCTAGAGGACATGCTCTTGAGTACATAGGTGTTTGTCACCTGAGTCTCTACACCACTCTTAACGTCTAAAATAGCTCATAATCATAATAATAAAACATGGTCACCATATAGCACAGCACTGAAAAGGGCACAATATTAAAGAATATTATGAAAGGATTGCATTTTGTAAAAATGTATCTATGTCTTACCAAAAAAAAAAAAAAATTATGTGCACATACCCCTCTGGAAGGGGGGATGAAAGGGTTGTTACCCTCACTCAGTTGTAGCTCAAAACGTTTCTACTAATGAATACCTGTTACTCCTACAATGAAAAAAGATAAAATAAAAGTCGTTCTAATTAGGGGAAATAAAACAAGGTCAGAGGAGACCAGCTCAGAGTCGTCGTCTTAAACAGGAAACCAGTAATAACTTTCACCCTTGGCCACCCGTTTGGGCCCTTCTTGCCTCCCCAGGGACACAGATCCTCCTCCAGCCAGTCCCCAGGCAGGTGTGGTGGGCTGCTGTCACCAGCAGAGGCTGGTAGCAGCCCAGGGGTGGCCTGGAGTGGCTGGGAAGGTGACACCTGGTCACCGGGACCACCGTCCTGAGGCTGGCATCTCCCCGACGAGCCCTGCAGGGTCTTCTCTTCCTGCCACATTCGCTGGCTACTGTGCTGCGCTTACTGTCACTTTGCTAATCTCCATTCTACAAATTAGTAAGTTCCACGTGTTCCTTCCTCCCAACAGAAACTTCCTTCCTACACACAGACACTGCACCCCACTCCCCAAACCCACGCCCACCATGGCCGCCAGCACAACTCCTGTAAGATGAAAGCAGCATCTTACAGCTTCTTTGCAACTGTGCCAGGCGAGTGGAAAAGACCTCTTTAATCCAGACTGGCATCCTCACCGATTCTCTTTACAAAACGTCACCACTGCCCTGCTGACAGGCTTCCTCCAAGTCCAGGCCTCCCCAGACTCGCAGAAGGGAAAAGACAAGTAGTTGAGCTGCCTGCCTACACCTCTTGCTCAAATTCAAGGACCTTAACCACAACAGGACCCCGACTCTCAGGCCACAAAATAGCAGGAGGAGGAGGTCTCTACACACGTGGTCTATACCACAGCCCCCTCCCACACCCCCAAGCACCCACAAATGCAGGCTCTCACAAGCCATCAGGCAGCATGAGCACAGGGCACCTTCTGTCAAGTGCATCCCATACATGTTACATACATTGACAAATGTAATGATGACAATGACCCTACAGGGTGGCTCTGCCATTCCCCCATCTCACAGATGAGTAAACTGAGGTGCAAAGAGACTAAGAGGCTGAGTGAATTGCCCAGGGTCGTGTAGCCAGTAAGCACAGGGCCAAGACCGGAACTGTAGTGTGCGGTTAAAGAGGAAGTCGTCACACAGATGCCCTCTCTTAACCCCAGATACTGCCATCTCTAGAGAGAAAGAAGGAGGCAGAGGCTAAAAGGGCATCCTGGTCCTTTCCCTGCTTCATCTGCTAATCGCATATTTATGAAGTGCCCACTGGGGGCCAGGCACGGGCTAAGTACTGGGGATTCCTCCCTGGTGGGCAGAACGGACGGGTCGCTGCCTTCCGGACAGTCTGAGGTAAGGATGCTGAAGGCCTGGCTCTGAAGTCAGGCACTGCCAGAGGGCAGGGAAGTTGCCACCAGGATTTCTGGCTTCCAATTCAAACTGCACAGCACTTAAGTCTGTTCCAAAACGAAACAAGACACATCATTTTGCTAGCCTGACACACGAAAATGCATGCTTATATCTGAGGTAGACTGGGGGGCAGGCAGTGGGCATGGTCTTTCCAAAAGCGTTCACCAAAGTATTCCTTCTAACAGCTTCCTCCCCCAGTTAGACATCCAGAAGAGATATAACTTGCACCACCTATTCAGAAGCCTCGAATTACACAAAGTGGGACACACCTGCGTTCCAGAGCTTGGCACTACTGCAAGGGACAGCAGCTCTGCGCTTGGCCCTCTGGCTTGTCAGAGCGGGACATGTCCACACGCCAGCTGCCTCTCCCCTCCCCATTGATGGTGAGATGGCGGTCTAGGCTGGGACACCTAGCTCACCGAAAGCTAGATTGAAAGACACCCACGTCCACACTCCGCAGCCATAGGAGGAGCACAGACAACTGGATAGACCACAACCAGCTGGACACGCCAGAGGCCGTCCACAGGGGAGGCTTGGTTGCTTGGAGTAGAGATTTCAAGGGCAGATGGGAGAGAAGCATGAGGTGTAATAACAAAAACAAACCTCACTAAGTGATTTACCTTCAAGAGTGCATCTGATCCTCCTGACAAACCTATAAAGTGGGTACTATTATTCTTCCCATTTTACATGCGGCACAGAGAGGTAAGCCTCTTGCAAGGTCACACAGCTAATAAGTGACAGAGTCAGGATTCAAACCCAAGCAGGCTGGTCCTCTAGTCTCCGCATGTAACCAGCACACGATACCGCCTCTCATGCCCGCAGGGCCCAAGCCAAATGCAGTATAACCAGGACATAAGATGACACTTGGAATACTCTTAAAGTCCTTTACAACAAACTCCAACTTATCCATAATACCTGTGGCCGAGTGGATACATCAAATGCCAGGCTTACCCCTACTGACCCTTTTCTCTTGTGTGTGTGTGTGTGTGTGTGTGTGTGTGTGTGTGTGTCTTCTTATTAGGTCAACAGTCATATTGGATTAGGGGCCCACCCTACGCCAGCAAAACCTCATCTTAACTAATTACATCTGCAGTGACCCTATTTCCAAATAAGGTCACTCTGAGGTACTGGGAGTTAGGGCTTCGACCTATGAGTTGGGGGCGGGGGACACAATTCAACCCATTACACGATCCACCTCTGCCCATAAGCCCTGAAGAAGACAGGCTATGTTCTTCAATAGGAGGCACCTTTTAAACCACCCCCGAGACCCACCAATGCTGAGCAGAGAGAACACTGGCCTCAAAACAGCCAATCTCCTGGCACTGGCTCAAAAAGACCTGCCAGTCAGAGGCTCTCTCGGGAGTCTATCCTTGGGAGGCTGGAAAACCAAAGCCTCTGGGCACAGAGAGTCAAGGTGCAGAGAGTCTTTGCTAGGGAGGGTCTAGCAATGGCTATAAGTAATCCTAAGAGGACAGATGAGGCCATCTCTATGGAGAGATGTCACCACCAGTGGCTCTTGTCATAGATAGGATAGGAGAGTCTTTAGTACCACCACCTCCTCCATGAAGCCCAGTGGCAAAGGCTGTTCATTTTCCTGGATTTCTGCAAGACACCCCAAATCCCTACAATCATTCTACTCTCTAGCCATCAGTGAGGCTCCAACAGTCAGCTCTGTACCCTCCAAAATTAGGGTCTGTGAAAGAGCCTGGGAGGTGCCCACCAAACCCATTTCCCACTCTTCCTGGCACACAGCTGGGCCACATTTCCCAGCATCCTTTGCAGCTAGTCACAGGCCGAGTTCCGGTCAATGGAAGGTGGGAACCTTTCACCTTCCAGGCTTGGCTCATAAAAACCTAACCCATCTTCTGCTCTTCCTCTTCCCCGACATGATCACTGGACACAAAGGTGGCAATGGTAGTGCCACCAGAGAGCAGAGCCCTACCCCCTAATTCCACTGGTTCATGACTTGAGTGAGAAATTTGTATCAAGAAATCATTCGTCCCTGCAGTCAGCCTAGACTGACTCATATAGAAGCTTCACAGTCGTACCCTCTGTCTGGAATGCTCTCTCCCCAAAGCTTCCCATGGCTCCCTCTTTCTCAGCCTTCAAATTTCTGCTCAGATGTCACCTCCACAGAGAGGCTTCCCTGATGCCGGCCCTATTAAAATACTGCTCCTCAGTGGTTCCTCTTTGTCACAGAGCCCTGTTTCTTTCCTTCCTGGTATCCACTACAATCCAAAATGATTCAATGATTAGTTAGTTTAGCTTTTTCTGTCTTTCCTATGCAACTGTAAGCTCCTCCAGGGATCACCACTGTCCTGCTCACTTAATCCCCGTATTACCCGACACACACCAAGTCCTCATGGGGTATTTGCTACATGAACCAAGGAATGAATCCTAAGAACATCAAGCGATTGTCATCCAGGACGGAAGACAACCCTTGAATGACCACAGAAACCAATTCTTCACCCGTCCAGCATACAAGCAGGTCTGTATAAATGCCAGGAATAATAACAACAGTGCTGCTTTTCACACCAGCAGGCTCCACCATGAATATATATCCCAGGAGGGGCGCAGGACAGTCCGTTGGGTGCAGCAAGGAAAATATTATACAAACGGGAGTTTTACTATTTACCTCTTCCTTTCTACAATGTCATGTCCCTTTCTGTTTGCTATTGATGGCAATGATGATGACGAGAATTACAAGAGCAGCGAACCTACCTCCTGGGCGCCTGGCCTTGTGGAAAGCAGGTTACATATGACTCCATTGAATCCTCCCAAGAGCCTCGTGAGGCAGGTTCTTCTATTATTTTCATTTTACAGACGTGGAAATGGATGCACAAAGAGGTAACACGAGGGGTCCAAAGTCACAGCCCAACTAAGTGGCAGGGCTGGCATTTGAAGCCAGGCACCCAGGCCCCAGAGCCTGTGCTGCTGTAAACCATCACTGCACTTCTATAATGGAAAAAGAACTAAGTTTACGGCCACTGGGGACATGGGCTGAATCTCATTTCTGATGGGTGCTTGACGGAAGGAACGTGGGGACCACTTTCAGACACTGGATTTCTTCTTAGACAGGAGATGCCACTGAGAAAACGTCAACATCTTACTTTTTTGAAAACACTTTGATACAGTAACTTTCACAAATACTCATGTTTTGATGGATAAGAAGAAGCCCAAAGATGGATTTCAGAACTAGGTGAGATACAGCACAGCCCCACTTCACCACCCCGGCTCTGTGAGCACTTGTCCACGGTATTGGGTTCATGGTCTCCTCCTGGCACACGTCTCCCCACTAAACAGGCACCCCTACAGTCTCCTTCCTCTCAGCTTCTCCAGCACCGGCAGAGCTGTTCTCTGCACATATCAGGAATGGGTGCATTTCCCTCCTGCTGTCACAAAGTCGGCACAAAGCTGTGGTTCTTGGGTCCCCAGCAGGGACCTTCTCTATCACACACAGAACTGAAACATCTCTGAGATGAGGTAGAAGGAGGAAACAACTCAGAGCAGGAAGAAGATGTGCGACTCCGAAGGCAGACAGAACGCGTGCAAAGTGTAGTTCTGCCCGGTCCTGGCTGTGCGGCCTTGGGCATGTCACCTATTCTCCCCAGGACTCAGTTTCCTAATAAAGTGGGAATGGTTCCTGCCTCACAGGGTCACTGCGAGGATGTAATGAGATTTTACATGTAATGCGCTTAAGGGGCTAGTACACAGTAAACATTCAGTAGAGATGGCTATTATGAATTATTATTCTTATTCATTATTATTATTAGGCTGGCAAGCCAAGAAGCTAACACCAAGGAAACAGAACTGCTCCTATTTTTGAGACTCCCTCATTCATGGGCAGCCACAACTTGCCAAAAATAAGCAGACGGAGAGGCAAAAGCGAAAACGTCTGGATAAAAGCCTATTCAGTCAAGATGGATGCCGTCCAAGCCCTCAAAAGTGGTTCATCACCACACCAACCCTACCGAACAGGTGGTGTCGCAGCAGCTCCTGGGACACACCCCAGGCCTCCCAAATGGGCGAGATGCAGGAGGACCCCAAAGATGCAACACAGAAAGGCCCTGAGCAGGCCACTTCCTACCTGCTCAGCTCATGCCCCAGGAAAGAAAGAAAAGCCACATAGGCAGCCACTCCTTGAAATCCCTCCCTACATTCAGAGATTCACAAGCAGGCCAGTGCGAGAAGGAATCTCTTACTGTATTCTGTGTCAGTTGTGTAATATTTCCTACACATAAAAAAGTACACAAAATAAAATCCATTTAATTATCGCCCAACAAGCTAGGAATGACTGTCATCTCACTTGACAGATCGGGAACCGAAGCACCTGCCTAGTAGATAGGAGAGCAGAGATTTGAACTCAAAGTCTGGACCCAGAGTCCAGGTGGGCTCATGGTCACTTGGCTCCAAGGTGGTCACCATCAGTTTCTTCCCATCCTGGACGTGTATGCCACTTCCTCTCTAAGAAGAGATTCCCCAGTCCTTGAACCTGAGCTGGGCTTGGTGACCTGAGCTGGTACAACTGACTTTCTGGGACTTCTGAGGCTAAATCCTGCAGCTTCTGCCTGGGACACTTGGAACACTCACCTGGCGGTTTGGGGGGTGGGGGAGCAGGGGTCATGTAAAAAGTCCAACTACCATGGGACCGCCAGGCAGGAGGTGCTCAGTCAATAGTTCCAACTGAGTCCAGTCCGACAATCATCACCACCAAGGCGCCAGATGTGTGAGCAAAGATTCTGGAACCTTCCAGCTCCGGATACATACCAGTTCAGTACCATCAAATGACCTCAGTCTAGGCCACAAAGAATAGGAGAATCACCCAGCTGAGCCCTGCCCAAATCTCTACCCACATATCTACCCACTTATTCAATGGCACGCAATGATCCCACTGCACGACAGCCAGCCATCCTGCTGGCCACCTGGCAAACCCCTCCCTCAACTCTCCACATAAGCAGCTGCTCCACTGTGAGGTCTCCCGTGCCCCACCTCCCCCATGCCCAGGTGGACAAAGCCTTCTTTCTCGCATGGCACCCAGCCCAGACCCTCCTGTGGTACTGACCACACGGTCCCGCGATGGCTACTTGCTGAATCTGTTTGCCCTGCAGGGCATACACTCCATCCCTCTTCTTCTCTCAGCAGAGTCTAGCACCCAACATGATGGCACATATGGGCTGGACATGTAAAACAGTTCTGTCATGACAGGGTCCAAAGAGAAACCCTAATATACCCAGCGGTATTTTATGGCTCTAAGCAAAACAAGCACGTGACTTCAGACCAGAGTTTGTCAGTCTTGGCACCACTGACATTGTGTGCTAGAAATTATTTGTGGTGGGGGCTGTCCTATGCATTGTAAGATGTTTAGCAGCATCCCTGGTCTTGACCCACTAGATGCTGGGGGCACCTCTTCCCAATGATGACAACTGAAAATGTCTTACAGACATTGCCAAATGCCTTGGAGGGAATTGCCCTAGTTGGGAATCACTCACTGCTTTCAACAGTGGGATCCATGTGTGTCTGCCATCATGCAGGCCCACACATGGGGTGTGATACCTGCCATAAGTCACATGCCACTTGTCAAGTACCCCATAACCACACACTTTGCTCTCTCACACTTGCCTGCTCTTTTGCAGACCTCACAGTCACCTGAAGGTTTCTGCTAACTAGGACACTTGAAGGAACGCTACAGCTGGGGGGTTCCCCTCAGGACATCACATTTACAACAGGCGGCTGGAAACATGGCCCTGAGAGTCCCCACCCAGAGCCTGAAGTGGTCAAGGAAGCACCATTTCTAAGCTCTTTTCCTGCCTCTTTACAGACCCCACCAACACGGCCGTCTCACACAGGACCGCCACTGCAACATGATCACATCATCCCTCTTCTGGAAACCCTCCAGTGGATTCCCCACTGCCCTCCATTAAAAGTCCAACCACCTAAGCAAGACGTTGCCACCCCTCAAAACTGGACACCACTCATTAGCAACGACAGTGGCAAAAGTACCAGCAGCAGTGCCACGGGTTGAGTGCTTATCCCGTGCGATGTGCTGTGTTGAACCCCTCTGATGTATTTCCTCCTTTATTCATTCCATATGTCTTCCTTTATTCATTCCCAACCACCACTCTGTGGGGTGGACACCAATATTATTCCTGTTCTACCGATAACAGAATTTAAGCTCAGAAAGTGGATGTAATTTGCCTACAATCACACAGCAAAGCTCATCAAATGGTGCCAGAAGTCAAGCCCCACACTGCTTGTATTTAATGAAACAATCAGTGTAGGCTCCGTGAGGATTTGAATTTAATTTAATTGCTGCTGTATCTCCAGTACCTGGAACAGGGCCTCATAGAGCAGGCACTCAAATATTCAAGGTTGGAAAGATAGAAGGATGGGTGGAAGAGAGAAAGGGAGGGAGGGTGGGAAAGTGCGAGGAAGGCTCTAGAACAGTATATACCAGGATCACCTTGGGAGCCTATTAAAATACAGTCCTGAGACCCAACCAACCTAGTGAATGACAGTCGCCTTCAGCCACTCCAGGGGAAAGGAATTGCTTTTAGTTAACTGAATGGGGAGAACTACAGGGCATGGATTTCAGGAGACAAAATCCTATCTCATGCCCCTCAGAATGAGCTTCAGGAGAAGGTTCCAGTAGCCTATACTTTTAAGAGCCCCCCCAGGTGTTTCTGGTGGTCGGGTAGGCGTGGGACCGGCAGGTCAAGAAGAGAAAGGACCCCTCCACTCTCAGCGTGGCACACCTGTATTTACAGTCAGTGTCCTTCCCGCCCCCTGCAGGCCCACCCCCACCCCAGCGGCAACAGGTTTCTGGGCCACCTGGACAGTTGAGTGTGGCCAAAGCAAACAAAATTGGGAGGAAAGCTGGCTGCCTCCACACATGGGTATTTTCAAAGCAGAGCTTCTGGCTCTGGGCCATCTGAGGCTTGCTTGGCTCGGAAGCCGGGAGAAACCTTTTGGAAAGCTGTTCAATCTCACTAATGGTAAGAGAAATCAAATGAAGAACTACGCCAAGCTACCAGCGACTACCTGTGAGTGGCCAAGTTCAGAACTCCATCACAGTGTGGATGAGGATGTGGGGGACAGGTACTGTCACACCTCATGAGCGTTCGTGGGGCATTGACAAACTGCCAAAGTTAAAATATCCTGGAAATACCCTTCAGCTCGGAAATCACTCATAGGAAGTTGTCCTTCAGATATACCCATACGTGTGCATAAAAGGAGAATGCAAGGAATGTAAAATGGGGCAGCCACTTGGAAAATAGTCTGGCAAGTCCCAAAATAGTTGAACACAGTTACCACATGACCCAGCAATTACACTCCTAGGCGTAGACCCAAGAGAAGTGAAAATGTACATCCACACAAACTCTTGACCATCAATGTTCATAGCAGCACTATTCCTAATTCCAAAAAGTGGAAACAATCCACATGTCAATGAATGAATGAATGAATGAATGAATGAATGAATGAATGAATGAATGAACAAATTGTGGAAAATCCATGTGATGGAATATTATTCAGCCATAAAAAGGAAAGAAGTACTGATACGTGCCACAACATGGACAGAACTTGAAAACAGTATGCTAGTAAGTGAAAGAAGCCAGACACCAAAGGCCACGAGACAGAAAGTAGATGAATGGTTGCTTAGGGCAGCGGAGGAGGATGGGGAATAGAGAGGGTGATGGCCAAGGCGTACAGAGTCTCTTTTTGAGGTGATAAACATGTTCTAAAATTGATTGCAGGGGTGGTTGCACATATCTGTGAATATACTAAAAACCACCGAATTGTTCATTTTAAATGGGTGACTTACAGGGTATGTGAATTAAATCTCAATAAACCTGCCACTAAAAAAAATAAAAGAAAGAAAGGAAGAAAGAAAGAAAAAAAGAAAGAAAGAAAGAAAGAGTTGTTGCTACAGTTAATCGCAAAATACAAAATACTGCAAACAGCCCAAATGTCCCTGTCTAGGGGGTCACACGGTCACACTGCAGCCAGAATGCTATGTAGCCATGAAAGAAGGCAGCAACACCTCAATGCACTGATAAGAAACCACCTCTAAGATAATTATTAAATTTTTAAAAAAGAACTCAAGGTGCAGACATGTATGTAGTAGGCACCCATCTGTGTAAGAAAACACAACACACACATTACACAAGCATAGAATACTTCCGGAAGACAAAGGAACTTGATAATGAGCCTGCCTGTGGAGCACAGGATGGGGTCTGAGGAAGAGAGACATTTACATATGAATTGTTTTTGTTTTCCCCCATGCGTACACTTTAATTTTTTCAATTAAAAAGCAGTCAATAAAAAATGAAAATTAAAGCAAGTCTCTGCAACTAAAAATTGCTTAAGTCTCCTTACGCTCTTAAAAATAGTCTTAGACACTTTAGGAACTGAGCCAATTGCCCAATCTATGGGGGTGGGGGTGGGGAAGGGAAGATGCCTCCACCCGGACCAGAACCTCATTTGATAGCTGCAGAACATTCAATGATATGCTTTCTCTGTCCACATAGAGCTAAAGTAAAGTGAGCCTCTCACTCTGTGGTTCGCAGTAAAATAAAACCGGCATTTATGTGGCTACCAAGCTATGAGTTTCTGCAAATGCTGGCCAGTGGCCCTTAAGAGGGCACAGCTTGACCATCAACTGGAACCAAACAATCCTGATGCACTTAGACAGAGCCCACCCCGTGCCAGCCCAGGTGAGTTGTCTGAATGTCACTGCCAAGGTAGGCCTCTGTTACTTCTCCAGTGAACTGGCTCAACTTCCCCCATCAGCTCTGAACCATCTGCATCAGAGCCCCAGACGAAGTGGCACACTTTCATTTTTAGAAGACTAAGAGAAGGCAGACCAAACCCACAACAGCTGCAGTGACAAGTGAAGGCAACAAGGTGCAAAGCACATGCCAGGGCTCAGGGAAGACAGGCCACGCTGCCCTGTGCAGCAGATACTCACAGAAGCCCTCGATCTTGTCCGCCGTCTTACTCCAGGCCACCTGCCGCGTCTCCATGATCACTTGGACAGTCCTCCGCTCGGGGGTGGACTTGCGGAAGCTGAAGACGGTCATCACCGTGCCCAGCTCCAGGGCTCTCTTGATCTGACTCTTCTCATATTCCGGGAGGGCATCCACGTTGACCATGGTGGGCATTGTTGGCCACTCCAGGGAGAAGGATGAAGTGAGGGAACAAGGAGACTGGAAGGGCAGAACACAGGAGCAAATTGGTTTTCGTTAATGGAAGGAGATTTAGGTAACAGGGCTTGGAGATCAAGAGCCAAAATCCTGGCTTGTGCCCATCAGGATGAGTTTTAAGAGAAGATTTCAGGGGCAGCAGATTGCTGACAACTCAAGAGCCCACATAGGACACACGGAGCTTTAAATGGAAGTGGAGGTGTGGGTGGAGGCCTCCAACCTCAATGAACCAGCCCCTCAATGACCCAGCCGTTATGCAGGCTTTGAATAACCAAATCACCCAGCAGGGCAGTGAGCCCTTCCCTCCCCACACACTTTTATGCTGTAGAATATTTGAATAACCAAAGCCGCCCAGACTGGCTCCCACCCCCCACTCCCAGCATCTGTTACTATCCTGCATAGAGATTTCTAACCATCCCTTCAGTTTCTAAGTAAAGTTGGGAACAGAAGGGAGGTGGGGGCGGGGGGACTTCAGAATGTGTCTGTGGATACCTCCATATGGAAGTGGGGCCAAAAGAATAAAACATGTCAGGGCCCAGCGGCCTCAAGTTCAAATGCTGGGGTAGGTTCCTCCTGACTGTGTGGTCCTGGGCAGGCTGGGTGACCTCTGAAAGCCTCAGTTTCACCCTTTCTAATGGGAGTGTCCGGACACTTGGAATGCAATGTCACCAGCAAAGCACCTAGCGTGCGGCTCGGCATCCAACAGGTGTTCTGAATCTCCACTTATTCCCACGCACAGTCGACGTTTATCAGAGAGGCACGGGGACCCCAAATATTGGAGCGAACTTCATCTGGCCTGTCTCACAACCACATCCAATCCACCAGCAAATCCAGAATCCAACCCATCTCACCCCTTCACGGGTTCCTCTTAGGATCTTGGATTATTCTAAGCGCCTACTAACTGGTCTCCCTGCTTCTGCCCTAAACCCCTACAGTCAACCCTCAGACCCGTCGCCGTAAGAATGCTTTTGGAACAAGAGTGAAATCGTGTCACTCCCCTGGTCAACCCTGCCGTCGCTCCCTGACCGTTTGCTCTGCAGACCACCTCCCTGCCAATTCTGCCTCCCAAACATCCGGACACACTGCCTGCCACTCAAGAAGGGACTTGAACTGAAGGCTGGATTACTGCAGACACTATACCAAGGCACTTAAGCCAATGGGCTCATTTCCACGCTTGTAAACGGCGAGGATAGATTACAAGCCCCTCCAAAGATTCTGGTGAGGATGAAACTGGATAGTACATCTCAGGCCCTTAAGACAATGAAGCAAAGTCAGTGCTACTCCGATTTAGCTATTGCTCCCACAGCCATCAGTTGTTCTGTGCATCTTTCTTAGCTCCTCCCTTCCCTCCAAATTCCATTAGGAGTCCACAGTTGTTACCCTGTGGAGAGGCAGGTGGCCAGCCAGGGATCTCTGGGCCTCCAGTCTGCCTCTGATCCCCCACAGCCTCCTGACAAGCTGCTCAAGCCCAGGGCCTCAGTTCCTTCACCTGTAAAATGGGGCTAACCACCCCAAGGGGAACTGGAAGGACTGAAAGCTATAATGTAAGCACATCCCTCAGTATATAGGAGGACCTCCGATAATATTAATCAGCCAGTTGGTCAACACGTTAATCTAGTGTCAACTCCATGCCAGGCAGTAAGCTGGGGGCTAATAAGCCAATGAGGGGGACTAGGGAGAGGCCCAGGCCTTGCCCGTTGCCCCCTCCTCCCTCTACCTCCCACCCATGGCCAAAGGCAGCTATGCAGGTATGCTGGCAGCCGGAGAGGAGGTCATGAATTACACCTCCTCTGTGTCCATTTGGAAACAGATCCGTCGGCTCCAGGATTCTAATGTGAAGAGGTCAGTACAGCAGCAGAGACACTGGGGCGGGGGTGCCAAGGGAGCAGTGGGAAGGGGCCCCAGGCATAGTCTGGGGTGAGGCTGGGAGCTTCGAGGGCTCAGAGAAAGCTTCTGGGGGAGATGGCATCTGAATCCATTCTTTTTAAAAAATGAAGCAAGAGGGAAGAGTTTTCTAGGCAGGCTTAAGCAAAGGCTCTGCGACAAGACTAAGAGGGCATGCCCAGAACTGCACCTGAAGCAAGCCGCCTGCCTCTTCACCCTCTCATCCAGGTCAAGGGGAAGAACAAGGTGCCCGTGGCCAGTCTCATCTAAGAACTGTTTATGGGCCCTGTCCAGGTGCCAGCACCTGCCACCCCTGGTTCATCTCACTTATATCAATGAAAACTGAAGTCCCAAGAGGTCAAATGACATGATCAAGCTCGTGCAGACAAGTGGCCGCATCAGGATCTGAGCCCCGGTCTGAATCCCACACCTGCTCCTTCCAGCACCTGCTTTCCGGCATTCAGAGTCCTGGGGAAGAATTTAGCAAGATAGTAACTAATTGGGCGGCCCCTGTCTCTCTCTACAGAGAAGTTTAAAGGACTTGTCCAAGGTTACACTGCTGGAAAGTGGCAGAACCAGGATTTGAACCTGACCCAGCTCTGTAGCAATTCACCGTGCTGACCACCCCAGCCATGTGCCTCTGGAGTTCCCCATTCCCAGGTCGCAAGGCCAATGTACAGAAGGGCATAAATAGGAAACACACACCCTGTCGCAACACCTCCACCTTTGATTAAGCCCACTGGCCGGGAGGCACTGAAGCCCTCTGACTGGCTCTGGGCGGACCTTGGACTTAACCGTCCCAGGATTCTGGTTATTTCCAGCTCAGAAGCCCAGTGGATTGGCTCAACCATATCAAGTCTCTTGTGCTGCCTCTTGCCAAGAACTGAAAAGACACCCTCATGGCCACATAGTCCTTGGAGACAACCACCAAAATTCAGCAGGGTCGCTACCCAGGTTTGCAGAGTGGGACACTTCAGCAACTAAGGCAAGGAGGTCCCCAAGGCCTTGACCCCAGGGGAGGGCACCAGCCATCACAGACAATTTCCATTTTGCTTCCGCTTTCAAAAAAAAAAAAAAAAAGAAAAAAGAAATAGCCTTGAAATCCCTTTTTTGTTCCTGTTTCTCATCTTCCCTGGGTAACTCTGTAAAATGACTGACGGTGTAAAGAGTATATATGTGGCTGAGATTTGATAAAGGTTTTGCCATTTCTACTTTTCATGTCTTTCTCTTTGAAATAAACTTCTGGGACAAGGACCCAGAACCAGGAAGCACGGGAGTTTTCTTCTCTTTGTTGCTTTCTGCCCACGTTAGTCCAGTACAGGCTTTCATACAAAATCCCCCCAAACAATTCTCTGTTACAATTCAGCACGGTCACATCCCTGAGAGGTCACCACCCCCCTTCTACAGCTTGAGGGATACTATTGCTGCACTCACACCCACCCACCCTGCAGCATCAGCATACCTATTGTACCTATTGTCACTGGAGGAAGAGGCAGTACCATCCATTGCAGGTAGGAGTGTGAATTGGTTCAATTTTTTTTTCTTTTTTTTTTTAGGGCAACATGTGAGCATCTATTAAAACATAAAACAGGCATATGCTTTGATCCAGCAATCACATATGGGCAGAAAGAACCATGCGCAAAGATGTTCCCGGAAGCATCATTTGTAATAGAAAAAGAAAAGAAAAAGAAAAAAACAGAAACAACTGCTCATCAACGGGGGACGAAGAGGGGGTCTCCTTAAACAAATAATGGGACACACACATTAAAAACTGCACCATAACTATTGGAAAAAATAAGGATGATTTATAAGCAATTTGATCTGGAAAGGTTCACAAAATAGGTGACAAAGAGTTATCCCAATAGTATAATATAACTACATTTTAAAAAGGCTGTCTGCTTATACATCTAGGGAGAGTAGTTACTTTGGGGAGAGCAGAAAAGGGTAGAACGGATGACAACTTTTTATTGAGTGGTGACATCATGGATGAGTTTTATTTTATTGTGTTTTTACTATTTCCTAAACTAAGAAGTGTTTTCAAGTTTTCTCACTGGCCATTTTCCACTGACTCCCCCCAGCAAAAGGGCTATTGATGGGGTCCCCACTTTGACTTCCAGAGGAGCCCACCAGGCTCAAGGTCCAGTGGTGGGGAGGGCAGGCAGTGGGGGGAGTCAGTCTCATCCACAGGCAATTTTAGCATCAATGAAGCCTGCAGTGGTTCTTGTCCCTGAGCTGGTACACACATGGCCCACACACCTTTGAAATAGGGTAAGGGCCTGGGGCTGGCATGGACCCTTAAATTAGTAAGCCCTCCCTATAGAACTGTATAGCTAAGGCTGATGGCCCAAGTCCCACGCAGGGCCCTCAACCAGAGGGTGAAGACTAGCCTGCACCCTTTCCATAGATAAGCCCCAATTCTCAACACACCCCTGTAGTGTACACTTGGGAGGTCTCAGTGTCCAGGGAAAGAAACTGAGGCTCAGAAAGGTTCTTCAACTTACCTAGGATCACACAGCTGAAATTTACATTCAAATTAAGTTGATTGATAAGGCCACCTGTTTCCCTTGAGCTAAGTCAACTCCCTCAACCCCACTATGCTCTCTCACTGTAATTAAAGATTAGGGTGCTAAAGAAGCCCCTCCCCAGCCTGGACCGGAATACAGGCGCCAACCACCAGTCCAAATGGGACGCATCTTTCCCTGGAATTCTTCCGCTGTGGGGGTAATGACCTCTTTGGGATTCCAAAACATAACCAGGAAAACGCACAGATGTACACACATAATTATGCATACCATTGTGGGGTGGGAGAGGCAATCATGAATCCCAACACTCTCCTGGTCTCTCCCGGGTAAGGGCTGCGTCTTCGGTATCGCACCGTCACCCCCCCTCCCGCCCACCCGCAACCACCTGTACAATACGGGGAAGTGCCGCCGCCGGCCTGGGCGCACGGAGTCAACAAGCCCTGGGCACAGAGGTGCCCAGAAACACGGCCCGACTCCACGCAGGACCCCGCGGCCACCGGAGCCTTGAACGTCAACGCCAGCGCTCTCGCTACTCCCTGACCGCAAGCCGCGCCGCTTCCTCCGGATTTCCATTCAAAGCCGGGACCGCCCCAGGGCACCCACCGTCGGCCCTCGCTGAGGAAGTGGCGGGCGGCCAGGCTCGGACCCCCGCCTTCACCGCCTGGACCCCTAGCACAGCAGACGAGGACCCAGACGGCGTTCCCCTAAGGACGCTTGCCCGCGCCAGCTGCGTCCTGGCGAGTTCTCGGGACACCACATGAGCTCCCTCCCGGCCGGGCCACCCACCTGGCCATGCCACCCACCTGGCCGTGTCCCCGCTGCGGGTCCCGGCTCCAGGGTCCCGCGCGCAGACGCCCGCCGTCCCGGCTCCGGGCACTCCCTGCAGCGCACGCCCTCCAACGCAGGCGCTGCTACTTCTGCTTTGGCCAAGGCCACGCGCCACGTGACTCCTCCGGGGCCGCCCCCCACGCCCCGGCCCGCCCCACCCCTGGCCCAAGGCGGGTCCTCTACCGCCCGCCGCTCCGAGCTCCCCAGCAGGACCGGGGACTGGCCTGGGACCCGGCTTCCGCGGGCAGAGGAAGAAACCGAGGCAGCAGGAGGGGAAGCGAGGTCACTTGCAAGGTAGAGATAAAACTTCCAGATGAGTAGCATTTATGCATACACGTGTTTCACATACATTTAATATACTCTTCATAAGCCCCTAAAATTGACAGTTCATGGCTCTTATTTGAAGTCGTCATTGAGCATGTTACTACGAGGCAAGCCACTTAGATACCCTCAGACTCAGTTTCCCCATGGGTAAGAGAGGATCAGAATTGTGCTGGCCCCAAAAGTTTGTTGTTAAGGACGTAGAATACCAGGGAATTGATCTCCCACTGTCCTAATGAGATTTTTGTATGGCTCAATTTATAAACTTAGTCAAATGCCTAGTTATGGTATTTAGTTGATGCATTAACTACCCATGCCTATTTCAAGTTGTATACTGTATGATGTAACATATTGTTTAGGAGAAATATTGCTTTTTTCCATTCTCCTGTTTTATGAAGCGATGTTATTCAAACCTTTTCTATGTATCTTTGATGCAAATGTCTTCGTGGTGACTAGAGCCAGTTTCAGGGTTACCGTCAGAGCTGTCAGAACATGTTTTACTCCTAAGTTGCTTGAGTTACGGCGTTTTTGGAATCCATGAATGTTGCTGTGACTGAAAAATGTTATATCTGAAGCAACGGGACATATTCCATTCACTGGCTTTAGAAAATCCATGGATTCATTTCTTTCACTGCTCCTGTCTCAGGGGTGTACCAGTGCTATTCACACAGATCACATACTGCACTATTTTTTAAAGAGATCGTTGAAAGGCTTGTTATAACATCAGTCACTTGGAATCACTGGGCCAATTCCCCAAGAATAATGACTAAACCTGGGTTAAATTTATTGGCCTTCATTTTTTTGTTTGTTTGTTTGTTTTTAGAACTTTAGCTTGTATTTTCACCCATCCTTTTAATACTTCCATTCTGGTACATATTATATAATGTACATGATATGTTAGTACAACCATATATGTGTATAATTTATTATTACAAAGTCTGCGTGCATAGGGAAGCATGTTAAATCTCTTGCGGATACAATGAGACTGAGAACAGGCAGAAGTCTTAGAGACCCCTATAGGAAGCCTTGGCTCCTAACCTCTGTCCAGACAGATGCTATTTCTGGCCCAAGTTTTCTCTGATCCCCAGGGATCAAGCATGAAAAGATGTAAACCATGCTTCCATTGAAAGAACTGTCTTTTAATCTGGGGTGCTGAGCCTACAGCATTTGGGAAGTTAAAATGTCTGTTGTGTGTGAGATGATGGACATAGTAGATGGCAGTTTCCTTTTTTTCCCCCATATTTTTAATTGCTTTTCTCTTTACCTCATTTTTTACTCTCAGATGAACAGCTAAAGGCACCCAGTGCAATGAATGGGAGTGTTTGGGGCTCCTCAACTCCTCTTTTTCTCAAACTTCAACTTGGTTGTTTAAAATAAAGTAACTGAGACAGGAGTTCCAGTTCTGGAAGGACTTGAACATTAAATTACACTTCTTTTCCAAAGCGTAATGGGTAGGGGGAGAAGCCAGCCTGTATATTCAGTCATATAGGGTAGAAAACTGGTCACAGGTTGGCTGTGGTAGGACAGTAAGTCGGTGGGGGGTGGAGGCAGGATTTGAACCTGAGTTTGTCTGGTGCCAGAGCCTATGGGCACGCAGGCCCCACACCTTTAACTGCCCATCCCCAGCATTAACAGGAGGCATTGAGGCAGGGAGAAGTGAGTTTGTAACCACTCCACGTAGATTCTTCACGAATGGGTCAGGAAGTGACCTCAAAGGGTGGAGGGAACTTTCTTTTCCTTTTCATATAAAAAGAAAGAAAAAAGGGAGGCAGGATAACCTAAAAGAAAATAGTCTTTTAATCAGTATTATTTCGACTTTTTATTCTGGGCCCCTCACCAGTCCTCAGGTATACACGTTTGTGTGTGTGTGTGTGTGTGTGTGTGTGTGTGTCCCATAGCTCTCTTCCATTTGCTAGCGGCCATGGTGTGTTAGACCCTTAGCCCCTTTGCACCCCAGTTGGCCTCTCTGCAAAATGGGTATAATAACTGTACCTACCTCCCAGGGTAATTGTAAAGATTAAATGAGACAATGGTGGTGAAGCAGGCATCCCAATTCAACCATAAGGGCTGACATTTTAATATTGTTATTGGGAAGAAGAAAAAGCCCCATGATGCAGTGAGAAAATATGGACTTGGAGAACAGGGAGATTGGTGCAGTGGGAGGTCTTTCACTACCTTAGCTGTGTGACCTTGAGCTGGTCAGTTACCCTCTCTGAACCTCCCAATTTCCCCATCCGATCTATCTTTGGGATACCCAGAATAGGTAAATCTAGATAGACAAAAAGTAGAATAGTAGTTTGATGACTAAGGGATACAGGGTTTCTCTCTGGAGTGAGGAAAATGTTCTAAAACTGATTGGAATGATAGTTGAACAGTTCTGTGAATATACTAAAAACCATGGAACTATACACTTTAGATGAGTGAAGTGAATGGTATGTGAATTATATCTCAATAAAGCTGCTCAAAAAACAAAAACAAACAAACAAAAAAAACACCTACCTTAGAAGGTTGTTTAAAGAATTCAAGTGGGGCTCAGTTGGTTAGAGCGCAGTGCCCTTAACGACAAGGTTGCCGGTTCGATCCCCACATGGGCCACTGTGAGCTGTGCCCTCCGCAACTAGATTGAAACAACTACTTGACTTGGAGCTGATAGGTCCTGGAAAAACACACTTAAATAAAAGTTTTAAAAAAAAATTGTCAAAACCAAAATAAATATTAAAAAAAAAAAAAAAGAATTCAAGGTAATGAGTAACAGACCTTAACACAAAACAGCTTTTGATAAGTAACAGCCTCTCATCATAATAATCATTATTGTGTGGTGGGCCTTTCAAACCTTGGCCTCCTCTCCCCAGCAGCCAGCCAGGCTGAGGCCACCACCCTGCCCCAGGGAGCCTTGCCAACCTCCCCCCAAAACCCCCACAGCCAAAAATGACCAGAAAACCCCTGAGAGCCTTTAAGTCTGGTTTCCTTTCCCGACATTGTTCAGAGAAGTGCATGTCCCCTGGGGACAAGTCGAGTCCCAGCTACTGGCTGGCAGGCCTATGTGACAGGAAGTACCACCCAGAACTGGTTCCTAGTACTTGGCAGGGTTATGCCCAGCCTGGCCGCTTCTGCATGGGGGGCGGACCCCTCTACTTTTCTAAAGCTTTATTGAGGTATAACTGGTACATAAAAAACTGCACATATTTAATGCACACAATTTGATGAATTTGGACATATGCATATACCTGTGTTACCGTAACAACTATCAAGGTAATAAACATATCCATCACCTCCAAACATGTCCCGTTCTTGCTTTTTATGCTGTATTGTGTGTGTGTGTGTGTGTATGTGTGGTACTTAACATGATATCCACCCTTTGAACAAAATTTTAGGTATACAATACAGTATTGTTAGCTATAGGTGTTGTAGAGCAGATTGCTAGAATTTACTCACGTATAACAGAAACTTTATACCCATTGAGTACCTCCCCAAATCCCCCTCCTCCCAGGCCCTGGCAACCATCGTTCTATTCTCTGCTACCATAAGTTGGACTATTTTAGAATACTCCACATGTGAGGAATCATACAGTATTTGTCCTTCTGTGACTGGCTTATTTCGCTTAGCATCGTGTCCTCCTGGTTCATCCATATTGTCACAAAGGGTAAGATTTCTTTCTTTTTTAAGGCTGAATACTATTCCATCGTATGTATGTACAACATTTTCTTTATTCATTCATCCACCGGTGGACATTTAGGTTGTTTCCACATCTCAGCTATCGTGAATAATGCTACTGTGAACATGGGAGTGAAGCTATCTCTTTGCGATCCTGCCTTCGATTCTTTTGGATATATATTCCCACAGGTGGGAAGGCTGGATCATATAATAGTTCTAGTTTTAATTTTTTGAGGCACCTCCATACTGTTTTCCACAGCGGCTGCACCAATTTACATTCCCACCAACAGGGCACACGGGTTCCAGTTCCTCCACGTGTTCACCAACACTTGTTATCTTCTGGGTTTTGTTTTTTGGTTTTTGGTTTTTTGGGTTTTGTTATAATAGCTGCCTTTCATCAAAAGGTATTGATCACCTTTTCGTATATCTGCTGACCAGGAGTATGTCTTCTTTGCAGACGTATCTATTCAAGTCCTTTGCCCACTTTCAAATCCTGTCATTCGTCTTTTTGCTATTGAGGTGTAGGCGTCTGCTATTTAAACTGAGGCCCGTGGTTTTTCTTTAGGCTCCTCAAGTCTCGGGTTCCTGCTGGGATTCGCGTATTCATTCAACAACCCCTTGTTGAACGCCTACAAGGGGCCAGGCATTGCTGGGCTCCAGGGAGCTAGCAGTAAAGATCCAAGTCCCACCCAATGAGCATACGTGTAGTTGGGGAGGGGGAAGGGGACACGTAAAGGGGCTCTAGAGTCAGGCTGACTTGGTCTGAATCCCAGTTCTGCCCGCCACTGTCTGCATCGCTCTGCACAGAATTTTCATCTGTGAGGCTGTTTCTTCATCCGCAAATAGGGTTGTGGTGGAGGAGCGAGTCGGCTAATGCCTGTGCAAGTCCTGGGCACTGTGCCTGGCTCAGTGGGACCCTGGAGCTGACACGGCAGTCATCACATTGTGATGGATGCACAATACACTGTCCTCACTGTGCTGAGAACCCAGCTGCCACCAGCCCTTTCCCAGGTCCTGAGCCTCATGTAAAATCAAGAGAGACAGTTTAAAACTCACAGCAACAGTGTGCAGGAGCGGCTGAGGATGTAGGCCCCGGAGACAGACAGGCCTGGGTGTAAATCCTGGCTCCGCCACTTTCCTACCTTGTGCCCACAACAAAGCGGCTTAGTTTCTCTGAGCCTCGGTTTCCCAATCTGCACTGCTGAAGACAAAGATCCCCACCTCTGGTAGCTGAAGTATCGGTTGGAATGTGTTCAGCATCCACAAAGAGGCCATCTATAATGTCATGTCTCTGGAAGCCCAGGAAGGGTTGAGAGGTGAGCACGGAGAAATCAGAAGCTCACGTACATTGATGAGACAAAGACTCTTTCCATGTCTGCCACTCCTGGCAACTAGACCTGAAAGGAAAAAGCCAGAAAGAGGAAACCTTCCCCAAAGCCCCTGGCAATGTTCCCTTCCTGTGCCATTGACTAGAATCGGGTCACCAGCCCACTCTGCCTCAGTTACTCTCCAAGCACTAGGAATCCACGTCTGGCTTCCACATCTGGCTAGACGTTGGGGACAGAGTTGGCTTCCCCCAAGTCATGTGAGGGTCCCCATGGGTATGTGACAAAACACGGTAGCTGTTAGCAGTGGAGAGGGGAAATAATGTCACATGGGCAGCCTGAGGGTTCTGCAGTTGTCCCAGAGCTACCTGAGGCAGCCAGCACAGAGAAAGAAATCATCCCAGCACCTCCCTATTGTTCCCATCACAGGCCAGCAAGCTCCCTTACTTGGTTCTTTCATTCATTCAACAAACACAGAGCCCTTATTCCACACCAGAGCCTGTGTATTAATGTCCAGGGGCTGCATGACAAAACACCACAAACTGGGGTGCTTCAAACAACAGAAGTTTAGATGCTCCCTCAGTTCTGGAGGCCAGAGTCTGAAATTAGTGTTGGCAGGGTCAGTTCTCTGCAGGTGCTAAGGTACCATCCATTCCATGCCTAACTCTTAGCTTCTGGGGGCTGCAGGCCATCCTTGGCATTCCTTGGTGAGAGGCTGCATCCCTCTGATCTCTGCCTCCATCTCCGATGGCCTTCTTCCTTGTATCTGTCTCTCAAATATCCCTCTCCTTCCTCTGATAAGGATGTAGAGCCCACCCTAAATCCAGGATGATGTCATCTTGAGTTCTTAATTACATCTGGAAAGACCCTATTTCCACCTAAGGTCATGTTCACAGGTATAGGGGGTTAGGACTTAGATCTTCTTTTTTGGGGGTGGGGGGTCACAAGTCAACCCACTATACCCTGAGTTAGGTAAATAAGGCAGCCCATTTACCACTCAAGGGGGAGACAAGAAGAGACATTCCTCCCACTGAATGGTGCCAGCTGGGTTAGAGGAATAAAGCAAGGAATTGGGAAGACTTCTCAGATGAGGTGACCTCAAAACTGGGTCTTGTAGGACATGCAAGAGCTCTGCAAGAGCACCAGAGAGAGAGAAGCTTATTATAAACAAGGGTGTCTGGGCAAAGCTGATCAATGCCATTGAAGTTAGAATAGTGGTTCCCTTTGACTGGGAGAAGGAAGGAGGAAGGATCTTGGGGGGAGGAAAGAGGGGATGTGATGTTCTCGATTTCGATCAAGTAGTTACATGGGGGGGACTCTTGATGACAATGTATTGAGTCTTATATTTACAACTTGTGCAACTTTATGTATGTTACATCTCAATAAAAAAATAATATTTTTAAAAGGCTATTTCCATGTTAACGGGTTGTCTCTGATTTGTTTTTCTGCTTTCAGTGTTTTCTAAATATTCTTTACTGAGCATGTCTTGGTGATACTAGAAAACCAAAACTATTTTAAAATCAAAGCTGTTGGAGGTCAGGAGACTTGTTGCTTTGGAAGGTGGTGACAAGAAGTGAGCCGAGGGGCATCCTGGGGATGTAGGCGTGTTATTTCTCAAAGAGGCGTTGCCTCCATGGGTTGTTCCACGTGTGAAAATTCACTGAACCGTCCACTTATATTAAGTGCACTTTTCTGTATTATGTTATGCATCAATAAAAACATTACAATATAAGGCAGTTAGCTAAGGGGGAGGGAGGAAGCATTTAAAATCTTGTGGTTTACCAAAATCAGTAACATTTATTGAATACCTACCTTGCACCAGGACCCTTCATGCAGTAAACATATTTAGTCTTTACAGCAAAGCTGGGCAGCTCAATTATTTTCATGTCTATTTTACAGATGAGGAAACTGAGGCTCAGAGGCACTAAATGATTCACAGAGGTGACCCTCCAGTTGGTGGCAGAGCTGGAATCTAAAGCCCACAACTTCTTCATGATCCAGAGTTATTTCCACTCCTGCAGAGGACCCTTGCCTCTCCTGGGAGCTCTCAGGGAGACCTGAGACCCACCCAGGGATGTTGGGCCTACTGATTCAGGACCTCAGGGGTGAGGTCTTGGGGGGGGTGAATCTGCATTTTAACCACTCCCACATCCACCCCATGTTTCTTTTTTACCCTCTAGTATGGGCACCAGTGCCTTCTGCTGAAACACTAGGAAAGAAAAGCTTCTCAGAGATGGAAAACAGTCTGGGCACTTTGGGCAGATATAGGGAGGTTTTGCCTGATAGATTCCAGAAAGACCACCTTATAATGAGTTCTTTGGGAGAGTGGGCATTGACTAACCCTACCTCCATGGAACCTGAGGCAAATTCTCCTTAAACACCAATTTAATAGGTCAGTCATTCAGTCATTCAGCCGACGAGCGTTTACTGAATACCTCACATGTGTCAGTCATTATTCCAGACTCTGAGGATAAGAAGAGGAAAGATTCATTATGTATCAGGAGGTCACAGCCGGTGGGAGAGACTAACAGGTAAAAAAGAAAAAAAGGATTACACACTTGTTAAAATGGCTCAACTGAAAACTACCGACCAAAAAAAAAACACTGACAATACCCAGTGGTGTAGCAACTCGTGGAAACATGGGAACGTGAAATGGTGCAGCCTCTTGGGAAAACAGCCGGGCAGTTTCTTAAAGAGTTACGCTTACTGTGTGAGCCGGCAGTCCCACAGCTAGGTACTTACCCAAGAGAAATGAAAACATATGTCCATGCAAAAATCTGTGCACTAATACGGTAGCTTTATTCATCATCCCCGAAGACTGGAAAGAACCCAAATGTTTTTCACCTAGTGAGCTGGATAAACAAATGTATGCTGAAAGAGCACGTGGTGACAAAAGGGGATACACTATTGACAGACACGGCACAATGGACGAATCTCAAGTGCGTCCTGCTGTCCTGCGGGGGACCCTGCTCGCTGCGCCATTTGTCATGCGGGGCGGCCTGCGGGGTCTCTGCTCCCGCTCCCCATACAAGAACGCAGGATATGGTGAGGCCAAAAAGGAACACCCACGGAGCCATAGGTAGGGGAGTCATACCACTATATTCTCTCTGGCGGCACTATACTCTCAATGGAGGCTGGATTCACACTGTCCGCAAACCGCCATCCACACTTGCCAGCCCAGCCACCATCTTCTTGCTAGCCCCCATTCTTTCTCTCTTCTTCTCTCTGCTAGCACAGCCACAGCAGTTATATTAGTGGCCAATGGCTCACTGGTTACAGCTGACGGCCAACTAGCCACAGCTGATGGCCATGCAATCACAGTTGGCCATTTACTACCTGAGCCAGCACCTGTCTACGTGAGGCCGAGAGCCTGGAAACTGCTTTCTGGGGCTCTGTCCCCACACCTGCTAAGTAAAAGATGCCCAGATAAGAAGCTTACAAAAGCATGACTCTGTTGATAAAACATTCTGGAAAAAGCAAAAACCACAGGGACAGAAAATAGCAGTGGTTGCCAGAGGCTGGGGGTGGGAAGAGGGGTTGACTGCAAAAGAGCATAGAGGAATTGGGAGAGGAGAGGTGGAATGAATATTTTGATTGTGGTAGAAATCATACAACTTCCTGCATTTGCCAAACTCATAGAACTATAATTACAACATGGATGATAAGACAAAGCGGGTTGAGAGAGAAGGAATAATTAATGCAAGTTTGGGAAAAGAAGGTCAGGAAGGCTTCCTGAAGATGGGAGTCCTTAAGCTGCGACTCGTAAAAGGATGAGAGTTGTCAGCTGAACGGAGAGGAGAGGAGAGAGGACAGGATTTCAGACAGTGGGAATAGCATGCATGACACACACTCTGGGGGGTGATTCATTTCTGCTAGAGTGAAGGGTGTATATGCCCGGAAGGAAGGCAGAGCTCGACTCATGCAGGGCCTGTTGAGTCTTGCAAAGGCATTTGGTCTTCACCTGGGGACAATGGGAGCTACCAAAGGTCTTAGAGCAGCAGCACGACCTGGATAGATTTCTGGTTTGGAAAAATCATTGTGTGAGCAGTGGGAGGGTGAAATGAGGGAGCCGAGCTGGAAGCAGGAAAAATGGTCGAGACATTCTTTCCTTATGGTTATGCATTCTTGGCTGAGACATGTTGTCACTCAACAGACACTAACCAAATACTTGCCATGTGCCAGGCACTGTTATAGAAGCTGGGGCTACAAGAATGGATCCCAAATCCCTGCCATTCTTACATTCTGATGGGAAGACAGATCACAAACAAGGAAACACATTAACAAGGTCCTTTCAGATGGGGGTGAGTGCTTTGACAAAGCAGATGAACATAATGGGGGAGGTGGGGGAGGTGAGGGAGGCATTTAGATACGGCATCACCAAGACCTCTTGCAGGAGGGGATATCTGAGCACAGCCCGAGGAGAAGGAGCCTACTAAGTGAGGGTCTAGAGGAGGAACTTCTCAGGCAAGTGCAAAGGCACCAAGAGAAATGCCTGGTTGTTTTTGAGGGTCATACAGTGGGTGCAGAAGGCAGAGTCCCTGAAAGCCCTGGGATGGGGGTCAGCTATGCCCTCCCCAGAGTCTCCATTCCAGAAGAGGAGGGGCAGAGCCTTCCCCTAGGAGCAGCTGTGTTTCCATCTCCTGCCCCATGCCCTCCATATTTTCATGAATCACTGTTGATAGCCCTGAGTGTGGCGAGAAGCCCTGAATCCGTGAGGGCAGCTTCTGTCTTGGTCCTAAACATCACAGCTGTTGCCACTGTAAACAGTGCCCATGTTGACCGACTCACACCAGCTCCAGAGACAGGGACACAGGACACACCTGGGAAAGCCAATCTGGATTTTGAAAAACAAAAATGAAAAAAACAAAAAATGTTCAAAAGACCCGAGCATGCAACCACACATCAGTGTCTGATGACTCGTCTGTCACCGGTGTCCTCCCTGTCAACAGAGCTGGCTCTACCCAACCTTTCCTGGCCTGTCACCTCCCTCAGCCACACAGCAGAGTGGCCGCAAGGGACACTCTCTCACAGATGGAACATTTGCATCTGCCTGAATTAAGCTGCCTACCAGCCAGCCAGACTACCAGTTTGTAAGGGGCCAAAATGTCACTGACAAGGCGCATTCATTTACTGAGGCTGCAGCAACAAGGAACCCCTAACTGGGTAGCTTGAAACAACAGAAATGTATTGTCTAACAGTGCAGGAGGCCAGAAATCCAGCATCAAGATGTTGGCAGAGTTAGTTCCTTCTGGAGGCTCTGAAGGAGAGTCTGGTCCACGCCTCTTTCCTAGCTTCTGGCAGCTGCCAACAACCCTTAGTGTCCCTTGGTGTGTAGATGCATCACTCCAATCTGTGTCTCTGTTGTCACATGGCGTTCTCCCTGTGTGTCTGTGAGTCTTCACAACACCTTCCTTCTGTGTCTGTGTCCTCTCTTCTTTTTATAAAGACATCAGTCATTGGATTTAGGGCCCACCCAAACCCAATATGACCTCATTTGGCAAAGACCCACATTTCCAAATATGGTGACATTCTGAGGTTCTAGGTGGACATGAATTTGGGGTTGATACTATTCAATGTGGTAATAAACAAGATGGAGAACATTGGGCTTCCACAAGCTTCTGAGGGAACTGGAATGGCCAGAGAGTTTTGCTTGTAGCTGAAATGTTTGCTGCAAGGGGTGAGGGTGAGACCCCCACAGGACATGCTTGGGAAATACCTGATGGTAGCTAAACTGCCTTTTGAGAAGAACGAGTCTATTCAAAAGCCAGCCTTGGGTGATTGTATTTTCCAAGACACCTGACCATCCCATCTTCTCTTCCACAATGTGACACTGACATTTGTCCATGGAGAGGTGGGGTCCAGGTTCTCCTCCCTTGAACCTGGCCTATCCTTTTAATTTTTTATAACTGACTATAGAATGCGACAAAAGGGACAATACATGACAGCTTCTGTCCAGCTCAGGACACATACCTTGGGAGCCCCAAGCTGACTTAAGAAGACCAGCTACCCTGAACTCACCATGCTGGAGAGACTGCATAGAGAGAGCGCACAAAGAGCGTGAGGTGCACAGCAAGTCCCAGATGCTCCCACGGCCCCTCTGGACAAGTATTCGTACCCCAGGCACCACCCATGAAAGTCAGCAAGCCTTTAGATGACCCTAACCTAAGTCAGTGCCCATCTGCAACTGCACGGTAGACCCTGAGCCAGAACTGCCCCCATGCCCAAATGCCTGACCCACAGAAACCATGGCAGGTAATCAATGTGTTTTGTGATTTTAAGCCAGTAAGTGTGGGAGGGATTTGTTACATAGCAATAGCTAAGATACAAGGGGTTTGCTTTGCTGAGTGGGGCTTGCAAGTTTGGGGCAGAGCAGAATTGTCCAAAAGTGGAAGACAGGTAAAGCCCTGCCATCTAGAACTCTCCCCTCTTTGCCGTTTCCTGACACCTCATCTTCCCCCTCTCCTCTAAATAAAATCTGAACAAGACATTTAAAATGTCCATTTGAAGGGACACTGTATGATCGGACTGCCTCAGAGGGCCCCATATTCCAGTGTGGCACTCCTTTGCATAGGCTGTTCCCACTGGCAGGAAGTCCCTGCTTTCTCACTCTTCCCTCCACCTGACAAATTCTGTTTCATCCCATAGGACTCGCTCATGCTGTTAACAGGAAGGGCAGCACAAATTTTACTCACACACTACTTACACTAACAGGTGAGAGTTGCTTTAAAAGAAAATAGTGACATATGTATGCATCTGCCGTTACTCTGAAATGCATTAAAATTAAGATGTGTTAATGACTGGAAAGAGATATAGATGGGTAGAGATGTGATGAAACAAACACAGGAACATATTCCTGGTGGAATCAGGTGATTACATGCAGGCTTGCTGGACAATTTGTTCACCTTGTCTGTGTTCTAAAATGTTCATAATAAAATGTTGGGAAAGGAACAAGCACAAACAGCTACACAGTAAATATGATGGGCCAGGCACAGTTCTGAGCCTTAGCATCTGGAAACTCATTCAGTCCTCAGCCTAACCCCATGAGGGAGGTTCTGTTATCATCCCCATTTTATTACTGAGGAAGCTGGGCATAAAGAAGTTCACATCAAGCCTCAGGCCACAAGGCTGATGAGGGACAGAGGTAGGACTGGAACCCAGACAGTCAGCTCCAACACTGTACACACTTAACCATGACAACATGTCACCGGTCACTCATGTGCGGCTTTTCTAATCAAAAGAATTCTAATTGTATAATTAAAACACACCTAAAGTTTTATGCAGTGGGCTTCTGCCATGCTTTTTGGCGGCCCAGTGAAATCTGCCCTCCTACTTCTGGGGCCTCCTCCCTGTGAGAGCCTCCTTGCCAAGGAGAGAGCCGGCACCTTGCTTCCCAGACGCCCCTGCAGTGAGAACATTCCCATCTGACCTGTCCGTTAAGTACACCAGCACCAGGCTTGTGGTCAGAAGCTGGTGACTGGAGAAGCAGGTGTCAGGTGCACACCACTGGCGAAAGCAGTGACCAAGACACCCAGAGTCCAGTAGCAGCAGGACCCAAGTCTGAAGCCTCCGAGCCCAGCAGAAGCAGGTACATCGTATATGTCCAGCCCCAGGGCCGGCAAAGCACCACTGGAGTCATCCCATGCTTGTGTTTGCTTTGCTTCTTTCCATGTAGGTTATAGACCTGCTCTCTTGGAGAGTCTGCAAGCCCCCTAATATCCTTCAACAGATTCCTCAGTTTTGCTGACACTAGAATGGGTTCCTGTTCTGCCTCCTACACCTTATAAAGATACACCGTCTCTTCAGGGTGATTCCTAACCATGTAAAGCAAACGAGTAGCATAGAGCTAAAAGGCTGGACCAGAGCTGTTGACAGGTGCTGAGGAGAATGAGCAATACCCTACCAGGCAAGGGGAAATGGACGTGTACATGTCTGTATGTATAAACAAGATCAGAAAAATCACCAAGAGAGTGGTGACAGTGGTTGTTCCTAGGGAGGAGTCTGGGCAGCTGGGGGGGTCAGGGCAGCTGGGGGGAGACTCAATTTAAACCTTTAGCATTCTGTACCTGTGGAAATATTACCTGTCAAGAAATACATACATAATTGAATTGATTAAAACGACAAAGAAAAAGGAAACAGGATTAAATCTAATTTATGGTGGTCTCTGGGTGGCTATTTTTCAACCTCTTTATACATTTATGCATTTTTCAAAGAGCTGAGCATGAGGATGTCTCTACTCTAATAATCAGGAAAACAGGGACAATGAAAAGAAGCCGGAGCCCACAGAATGGGAGAAGGTATTTGAATACATGTGATAAGAGACATGTATCTAGAATATATTATATAAAGAAGTCTTACAGCTCAATCAGATGAATAACCCCATTTCAAAATGGGCAAAGATGCAAATAGACATTTTTCCAAAGAAGATACTCAAATGGCCAAGAAGTACAGGAAGAGAGATGCTCACCATCATTAGCCACCTGGGAAATGCAAATTGAAATCACATGAGAAACCACTTCACACCCACTAGGATGGCAAAAATAGATAATAACAAGTGTAAACAAGGATGAGGGGGAAACTGGAACCTCATACACTGCTGCTGGAAGCGTAAAATGGGGCAGCTGCTTTGGAAAACAGTCAGGCAGTTCCTCAAAAGGTTAAGCATAGAGTTACCATATGACTCAGCAATTCCACTCCTAGGTGTACACCCAAGAGAATTGAAAGCATATGTCCACACAAAAACTTGTACGTGAATATTAATATGAGCATTATTCACAATAGCCATAGGGTCGAAACAACCCAGATGCCCATCAACTGATGGTTAAATAAACAAAATGTGGTCTACGCATACCATGGAATATATTCAGCACTAAAAGGAAATGAAGCACGGACACACGCTACAACGTGGGTGAACCTTGAAAACATTATGTTGAGTGAAAAAAGCCAGTCACGAAAACAAAACAAAACAAAACCCCCACATACTGTCTCACTCTATTTACATGAAATGTCTGGAATAAACAACTCTATAAAGACAGAAAGTAAATTTGTGATTGAAGGCAGTTGGGGGAAAAGGGGAAATGGGGAGTGACTGCTTAATGGGGACAGGGTTTCTGTTGGGGTGATAAAAACATTCTAAAATTGATGGTAGTGATGGTTTCACAATTCTATAGACCATTGAATTTTGTTAGTTGGGTGAATGGTATTGTATATGAATTATATCTTAATAAAGCTGTTAAAAATGTAAAAAAAAACTGGAGGAACATGTCAAACAATGGCTTTTTTTCTGAGACTTCCTCTTTGTGTGTGTGTGTGTGTGTGTGTGTGTGTGTGTGTGTGTGTGTGTTGTTTCTGGGGCCTGGCTCAAAATTGGAGCCCAGCAAATGTTTGATAAATGGACAGATGGACAGATGACAAAGGGATGGCTACATGGATGGATGAATGGATGGATGGATGGTGGATGGATGGATGGATGGATGGTGGTAGCCAGCCTCCAATATGGTCCCCAAGGATTCTCATCTCCTGGGATTTATGCCCTTCTGTTGCCTCTGCCAGTACTGAAAAAGGCTGACTCTGTGACTGCCAGAATTCTGTGGGACAGTATATAACATGTGAGGCCAGGTTATAAAAGACACTGCAGTTTCCGCTTTGGTCCCTTGGGCTGTTCTCTCGGGGGAAGCCAACCACCATGCTGTGAGGATACTCAAGGAGCCCTCTGGAGAGACTCACGCGAAGAGAGGCTGAGGCCTCTCACAGCAGCCAGCACTAACTAGCCCAAATTCCTGACCCTCAGAAACCACAAGATAATTATTGTTGTTTAAACCACTAAATTTTGGGGTCAGGAAGCAACAGATTACTAACAGACATTTATAAAGGGAAGGGTGGATGATAGGTGGGTGGGTAAATGGATGGAAGGAAGGAAGGGAGGGAGGGAGGGAGGAAGGAAGGAAGGAAGGAAGGAAGGAAGGAAGGAAGGAAGGATCATGGGTGGATGGGTAAATGGATGAGTGGATGGATGGATGGATGGATGGATGGATGGATGGATGGGAGGGAGGGAGGGAGGGAGGAAGGAAGGAAGGAAGGAAGGAAGGAAGGAAGGAAGGAAGGAAGGAACATGGGTGGGTGGGTAAATGGATGAGTGGATGGATGGATGGATGGATGGATGGATGGATGGATGGAAGGAAGGGAGGGAGGGAGGAAGGAAGGAAGGAAGGAAGGAAGGAAGGAAGGGTCATGGATGGATGGATGGATGGATGGATGGATGGAATATTCAATTTGGGTCCCTCCTAGAACTTTCTTTTTGCTTCAAGTCACCCAAAAGTAAAGGAGATGCAACTACTCCAACGTGATTCTCTTTTCAAAACTCTCCATTTCAGCAGGGTTCAGGCTAATACAAATATCCATGCATAAAAAGATAGGCGGGCACTACACTTCCTGCAGCATTTCCTCTCCCTTGCCCAAAGTAGCAGCAAGTGGAAACGACTGGGATCTCTTACATGATTTCAGAAAACATGTATAGAGAGGCCTGGTGTGTCTGTTCCAGGACTGGGATCTAGGTCCTGAGGTTCCCAAGACGGGTCAGACTTGGAACAAACTGTCAAGGAAGCAAGATAAGGTGGTGGGGTCGCTGAAAGAGCAATCAGTGCTCTGCAGTTGACACCTCTGGTTCAAAACATAGCTCCCTTCCTTCGGCAACTCACTTAACCTCTCTGTGCCCCCAGTTCATTTAACCTCTCTGAGCCAGTGACACCCTCCTTGCGAAGGCTTTGACTCTTCAACACCAATATTATTGAAAAGTTCATGTGGGACCTGGGACCTAGAACTTACCTTCCTTCTGTCCTCTACCCAGCTCTCCACCTGTCCTCTGCTGGCTCGTGACCGGATGGCATGGTCACCCGCACAAGCTCTGGCTTTGGATGATCTGGGCTGGAGTCCAGGCTTGGCTCCTCCACTGTGTGACCTTGGGCAAAATACTTAACCTCTCCATGCCTCAGTTTCCCCATCTGTAAAATGGGGATAATAATAGTAGCTGCCTCATAAGTTGGCTGTGAGGATTAAAGGAGATAATCTTATAAGTCTCTTAGGTGAGTGACTGGCACATAAAAAGCACCATGAATGCTGGCAATAATGACACAGAGCAGCAGCATGTCACCACTACTGTGTTTCCCCGAAAATAAGACAGAGCCGGACCATCAGCTCTAATGTGTCTTTTGGAGCAAAAATTAATATAAGACCCAGTCTTATTTTCTTATAACATCAGACCCGGTCTATGACATAACATAACATAACATAACATAACATAACATAACATAACATAACATAACATAACATAACATAATATGATACCGGGTCTTATATTGATTTTTGCTCCAAAAGACACATTAGAGCTGATGGTCCGGCTAGGTCTTATTTTCGGGGAAACAGGGTATCCTGTTAGGCTCTCTCTGACAGGCAGGAGGGGTGGTGGCAAGTTATCCAGTTGGCCAACCAAAGGAAATGCTGACAATCCACTGGGCCTCCCTGACTGTCCCTGGGCGTGGCCATCCTATATTTTATCCTGGGTGAATAATGATGGCTCTATCATCTTTGCCTGAACTCTGTGGAAGCCTGGAGCTCTGGAGAAGAGTACAGTTTTAGTTTCCAGGAGGAGTGTCCTCCAAGCTTCTGCAGAAATGGCTTCAGGAGCTGTGGGCAGGCGTTTCAGTTAAACGCACAGGTAGGGGGGCTTGTCTCCGATGGACGGCCACCTCTCTGCTCCAACAGGCAGCACTTTCCTGTTTGTCAAGACTGACCACTTGTTTTGTCTCATCTGACCTCCACCCCAACAGAAGGGGAAGGGGTATTTCCAACCTCACTTTACAGATCAGGAAATAGACTCAGAGAGGCCAGGCAATTTGCCTAAGGACACACAGCTGGTTCTTCTTCTTCCTGTATTTCCCTCATTTTGTGCTGTTGCCAGGATGGTGACCTTTGTGGAGGTCACCACTTCTGATGCCCAGACTGGGAAAGTCAGCTTGACTCCCAGGACAGAATTCCAATATTCCAATATGGGGCATAGTAGTCTGTGTTCAATAACTCTTTCTTTAAAACAATGTCCCCCTTTTATACATCATAATTATTTTTAAAATAAATAATAATAACTTTTTAATAATTACAATGTGCTCGGCATTTTTTACATGTAATTCTACTTAATCTTCATGTCATATTCTATGTAATACCCTAGGTATTAGTTCCGGTTGTGGGATCTCTGCAAATAGTTAAGACAGGCCTGGTTTTGACAAGGAGAAGTGTCAGAAGGAGTGTGGGGGGTCCCCATTAGTGAGCTCTGCCAGAGGGCCATGCAAAACATCATTCACTAAAGCAGGTACTGAGTGGTGACTCTTCACCAGGTCCTTGATGCTGATAAATTATGAAGTACAATGCTTTGTGAATTTCCAAATCACGTACCACCTGGTATGAGGTGAAAGGACCAGAGAAAACACAAATGGGAAAGGAAAGAGCATAGTAAAGGAAGGGAATGGGGGTGGGGGGAGTCCCAGAGGCTTCTCTATCCCCTCCAGTCACAGGCGTAGGTGGCAAACCTAGAAGTGGGTCCCAAAGACCTGGTGTCCCTGGGTCAATCGTCAGGCATGGTCCCCAAGAACCAAAGTCCTCAGCCTGCCAGATCTGGCCTTGACCTTCCTCCTGGAATGGCCCAGGTCAGCAGAAACACCTACCCAAGGACAGGGCTGTGACGGGGACCCAGACCAGGCAAGCTGGCCAGACAGCACCCTCCTGGCCCAGCACTGGAGCCCTGGAGCCCTGGCTGCTGGTCCAGGGACGGGGTAATCTCGTCTCTACAACACCCCTCACTAACTGAGTCCTCCAGCTCACTCTCCTCAAAGTGACAGCGCCACACCACTGGCTCCTTTCACCCCGCTCTAGAACACCTCGTTTCCATCCCTGTAATCATGGTTATGGCCTGTCTTCAGTCACCCTCCCAGCTGCCCTCATCCCCTCCCGAAACTCAGGGCCCAGACTGGACCTAATCACCCAGAATGGCGCGGTCAAGGTCAAAGGGAAGAAGACGGCTCCTCTTTGCCTGTGCCTGTGCCAGCCTGTTGGTCAGTGTCCTCAGTTTCCCCTCTGGTCCTGGCTCCGGCTCTCCTAGAGTTGATATAAGGCTTTCACTTCTTGGCTTTTGTCTTCAAAAACTTAAGCCGTGGACAGGGAGAGAGCAACTCCCTCCAGATAGAGATTCTCAAAGAACCAGAAAAAGGGGGAAAAGAAATCTGAGTCCTGGGGAGGGTCCGGTGCCAGCCCCAAAGGGAAGCTTCAAGGCGCGACCAGGCTGGTGTGATGTTGTGGCAGCACTGAGATTTCGGGATCAGATTTCAGCAAGAACATAGGTGCACCAATAACCAGAGGTAACAGTAACTCCCTGGGTGCCAGGCACATTCTAGGTAGGTACTGTCATTACCACCAACCCCATGAGGCAGGTACTCCTCTCAACCCATGTTACCACTGAGGAAACGGAAGCACACAGAGGGTGAGTGACTTGCCCAAGGACACACCCCTGGGAAGTGGCAGAGCCAGGATTTGAACCCAGGATGTCTAGTTCCCAAGTCTATACCTCCCTGTCCACAGTACAGCGACAGGGACTTCCCCAAGGCCTGCATCCTACTTAAAGCCCTAGGACTGTGGGCAGTTCCTTAAAAAAAAAAAAAAATCACATAAATGATCCAGCAATCCCACTTCTGGGTACCCACCCAAAAGAACTGAAAGTAGGAACTGGCCCCTCATTTGCACTGCAGCATTATTCATAAAAGCCAGGATGTAGAAGCAACCCCAATGTCCATTGAGGGATGAATGGATAAGCAAAACGTGGTCTCTACATACAACGGAATATTATCCAGCCATAAAAAAGGAAGGAAATTCTGACACATACTGTGACATAGATGAACCCTGAGGACATTATGCTAATTGAAATAAACCAGTCATAAAAACAAAAACAAATACTGCATGATTCCACTTATATGCGGGATGTAAACAAATTCAGAGAGACAGAACGTGGGATGGTGGGTGCCAGGGGCTGGGGGGGGGGGAGGGGGGAATGGGGACTGAGTGTTTAATGAGGACGGAGTTTCAGTTTGAGAAGACGGAAAATGGTGGCGAGGATTGCAGGACAACGTAAATGTGCTTAAGGCCACACAACGGTGCACTTAGAAAACGTTAAGATGGTTCCTTTTATGTTATGTGTATTTCACCACAATAAAAAGCAAGCCCGAGGCTTTGGCACAACACTGGGCAGGGCACCTCTCAACAATAACGGACACCGGTGTTTTGCCAAACGGGCTAGATAGGGCTAAGAGGCTATAAACTAAAGAAAGGTGATATTCCTTGTCGACCTGAGCTTGAGGGCCACATAAGATGCAGGTACAAAGCCAGGGGCTGCTGGCACAGGTGAAGTGGAGGCAGGACAGAAGCTGGGAACAGACCTGGGGTGGCTGTGAGTGGTTTTCCTCAGCAAGGGCTAGGGAGTGGGCGTCCTGAGTGGCTCAGGCCACTCTGCCTAATAATAGCTAATATCATTATTAAGCACTTGCTGTATACCAGGCTCTATGCGTAGCACGACACATGTAGCACTTCATTTATTTCTTACTACAACACTTGAAGGTGATATGATGTCCATTGCATGAATGAGGAAACAGAGCCCTCAAGAAGAAAAACAACCTGCCCAAAGCCCCCAGCTAACAAGCAGCAGAGCCAGGCCTGGAATCTGCATCTCTTGATGACCATTCTCTTCCCAGGCCACATGGGGCATCCCTTGAGGTGCCCAGGGCTGGAGTCCTTGCCTCCCTGGGCATCCTGGGCATTCTGGCTGTCTGGGCAGCGGTCCTAGATTTGGGCCACATCCTCCATGAAAGTTGCTGGAAACAGATTCAGCCCATGTGGAACCTGAATGGAGGGTGGCCAGCCCCAGGGTCAGCATTTTCTGTATGGCTGAGGGAGAGTCTGGGGAGCCAGCTAACCCCCTCCTCCTCTCCCCCACACTGCTCTCTGGGGCTCTGGGGAGGGCCTTGGGGAGGAGGGGATGGAAGTGGAGAAGTGCCATCAGCCCAGCTGGATGAGCCCTTTCAGGAGAGGCTCAGAGGCCTTCTCAGCCACTGCCTGGATGGCTGCAGTTAGTACAGCCACAGCTGCCTCCGCCCCAGGGAAAAGAGGAAGTGGTCAGAAGCAGCAAGAGAGAACCTTAAAAGAGGACGTGTCCCAACCCACACTGCCCCCTTCGCTCGGGGAAAAGGGGAAAACTGGCCCAGCGCTTCTTAGAACCTCCCACCTGGGGAAGACAGAACCCGCTTTAAACCCAGTGACATCCTGAAAACACTAGAATTCTGAGGACCGGCAGGCCTCTAGTCTTGGGGAACCCCAAGGTCCAGGGGCTGGCATACAGCAGGCTCCTAACTCATGAGGAATGGAGGAATGGGCCATGGTGGCAAGAATGCACCTTGAGAGTTGTGGGTTCAAATCCTGGCTCTGCTGCTTATTAGCTCTGCGGCCAGAGGCACGTTGCTTACCTTCTCTGGGCCCCAGTTTCCTTGTCTGCAACATGGAGAAAACAAAAGTCCTTACCTCTAAAGGTTGTGGTGAGAATGCAATGAGGTTTTCAATGTAAAGTGCTAAATGCAATGCCTGGTGTGCAGTAAGAGTTTCAAAAATCATTGCTATTGTTATTTCAGGGGAATCTCTGAGGACTCAGGGCCCACAAGGTGCCTCCCTTCTCCAGGAGGCTGGGCCTAGGGCTGGTAGTCTTCACTAGGAAGGACTCAGCAGCAGGTGGAGGCTGGGCACAGGATCTGTCCAGAGAAAACCAGCCGTGCTGCTACCACCAATGGAGAATCACAAAAACTTTTAGAACAGAAATGGACGCTCCCCATCTCTCCAGAGGTCCACTCTGATCCCCTTCCCTTCCATTTGCATAGTCTAATCCTCAAACAGCTCCAGAGAAGGTGGCTCCACCAACATGCCAAACCAACAGGTCTCGGGCTATCACAGAAGCTCAGCCAAAACTCTGCTGCCTTGCCCAGGATGCACACTTAGTTGCATTTGCTTCCACCACCATCTTGCGTCTAGTTCTGCAGAAAGAATTTTCACCACTTTAGCCTTCTGGTGCGCTGGTTGGTCACAGATCTTTGGTTCTGCCATTAAGAAGCAGTCAGCAGGCTGGGACCTGCGTGAGGTGAGTTAAGTGCATAGAGTGGGTCCCTGAGAGTCAGGAGTTCCTTAAATTTTGTGCGTCTTTAAATTTGGCAACTCCTGAATTTTCACCCTCAGGGTGTACTTTAGCCCTGGCCTTGGCAATCAATCTCTAGTTCCTATCACTCCTCCCTCTTTGAAACATCCACCTCCACTTTAAAATTATTCATCATGAACCAAACAATATACTTTGTAAGAACATGCTAGATTTAAAAGAAGGAAAGAGTTAGGAGTGATAATTTGGGCAGAAAATTTCCTTCCTTATTTTTCAGAGCCCTTCAGCTCATAGGATAATTCTTTATAGGAAGACTGAGCATGTCCTCTGCTTTAAGTTCAGAAACGTCTTTTCCAAAATACCTCATAAAGGAAGTATTGGAAATCTAAATAGAAACTCTTATTATGAGACATGGCGCCAGGATTTTACCTCATGTGTGTGTGACAAAAGACCAAGGTACAGTAATATTTCAGCAATTCACACAAGAGGAAACACAATTGGCCAACTTGAAAAAAAAAAAAAAAAGATCAGCCTTACTAACCTTCAAAGAAGTGAAAATAAAATACCATTTTTATACTCTAGTCAAATAATTTGCTATCTAACCTTAAATTGTTTTCTAAGTTTGTTCAAACATATACATGTCTATGTGTATATATGGTCATAGCTAATTTTTTAAATGGGATCATGTTTTTTTACTTAAAAATATATTGTGGACATCTTCCTAAGTCAGCAAATCCAATAAACCTCTTTTTTTTTTTTTTTTTTAAATCAGCCATAGCACTTTGCACCTTGTCTGGATGGAGCCAGTTGAGTTCATCATTGGTCTACTGATCTGCGTCTTTTTTTTATAAGCAATGCATCTTTGCACATGTATGTTTGAACACTTGGGTGAGTATAGTCACAGAAAAAAATCATTTGCCATTGTAAATGCTGGATCACACACCAAAACACATATGTATGACTTAAATTTTAACAAAAAATATCAAATTGCCCTCCAAATACTTTGCTGTTTGAATTGGCAACAACATCCATCTATTCGTTTTTGTTTTTTTTTAATTAAAAAGACCACTTTGTTTAAGATTACAGAGATGGTAAAAAGCAGCCCAGATGGGCTCGGGGAAGAGGTTCTTTGGCTGAGTTGGCTCTTGGTCCCCCCAAATAAACCCAAACCAGTTGTGCATGAACATGTAAATCAAACCCATGCTTTGGGCACCCAGCATCAACTTCCGTTTCCTGCTTGGAGAGCCCCGTGCAAAAGCAGCAGTGGGAAGGCGGCTGGGCTGGGCTTCAGTGAGCCCCCAGAGCAGGAAGTCAACTCCACCTCTGCCCTCCCACCCTGGGCTCTCTCCTGCCACTTCCAGCCCTCCGTGCTAGGAGGGGGTCACCTACAAGAGGGAAGGAGCCAGGCTGAGTCACTAGGACTACGTTTCAGTCCCAGCTCTGACAGTGTCTCACTGTTCAACTTTAAACAAGTTGGTAAGACTCTCTGAGCCTGTTTTCCTAATCTGTAAACTGAGCCCAATCAAACCTGCCAGGCTCACTGGGCTGTGATGAGGATCAGATGTGGGAAAGGATGTGAAAGTAACTGTTTTTCCTTCCTTCTGTTTTGGGTTTGCTGTCAGGTCAACAGCTGGGGAATAGGTGAGCCCCGTCTGGGGTTTTCTGACAAGTGCTTTCCCAGCAACAGTCCTCTTTAAAGTTATTATTTTTCTTATCTAAATAGGTTATACATGCACACGATACAAAATTCAAAAGGTCTTAAAGTATGAGAAGTCTCCCCACCACACACACGTACACGCACACACACACGCACGCACACACACACACGCACACACATGCACACACTACCATCCAGTTCTCCTCCCCGGAAGCAGTCTTTGTCACCTCTTTCTTGTGTTTTCTTCCTGAGTGAGTCTTTTGTGCATTTCCATAAAAATGCAGCACTCTACATATATTGCTCTGCACCTTGCTTTTAAAAAATATTTACCACTGTTTCTTAAAGCTTTTTCCCTATCAGTGTATGTGGAGCTTCCTCATCCTTTTCAGTCTTAACATTTTCATACTATAAAAAAGTTGCAAGAATAGGAAAATGACCGACCATATTTTTTTTTAAAAGATTTTATTGGGAAAGGGGAACAGGACTTCATTGGGGAACAGCGTGTACTTCCAGGACTTTTTTCCAAGTGAAGTTGTTGTCCTTTCAATCCTAGTTGTGGAGGGCGCAGCTCAGCTCCAGGTCCAGTTGCCGTTGCTAGTTGCAGGGGGCAGAGCCCAACATCCCCTGCGGGAGTCGAAACGGGCAACCTTGTGGTTGAGAGGATGCGCTCCAACCAACTGAGCCATCCGGAGGCAGCTCAGCTCAAGGTGCCGTGCTCAATCCCAGTTGCAGGGGGTGGAGCCCACCATCCCTTGTGGGACTCAAGGAATTGAACTGGCAACCTTGAGGTTGAGAGCCCACTGGCCCATGTGGGAATTGAACCGGCAGCCCTCGGAGCTAGGAGCACGGAGCTCTAACTGCCTGAGCCACCGGGCCGGCCCTGACCAATCATATTTTTAAACTTAGATTCACCAATTATTAATATATGCCAGATTTGCTTTATGTTTCTCTTTTTTTCTAAACTATCCAAGAGTTAGTTTTTCAATCCTAAGTACTTCAGCAGTTATCTCCTAAGAAGAACATTCTCTTACATAACACACAGAGCGATCCCATTTAGGAAACTCAATATTGATACAATGCTATTATCTAATATATAGCCCATGATCAAATTTCCCTAGGTGTCCACTTAAAATGTCCTTTCTTAGACTCCAGCTTCCAATCAAGGATCACCGCTTGCCTTCAATGATCACGTCTCTTTAAGTCCCCTTTAATCTAGAACAGTTCCCAGCCTATTTTGTCTTTTATGACATTGACATTTTTGAATGTCTATGCTAGTTATGCAAAATAACCCTTGTTTGGATTTCTCTGATACTTTCCTCACAATGGATTTAGGTTTAAATTTTTGCAGGAATGTTACATAGGTGATGTTGTTACACCTCATTATTTTTAACGGCAGCGTAGTATCCCAGTGTATGGATGTACCACAATTTATGCAACTCACCCTCTATCCCTCTATCCATAGATGTCTAGATGACTTCTAATCATTTGTTTTATGAACTGTGATGCAATGAATATTCTAAAACTTCTGTCATTTTGGAAGGGTCTAGTATGTCTATAGGATAAATTTTTAGACGTGGAATCACTACAGCTACATAAATTGTCCTTTCTAGAAGATACACATACTTATCAATACTCCCATTGACACTGTGTGAGGACGCTTGCCCCAGAAGCTTGTCTTACTTTTTTAACTTTCACCTCACCGAGTCCTGGCCAGTAAAGTCACACATCTTTGCTGAGCCTCTGTATGACAAGATTTCCTTATGTTTTCCTCTACGAGTTTTGGCTAGAATTGGAATGAAATCCCACCTACCAAAGATTAAGTCCAAAGTTCCTCTCTGGGAGAATTCTTGCTCTTTATTACAAAATACATCTGTTTGCTCTGTAAGCTGCCATGATTAAAAAAAGAAGAGGGATTCGTTAAGCAACTAGGGTGTGTTAAGTAAGTGTACTCGTTGTTTGATCAAGGTTATCCGACTATCTCGTGTGAATTATTAATATGTCCATTTTACAGATAAGGAAACAGGCTCAGGGAATTAAGCTGTCAGTCTAACAGAATATGTATAGCTTTTATTCTCCGCCTCCTTGAGTGCTGGGAGTGGAGAGAGACAAAAGCAAATTCTACACATTAACTATAATCCAAAAATTCTTAATCCTCTGCCACCTTGTTGGACTCGGGTGAGATTATCCCCTGGGATCCCACCGCTAGGATCTGGGACTACTTGAAAACTACCTTCCCCAGAATGCACCACTCCCAGTAGCTTCTGGCCTCTGTGAACTACACCTCCCAGAATACAACGCGTCCTCACCCACTGGCGTACTTCCGCTTCCGGCTCAGGTGTTTTCTGGGAGTTGCAGTCTCTGCGCTAGGGGCGGGGACGCAAGGACAGAAGGGGCCCCCATGTGGCACAAGAACATCTGGCGGGAATAGATGCCCCATTTATAAGCCTGGAGACACTGGCCAGGCCTGAAAGCACTTTCTACCTTCCTTTAGCCAGTAGGCTGGCTCTGTTTGTGACCACACTGCCCCCGGGAGCCATCAATTGAGATTTTCCCTGACCGACGTTAAGGTTAGCAGAGGTTCCTTCAAGATCCTCTCATTTACTTTGCTGTTGATTTTCTAGGGGCCATGAATGAGGTTCCATCCTTTATTCTGTGACATGTTGCCCCAGAGGCACACTCATGTTCCTCCTTGAGACACCCACTCCCTTCTAAGAAGAAGAAAAGGGAAGGAAGCACCTTTTAATAGGCTTGTTCCTATAGATAGTCAAATAGTTGTATTACAGGCAGGAAGCTCAAGAATAAGGTCTGGTCACCGAAGTCAGCTTCTAAAATGATAGCAGAAAGCAGAGGTTTTCAACATACAGCTCTTTGTTAAAACGCACACACCAGTGGCAACCCAGATCTGCTGAATCAGAGTCTGGACAAAGCGCCCCACCTAATTCTAACCTGCAGCCAAGGTCAGAACCTCAAGGAAAATGTGAAACGCCTGTATTCTAGATTTACCTGTTTCTTACAGAAGCTATTAGACTGTCTACCTTGAAAGTAATAAATGTGCATAATTTATCTCTGCATCCCCAGAACCCAGCCCATGCTGTCCACAATAGGGAGCTGACATCCAGCTGGTATTCACCACATGGCCAGTTGCCTGTGGCCAGTAGCCATTCACTCATTGGTCAGTGCTCATCTCATCCTTGTTGTTAAATATTTTGAATACATCCCTTTGTTATAGTTGTTGTATGGAATTCAGCAAAATTCAAGCTGGGAAAGACAGAGAATGATCAAGGGCAACGATATTTAGTGGCAACACTAACGAGTATGGAACTTAGAGAAAAGAAAGATTCATGTGCCCACAGGTCATCATGGAAGGCTTCTGGCAACCCTACTTATTTCTCATAGGTCAGCACTAGGTGACATGCCCATTCTGTCCACTCAGTGGGAAGAGGACAGGGCGTGCCATGACCAGCTTAGACCCAATGAAATTCAATCTCTGTGGTTGGATATCCTAGCATTGGGTCAGCAGGGAGGAAAGGGAACCTATGACACCACATATAACGGAACACACCTTCTCTAGTTCAGTCCTGCAGTAACCGAGATACAAAACCCAGCCCCTTCGCTGGGGTTCATTTACAACAACCATTGAATGACTCCTATATTCTTTACTGAACGTTTATGGAATAATGGGAAACATTTCACTGCATAACATTCTTTTTAAAAATCCGTATTAGTGTGGAGGTTAATATTAGACATTTTTGTTCTAGAAAAAGCAGCACTTCCATCTCCCCTTCCTTCCCTGCCCAGTCTTGTTGGAGCCTCTTTCCTCCTCTCCAGATTTCTCTCAAAAATTGAAATTCCTTTTCCTGCTATTATTGAGAGCAATTCAGTTCTTTCCCATCTCCTTTTCCACAAATGGCCTCCTCATCACCCCCCACCACCATCATTACTACTATTTATAAAGTCTGTTGCTGTGTAATTGGAATCTTTTGGTTGCAAGTGAGAGAAAGGTCAACTCAAACTGACTTAAACAAAAAGGGAAATGATCAGCTGATGGAACTAAAAGTCCAGGGCTACAGTCACGGCTGCATACAAGAGCTTAGACAATGTCATCGGGATAGTCTCTCTCCATCTTGCCGCCCTATTTCCTTCTTGGGGACCTTGCCTTCAGGCAGAGCTTCAAGTTTCCTTTCTCCCAGCTTCCCATCCACAAGGGGAGAAGAGCTCCTGACCCACGAGTTTCAGGGAAAGCCCTGAGCCCAAGTTCTCATCAGCTCAGTGTGGATGTGGTACCTATATCTGAATCCCAGTGTGAATGAACATGGAATATAGGGACTGGCTTTGGTGGGATTGGGTCATCACCCCTAGAGCTGTGGGAGTCAGGGACAGTTACTACCTACCCATCAAACCATGGACCCAGAGTGGGTAAGAACTGGTTCCCTCAAGGAAAGTGGGAGGCCATCAGCAAAGGAGGGAGACGGCTGTTGGGTTAAACCATGAATGTTCACCAGGGTGTGTGTACCATGTTAAACACCTCACGCAGATTAGCCCATTAATCCTCCAGTTAACTCTACACAGGAGTGACTACTATCCCCAGTGAGCAGATGAGTAAACAGGCCAGTAAGTGGAGGCAGTGAGATTTGACCTCCAGAGCCAAGTGCAATCAGAGGCTCAGGTGGTCCTCCTGTCAATAGGCCAACCCTTCCACCAGAGTAGGTAGATTAACGATAGTCTTCACTACTGAGCACGCCTTTTGGGGAAGTCTCACCTTCCACCCTAAGCAGCTTATCAAAAAACGTCTTATAAATAAGCATGGCTTTCTCCATTAGAGCAAGTGTTCTTAACCTGGGGATGCTAGTTAAAGGGAACCATGAACTTGGACAGTTTAATGGACTAAATGTGTCCCCTCCCCTCTCAAATTCATATGTTGAAGCCCTAACCCCATGTGATGGCATTTGGAGGTTAGGTTTTTGGGAAGTGACTGGGGTTAGACGAGGTCATAAGGATGGGCCCCTGTGATGGGATTAGTGGCCATGTGAGGACATAGAAAGAAGGCAGCTCACAGCCAGCCAGGAAGTGGGTCCTCACCAGGAACAGAATTGGCTGACAACTTGATTTGGGCTTCCAGCCTCCAGAACTATGAGAAATAAAATGTCTGTTGTTTAAACCCAAATCTATGGTATTTTGTATGGCAGCCCGAGCGGATTAATATAGGTAGGAAAAAAATTACACCTTTATCTGCACTAACCTTTACCTGAAATTTAACATTTCCTCCCATAATGACCACAGGCAACTAAGCAGAGAAGTGTCAGTGGGACCTGTGACTTCCTTATCCATAGAAATCTCAGATATGTTCATATCACATTATAGTCGTTGCAGGTATCTCAAAATATCACTGGCGCTCATCACTACTTGGAAATTCTAATGTTATCAGACTGATTGCTAGATCTGATTATTAAATATGTGAGTAACAAGCACAGGTATTATACCACACATTTGGATTTTTAGATCTTGATAATTGTATTCAATATAACTGGTTTACTCAAGACTCCTCTGAGTTTATCTTTTGTTCTTAATAATATTATTCGAAGAATGGCACAGGCGTGGGCCTGAAGGAAGCCTGGGGAGCAAATTGTTCTCTTTCTTGTTATACGTCTCAAGAAAAGAATCACTGGAAGGACCAGCAACGTTCTGCTCAAAGCAGATAAGCCCCGGGGATGTGAGCGCCATCAAGTTTCAGGGATGTTTGCAGTTAGGAGCTCAGACTCACGATGGAAGTTTCAGGAATATGAGTCTGGGGTTCCCATAGGCAGGCTGTTCCTCACCGTGAGTGACCGCACCTGAGTGAACTGCTCTGTGAGGTAATGAGCTCCCCTGCATGGCAGTTACGTCCTCTCTGGCCCCTTCCCAACACCTGCTCTTTCCCCCTCCAATGAGTTAGGCTCACTGTCGCCAAGGCAATATTTTAGAAGATAAATCAGATCACGTCACTCAGTCACTACACAGCCCCTGGCTTCCCATAGCCCTCAGGATGTCATCCAGACTCTGTGCTGCGGCCAACGAGCGCTGACAGTCCAGCCTCCCCTTCTTCTACTGGCCCCGGCTCCTGGAATGTGCCTGGCTCCCTCTAGCCTCCTGGCCTGTGGCCAAGCAGGTGCCTCTGCCTGGACTGCGCTGCTTTCTGCTCCTTGCCAGGCTGACCGCGTCCATCCTGTGTCACAGAGTCCCGCCAGGAGATGGAAAGCTCGCCAGTTCTTTTAACAGAGAGATGTAATGTAATGTAAAGAATTGTTGACCAGCTATTGAGGTATTATGGGTTCATAATGACACAGAGCAGCCACCAGCCCCAGGGCTCGAGGAACAAGGGAAGCAGGCGGATTATAGAAGCTTGGGGGCCCCAGGCCTCTGAGGAGGGGCTGGCCTGTCCACATCACCTCCCTAGAGAGGTGGCCCTGATCCTGGTAACAGCCCTGCCAGAGCACCTGTCTGTCCCTTCCGTTCAGGTGGTATCACAGTGTCTGTATGTGCTGGCCTCAAATGCCCTCCCTCCCCCGACCGGAGAGCAGTCACTATACCACATTGTAAGGGATTGAGCTACTGAGCCATTGTTGACAGAATCATTTCTTCCTGCCCTGGCTGGCCTGGGACTCTGCCAAGCTATCTACATTCTCCTTGATCTTGAACCTGGGCTGGGGCCAAGCCAGGCTCTTGGGGCGCAGGACTTAAGGCAGTGCTCCCTCTTGGGCTATGCAGGTGTCGGGTGAACCCGAGAGTGCCACCTTAAATGCTGTGCCCTGGGCACCTCATTGTCTCATCTTGAACACTGGGCCTTGTCTTGAACACCGACTGGCACCTAGTAGGTGCTCAGTAAATATGTGAATGAACGAGGCCTAGCCTCTATTGTCCAGGGGCACCAGCCCACTTTAAGTAATGAATTCTCTAGGTCATCTTTTGCCTGAGAAGGGCAATACTGCCTTTAAAAATCCTCCCCTTGATGGCAAATTTTGTTTTTTTTCCATTAAAAATATTTTAATGGAAAAAAAAGGGCCCCCTGCAGGTAATAAGCCATTTGGTGCAGTGGGACATGCCCCTGCTTTGGAGCCAGACTGCCTGAGTTCAAATGGAAGTGATTTCACTTCCTGGCTGTGTGGCCTTGGTCAAGTCACTTTACCTCTCTGAGCTGCAGTTTCCTCACCTATAAAATGCAACTAAAATAACATCAAAGCCCCAGCACAGTACCTGGTACACAGTAGGTACTTCATACAAATTTGTTTCCTCTTGTTGTGAGCCCTAATCACAACTCAAATATAGAGGCCCTGCCTCTGTGAGTGAGTCATTGACCCACTGTGGGGCTGGATCAAAACCAGTGCTGAGGGCCCCAGTCCATGGGAGAAGGGAACTACCTTGGGGGGCCCCCTTCCTGCTTCGTGGAGTAAAGAGGATGTATGATCAGAACTCTATTCAAACTTGTTGGAGCGAAATGGGAGATTTATTGGGAATCCCAGGGAGGAGACGGGCTTCCGTTTAGGCTGGTCCAGGGACGCAGTAAGACCTTCATCAGATTGGTCTCGCTCATCGACCCGATGATGATCAGGGCAGTGACTGATTGGCCTGGCCTGATGTGCATGCCTCTTAGGGGAGGGCAGAGTTGGTGGCTGTGATTGACAGCTCCACTGAACCAGCTCCCCAAAGGAGAAGAGTTGATGTCACCAGAGAAGGGAGGAAAGTAAGATAAATAGTAAACCTTACTACCTGCCACATGCTGTCCTAAGCACTCATACTTGTGAAATCATTGAATCCCTGCAGCAACCCTGGAAGGCAGGTATAATTTTCATCACTCCCCTTTTGCGGATGCTGAAACTGAGGCACAGGGTGGCCCTGGTCACAGTTAGTGAGGGGCGGGGCCCGTATTTGGCCCCAGACAGCCTAGTCCAAGTGCAAGAGCTTCACCACTTCCCTGTGTCTCCTCTCCCCATCAAACAGAACCAAGAGAAGATTGTCACGGGGCAGCCCCAGAGGAGGGGGTTCCAGTTCTCCCCTGGAGTAAGTAGTATGGAGAGTAGCTGGGAACTGCAGCCTGCCTGACCTCAGCGGGAAGCCTGCCTGGAGTGCCTGGGACTGGGAAAGGCTGGGGGCTCCCAGAGAACTTTCCAGAAACATAGGACACTCCTAGGTCCCTCCCCAGGGGCAAAAGTCCTGGCCTAAAGAGTCAGATGCTGCCTTTGCCACTGCCACAAGCCAGCTGTGTGACTCCGAGTCGCTGCCCCTCTCTGGGCCTGATTCTTCCTCTTGCAAACAAGCAAGTCGGCCCGAATCCCCATCACTCAGGGCCTGGGTTCTCTCTGGGGAAAAGCTAGGGGTGAACTGCTTCGACTTGTGGTCAGCCACAAACTGCTCTGTCCCCAACAGCCCCAGGTGCTGGGAAAACAAGGCGGTACCCTCCCCCAGCCTGGCCCCCCGCACATCTAGAAGGCCCAACTGTGAACCCAGCGAACCCAGCTTCCTCCCCAACAGATGCCCCAGCCCAGGGCCTACTGCTGGGCCTGCCCCCAGGAGCACGCTGGGCAGAAGCCACCATCCCTGCTGCCATGTCCCCAACCACTATCTTAGCCTCCTCAACAGGCACTAAAACTCAACGGTGCAGGAGCTCTCAGCTGGGGTGATTTTTGTCCCCCAGGTAGGGTTTCCAGATTTCACAAATAAAAATGCAATCTCTGGGACATAATTATACTAAATAGCTAAGAGTTGCTTACTTGAAATGCAAATTTAACTGGGAAACTTGGATTTTATCTATCAACCTTTCACCCAAGGGACATCTGCCCATATCTGGAGACATTTTTGATCGTCACAACTGGGGATTTCGATTGGTATCTCGTGGGTCCTGGCCAGGGACATAGCTCAACATCCTGCAATGCGCAGCGCGGCCCCACCGCTAAGAACCATCTCCTCCCAAACGTCCGCGGTGCCTGAGGGTGAGAAAACCCTAGGTCCTTCCCCCTACCGACACACATACTCACCTGCAACCTCAGGGACTCGTCAGAGGGAGGAGCAGTAGTTATTCTTATATGAAAGCCAAAGAAACTGAAGCCCGGGTTAACTGGCTTCTTCCAGGTCACACAGCTGGCAAGAAGCCAAGTAGAGTCCTCCACCTGTGTCTGTGCCTTCTCCTCTCTAATACACGCATCTGTTCTCCTAGATATGGAGCCATGCAAGGTCAGCCAGGAAGTACGGTGGGGGTGCGGGGACAGGGGAGCCTTGCAGGGTCCCCAAATCCCTGGGGATCAGTTGTTCTGGGCTATGGGCAGGCAGGCCAGTCCTGGAGAGGACGGTCCCAGGTGTTTGTTACCGAGGGCTGTGGTCAGTTATGCCACCAGGGGGCAGCAGAGACTCTAAAATGAGTCTGCAAGCAGGGGCCTCCAGGGTCCACCCTGAGATTCTGATTTAGCTGGTCTGCTGTGGGTGCCGGACCTTGGTTTTGTTTGTTTGTTTGTTTGTTTTTGTTGTTTGTTTTTTAACAGTTCCGAGGCGATTCTACTATGCAGCTAGAATTGGGAACCACTGGTCTAAGGCCTTGCTCGGTTCTCATCCCTGATTGCACATCAGAATCACCAGGGAGCTCTGAAAAATACCAATGTGAAAACAACCCAAACGTCCATCAATGAATAAATGGATAAACAAAACGGGGTACCTACAGACAATGGAATATCACTTAGCCATAAGAGGAAGGAAATTCTGACACATGCGAAAACATGAATGAACCCTGAAAATCACTGTGCTAAGTGAAATAATCCAGACACAAAAGGACAAGTACTATATGATTCCACTTATATGAGGTACCCAAATTTAGAGACAGGAAGTAGAATAGAGGTTATCGGGCTGGGGGAGGGAGGGATGGGGAATTAGTATTTCATGAGTACAGTTTCCGTTTTGAATGATGGAAAAGATCTGGTTGTACCACAATGTGAATGTACTTAATGCCACTGAATTGTACACTGAAAAATGGTTAAAATGGTAAATTTATGTTACATATTTTTTGTCACCATAAAAAAATATAATGGAAACATATTTGGGTTTTAGGATTAAAGTGTAAGATCATTCCACAAAACACAAATGTCCAAGGGTCTCCCCAGACCAATTAAATAAGACTGTCTGGGGTTGAGCCCTGGGCTCTGATATCCTCTAAAAGTGTCCAGATGAATTTAACATGCAGTCATTACGGAGAGTCTGTCTCGGGTCTAAGATTATTCTAAGATTCCAGCATCCAGGAAGAAGAGTGAATGTGCCATCCATTTCTCTATTGTGATGTTTTTTAAATCTGTTCATAAATTCTTTGATGGCCTTTCTTCAAGAGGCGGAGTCTAATTGCCCTCCCCCTGAGTGTGAACTGGACTTAGTGACTTCCTTCTAACAAATGGAGAAAAAAAAGCAGGAGTGACAGTGATGGAGAAACTGAGGCTTCCCACCAACAGTAGTGTGAGGGAGCCGTCATGGAAGTGAGGCCCCAGCCCCAGCTGACATCTGACTGTAACCACTTGCGAGACCCTGAGCCAGAACTACCCAGCTAAGTCACTCCCAAATTCCTGTCCCACAGAAACAGTGAGGTAATGTTTGTTGTTTTAAGCCACTAAATTTGGGGGTGATTTGTTACACAGCAATAGGTAATTAATACATCCATTTATGAGTCATTGAACCAGTCACTTATCCCTGTACAACCTACCCATTCATCTACCCACCTACTCACCCATCTATAGCCACTGAACCACCTACCCATATACCCACTCAGCCACCCAGCCCAGAACACAAGGAATGGCACAGAGTAGACCCATGCAAATATTTGTCAAATGAACGAACATTTTCCAAATGTCTCCTCTCTGTTACTGGCTGAGACAGGCAGGGGACTTACTGAAAAACATGGCCCCCAGATCACTGTGGCATGATGGGACTGGTGCCTGGCTCTGCTGGACAAGCCTGGGCAGCCCAGGAACATCCTTTGGCCTATAGACTGTCCCCGCCCCAGGCAGCAGCTTCCCCACCTGCACCCATCCAGCCTCATTTCTTCCTGCTGAGAACCACACCCATCCCTCCCCACAAGCCCCTCTGGCCTGCTTGATAGAAAACACCTGGTTCTATCTCTCCAGATCCCCCCATTCTCCTATCCCCAGTCCCGGGGGCAAATGCTAAGGCTTTTGGCTGTGACTCAAGAGAGCTGGGCTGTCAGCCAGGAGAAGGGAAGTTTGGGGGACAGGAGAGGCCTCAGTATCTTCCCAGAGAACGTTACAGAGGCCTGGGCCCTCCCCAGCCCACACATACCCAGCCTAATCCCTTCTCATTCTTCAGGGTTTATCCTACATGCTAGGGCCTCAGTTTTCTTATCTGTACAATGGGAATAACAAGGGTATTTTGGAAGTGAGATGTCCTCCAAAATTATGATATAGGGGGTTCTGCTCTCCCCCTATGTCATCATGGTGCCCAGGAGAACACTCAGAAAAGGGCAGACGGCAGCATATACTGCAGTGTGCCCATTGAGCCGCTATGAAAAGAGCAGTGACAGTAAAACCAAAGTCCTCCCAGCAGCCAGCAGGGTCAGAGGTGATTGGCCTTCTCTTTCCTCACTGCTTTGCTCACTCTGCTCTGAGAGCTACAGCATCTCCTCCTGTTCTTCTAATATTCCATGCATGCTCCGGCCTCAGGGTCTTTGCAAGGGCTGTTCCCTCTGCCTGGAATGCTCTTCCCCCAAATACGGACACAGCTCCTCCCTCCCTCAGGTCTTTGCTCAAGTGTCACCTTCTCAGGGAGGCCTTCCCTGGCCCCTCTTCCTCCACTGTCACCATCCTCTTTTGGGTTCAGGGGTTTAGTCTTGTTTATTCACTGCTAGATCCCCACATCTACCAAAGTGACCAGAACATACCGTGTTTTCCTGAAAATAAGATCTAGCCAGACCATCAGCTCTAATGCGTCTTTTGGAGCAAAAATTAATATAAGACCTGGTCTTATTTTACTATAAAACCGGGCCTTAGAAAGCAATATAATATAAGACCAGGTCTTATATAAATTTTTGCTCCAGAAGACGCATTAGAGCTGATTGTCTGGCTAGGTCTTATTTTTGGGGAAACACGGTAGTAGGTAGTAGGATGGATGGTGATGGATAGATGGATGGGTGATGATGGATGGATGGATAGATGAATAAATGGTTAAAGTAAGAGGATATTGAGTGGGACTTCTCCAGCAATCTTGAAATGGCCTCTAGGTGTGTGCTCCCCACCTTCTAGAGAACGCCAGAAAGGTGGGCAGACTCCAGGGCTTATTATTAAAAAGTGGCTGCGAAGGTTCTGCTCTCCCCCTATATCATCCCAGCGCCAACAAAAGACTGGGGTGGGATGAACGCGGGGGAGAGGAGAGAAGAAACTTCCCTCCCCAGGTCCCAAGTTCACCACTGCCCTGCACACACCTCCAGTTAAGGGAGGTGGTGCTGATTCCACACAGCGCGTGCCCCAAACAGGCAAAAGAGGACTGAGGAGAGGTGCTGGGGTGAGGAGAGGTCAGGGAGGTGGGAGTTTCCTGGGAATGTCACCTGGACACCGGAAGGAAGCAGGGACTGAGACAGCTTCCCAGTATCCCACCCCGAAGGGTTGGCCCCAGGGTGAAGAGCCCACAGTAGGATGCAGTGGGAGGTGGGAGATTAGCCACAGGGGGAGGGAATTGGGGTGGGGATACACACCATGGGGATCCTCACCTCTGCCCCCATCCCACATGGCACCCCCCAACAGCTCACGCTCAGGCTAACATTTGAACACGCCCATGGCTACCAAAGAAGCAATAAGGACCAAACAAGTACAAGGACACCACCAGCTGAGTACTAGACACGTGTCCCTTTCCACCTTAACCCCCACTTGATGAGGAAGGGATTCAGAAACGGGAAAAGCCCTAAAATGAACGTAAAATTGGATGAGAGGCTGAAGTTTTAGACTAGCCTGGACATTTTGCTACGGCAAGGTGTCTTTAAGAAAGTGGAAAGAAAGATTTCGGAGAACAAGGTTTAGAGACAAAGAAAACACCCCTTCATACGTGTGTCCACGGATTCCTGCTTGCAGTAGGACAGCTACATGTTGGGTTGCCCCTTTTCCCTTGCTGGGTCACTGAAGACTACCTGAGCTTGGCAAGACCTTTGAGACACGGCCTGGCACCAGGACAGCCTTGGTAAATGTTTGTTGATTGAAGGTGCATTGGAAACAAAACAATGGAGCAGGGAGTGTGGGGTGGGAGGGGTCTGCTACTGTGGGGAAGGGCATTGGGAGGATGCCTACACCGTTTTGTGCCAAGGATCTCCCAGAATGCAAGAAAGAATCTGTGTCTGGGCAACAGGGCTGAGGGGCGGCTTGGGGGGCTGCGGGGAGGCCCTCCAGGTCTTGGTACTCTGCCCTGTCGCCGCAGGCTCGCACTGCTTTCCGCTTCCCTCAGTCCTGTCTGCAATGACTTCCCAACCCGGGGGTCTCTAGGAGCCGCAACGCATACAGAGGGGTCTCCATGGCAACGTTGACGTCATGGCCCTGGGGTCCGGAACGCTGCCTCCCGCCCCCACCAGCCGGCCTGTCGCATCCCCAGCTGGGTTCTGCAGCAGCTGAGACACCAGGGGCGTTGGAGCTGCCACCCTGCCCTCTGATCTGCCCCGTCCTGGCCACCAGGAGCAGACAGGTGTGAGCCAGTCCAGCCAGGTCACATGGGCTTGCCACCTTCCTGATTTCCGGCTTCCTCCTGTCCCTTGGTCCTCAAATTGCTCTCAGCGGGCCGCTAGCTAAACAGATTTTTCTTCCTGTTTCATTAACAGGAAGCCCCCTCCCAGGCAGAATGTGCATTTTAATAGGAAAGTGGGAGGTGACGTGTTACCCCTTTCCCCCTCCGGGTCTGCCTCCCTTCCTCCATTTCACAATAAAGCCACGGAATTAAGCCACTCCCAAATTATCATAGAACCCCTCTCCCACAACTGCCTCCTTCCCTAAGGGCTTCTCCGGGCACTGGGATAGAGACCTAAGGGCCTTGCCCCTCTCTCCTGAGGCTCATGCCTCCATACTGCTCCTCCCTTCTAGTCTGTTCCACCCAAATGCCAGCGCTGCCTCCGGGCCTCCGCACCTGCTTTTCCCTCTGCCTGGAAGGCTGTTACCTCCCCCACCTCCCTTCTCAGCTGCTCATTTCCTGATTCTTCTCCAGAGCTAGGCAAGTGAGCTCAGCGCTGCCCTCTCTTGAAGGCGCACATTCCAGCCTGCGCTTCCTTTCAGCTTTCTCCACCACTGTCTCCACCGCTGTCACTAAAAAGTAGTACTGGGATTATTTGTCTACTGGCTGCCTCGTCCCTCAGAATGCTTGTGGTTCCAGTAGGTGCTCAGTATGTTGTTGTTTTTTTAAACAGCCTCATTGGGATATAATTCACATACCCTACCATCTACCCGAGTGTACAATTCCATGGTTTTAGTATATTTAGAGTTGTGCAGACAGCACTGCAGTCAATTTTAGAACATTTCCATCACTCCAAAAAGAAACCAGTGTGCTTTAGCTATCACCTCCCTACCCCTCCAACCCCTCAGCTCTAAGGCACGATTGATTGGCTTTCTGTCTCCACAGAGCTCCCTATCACGAGTGGAATCACATAATAGGAGGTCTTTTGTAACTACCTTCTTTCACTTAGCAATGCATTTTTGTGCCGTGAATGCATGAATGGGTGAGTGAATGAATGAAAGGCTGTGGGAAGCGACGGGAAGGCGCTTTCTTGGTGGGATGATGGTGACAGGATGACAGACCCTGGGTCCCTTATGGGATCCATGTCGAATAAGGGACGGAGCTCTGAATGAGCCTGTGGCCTGGCAGCCTCAGGTCAGCTCCAAGTCAAGAATCCAGTCTCACTGCCCAACCCCTGATGTTAGTTGTAGGTCAGATATCCAACCCATTGTCCTGATTTCATCAGCAGAGGCGCTTTCCTTTCTTCACATCATAGTTTTTCATTCATTAATTCATTCACTCCTTCATGTTCCACAGAAATGCATGGTTATGGTCTCAAAATCTCTTGTAAATGAATATACTCTTCTTTTTAAAAATCAATAAAACAGGCAGATGCTTGCTTTCTAGCAGGACTAGGGGCTAGAACTGTGAGCCTGGCAGCACTGCAAGTCACTTCTGTGAGTGCCCCCTGGGGGGGGCTGGTCAGGCCAGAGAGCTTTTCCTGTTTCGGGTCTTTCCCAGTGGGCTCTGAGGTAGACTCTCAGTGTGTGCCGTCTCAATAAAATCCACTTTACCAGTGTGTAAATGCTAGTTCAAGTCCTGTGCCCTGATTACTCCCCACTTCCTCCCATGTCATTGCCACGCCCCAGCTCCAGGTTTATAGAAATGCTAGAACTGTGTTGTCCATAAGAGAGCCACTGGCCATGAATGGCTGCTCTCTCAAGCACTTGAGATGGGACTGGTCCCAATGGAGAAGGGCTGGAAATACAAAATACATCCCAGGTTTCCAAGACTTCGTAAGAATGTAAAATATCTCAGTAATTTTTGTATTGATTACATATTGAATTGATATTTGGGGTATGTTAGGTTAAAGAAAATATATCACCCAAATGAATTTTACCTGTTTTTTTCTTTTTTTTTAAAGATGTGGCTAGTAGAACATGTGGTTTGCATTTTGTTTCTATAAGACCACGCTGGACTTGCACAGCCACCCCTCAGGGGAGACAGCCCCCCACCCTCATGCTCGGGATGGACACTGCTGGAACGGCAGAGCCGTGAAGGGCTTAAGATGCACTGTGATGCTCTACTGCTCACAAAAAAGCCCATGAGTCATTGACCCACCTCCCAACCCAGCAAATCCCCTGTAGCCAGTGGGGGTGGGGGGCGGCAGAGAGCAGCTGCTGTGAGAGGCATCCTGTGCCCCAGAAAGAGTGGAGATTCCACACCCCACTTGCTGAGCCTCCTTCCCACTGGATCCAGTAGCCCCGTCTCCTCCCTGGCAAATCAGAGGAGACAAGCCTGCTGTTTGAGGGAAATAGTTGTTCCTACCATTACATTCACAGGAAAGACGAACAATAGTTGTTCCCTACCGTTACATTCACAGGAAAGACAAACAGCCAAGAGGTCAGTTGCTAGGAGCTTGGTGGAGAACCTTTCAGACTGTCCTCCGCCTTCGACTTCTGTGGAAATGACCAAAAGTGCTTCGGGAAGGTTTCATTTCTGAAGATGGTCCAAAGGTCAGGTTCCCAGATACCGAGGAGTGGATCAGGGACCAGGTGGATTTCATTTCCCTCACAAATTTGAGAGGCTAGCCCAGGCTAGCCTTACCCAGCCTATGAGAACAGCAGGGAAGGCTGGCACAGAGGTTTTCAAGGCCCCATCCAAATCTAGATAAACTGAAAAATAAAGCAAAGTCACATATCCCCCCATGTACAGCTGTGCAGGCTGTGCAATGCACAAGGGTGCCACATTTAAGACAGTTGGCACATCTATTATACAATCTTGTATTGCTTATGTCAATTTTCCAGCAGATGGCAGTGTTGTGTTTTGAGGAGGAGACACTTGGAAACGTTCACCAAGAGGCTTCAAAAGGATGGACTAGAATGGCTCTGAATAGTGGTGGCATTAGACACCATTCACCTTCCCAGACACGCAGAGGGGAACAGCAGCCAACTTTTCATTTATAAAATTCTTTTTTGAGGCCATGTGTTAAAAAACTGAGGCAAAATTCATGTAACAGAAACCAATTTAAAGTGGAGTCTAGAACACAGTGTTGTGCAATTACCACCTCTATCTAGTTCCAAAATGTTTTCATCACCCTGAAACAAAAGCCCATCCCCATTAAGTAGTAACTCCCTGGCTCCCGGTCAACACCAATCTGCTTTCTCTCTGTACAGATTTGCCTACTCTGGACATTTCATATAAATGGAATTATACAATATGTGGTCTTCTGTGACTGGCTTATTTCACTTACCATAATGTCTTAAAGATTCATCCATGTTGGACAATGTATCGGAGCTTCATTGCTTTTTATGGATTGGTAATAGTGCATTGTCTATATATATCATTTTTATTTATCCCTTCACTCATTGACGGATATTTGCGGTTTCCACCTAATGCCACTTTCAAAAAGTTGATGTGTAACATATACAGATTACACAAATCTTAAGTGTGGGGCTCCAGGAGTATGTAAACATCTGTGTATCTACAAATCAAGATGTAGAGCATTTACATCGTCCCAGAAGGTTCCCTTCTGCCTTCCCAGTAACACTCCCACCCCGTTGCAGAGATAACCACCACTGTGACCTCTATAATCACAGATGACTTGTGTCTGTTCGTGAATTTCACATAAATGGAATCATACAGCAAACCCTCGTTTCTGGCTCCATTCACATCACGTAATGTCTATCCAATTAGTTGATGTCATTGTGTATATCCCTTGTCGGTTCTTTTCTTTTTCTGCAGGATTCCATCATATGAGTATGTCACTGTTGATAGACACTTGCGTTGTTCCACTGTGTGACTATCCCCCAGTTTGTTTATTCATTCTCCTGTTAGTGGAGTTTTGGGTTGTTTCCACTTTTTGTCTATTATGAATAATGCCGCTATGAACATTTTTGTTTGTCTTTTGGTGGACATGTGAGCTCATTTCTCTTAGGCATATACCCGAGTGGATATGCAGGGTCATAGGCTGGGCAGATGTTCAGTTTAGTAGATACACTTTCCAAAGCAGTCAAACCAATTCCTACTCCCACCAGGAATGTATGAGAGTTTTGGTCAGTCGCCACCCCCACCTCTGAAAATGGGTGCAACCTGATTCTCGGGACCCTGAGGGGCAGAGTCCTTCTAGCTCAGCTGGGAAGTGTCTCTGTTGCTAAGGTCAGAGCAGGAATACCTGGTGACCCTGAAGTGTCCTTGGCAGGGTTTTCCCAACCTGTCATGGAAGGGCTCCCCCTCCAATCTGTCCCTCTGTCCCCTAGCATAAGGTTAGTCACTGTCTTAGTTTGGGCTTCCCCAGAAGCAGGCTCTGAGATAAATATTCCAGCACAGATAGCTTATGTGGGAAGTGGTCCCAGGAAACACAATGGGACTTTGGGAAAGTGAGATGGGGAAGGGCAGGAAGTCCTAACAAGCAGGTGAGCCCTGTGGGCAGCTGATTAGTCCCAGGGAGGGTCTCTAGGAGCCAGGTAAGAACTCAGCCTCGGAGCTCTCCACTCCCACTAGGAGTGACAGAGCCGGGGCATTTGCGCACCAGCCCTGCCTGTCACTGAGGGCTATTGCCTGGCAGAGGCGCTCATTCTAGGCCCTCACAGAGGTTTATTGCCTCAGCGAATAAACCAAGAAACTGAATGTCACCCTGACTCCTTGCTGGCCCTCCTTTCCTACCAAGCACCATGTCCTGCAGTTTTACTCCTAAGCTTCTCTTGAATCTGTTTCTCCACATGGTCTCTGCCCTGGTCCAAGCTCCAGCCCCATCCATTCACCAACCAGCAGTGGAGAGATTTTCCCATAATGCCTTGTTCTAAGCTTGCCACGGTCCCCTACGCCCTGTGTGACCTTAATCAAGAGACCCAGCCTCTCCTGTTCTCTATTTCCCATTCTCTTCTTGAGCACATCTTGTTTGCCTCTTGGGGACATCTGGGGAAGGGAGGTAGCTGGATGGATGGTTCTAGGCTTTTGAACTTGAAGAGTTCTAAGTTCCATGAACTAGCCTGGAGCTCCTAGGAAATGCAGCTTCTCAGGCCCACCAAGCCTTAGGAATCAGAATCTGCATTTTCCAGAGACTCCCCAGGTGGAGAGAAGGCACATTCGCCTGAGAAGCTCTGGAGTAGAGCTTCCGTGAGGCTGTCCTGTACAGCAGCTCAGACTGATGGCAGGGGTTCTCCCTTGGGGGTGATTTTGTCCTGTGGGGACAGTGGGCAACATCTGGAGACATTTTTGGTTGTTACAACTGGGGGACGGGTGCTCCTGGCATCTAGCAGGTGGAGGCCAGGGATGCTACTCCACATCCCATGATGCCCAGGGAGGCCCCACCGCAAAGGACGACCTGGCCCCCAGTGTCAACAGTGTCGAGGATGGCAAGCCCTGGGCACTGAGTGGGGTGTCCACGCTCTGCCGTGAGCCCCCAACTCTCAGCCCAGGTCTTGCCCCTCCTTTTCCCCCACAAGGCCCCCGGGAAGCCATACAGAAGGGTCAGATGTCAATGAGTCACTTACAGTTTATTTTTGCCTGAAAGTATTTCACATCTCTGAACACAGCTACGTGACAGTAGTATAACCATCAGGAAAAGCAACAGTGCGAAGGGAAAGGTGGCATGTCTCGGTTCATCTCTTTTTTTTTTCTTTTTTAAAATTTTTTTTTGCTTCTGCTTCTTCCTGCACCAGAGTGCTGTAAAGTATGGGACTGGAGGGGAGAGAATAAAACCAAACAACAGAAAACAACAACAACAACGAAAACAAAACACAAAACGGAACACTCACACACACTCAAAATAAAACCTGGCACGTAAAATGAATTAAGACTGAAACCCAATTTCTTTTTTTTTTCCTTTTTTAAAAAAATGAGGGCATAGTTGGGGGGTAATAAAGTCTACCTAGCAAAGTATAAAACGACAAAAGCATGGTTTCCATTGAATAAGATTAAATATATATATAAAACAATTACATTGACTGGGGGTTAGGTCTGGAGGTGCCGGAGGGGGAGTATTTGTGCTAAACCAACAGAAAAAGGGGCTTGGGGGAGAGGGGACCCCAAGTAAACCGTAAAGGGGCTGTTCTGTACAGTGAGGGCTTGTTAAGAAAAAGCCGACTGTTTATAAAAGAAATGGAGGTTGGTTTGTCGTCGGGGCAGGGTGGGGACAGAGGGATGTCTGTGCTGCAGTGGTCACATCATGGGGGGGGGAGGGAAGTCAGGCTGGTGGAGGCGACGTCTCTCTCTTCTCCCAAGAGACCATGCAAGGAGGCGGCATGCATGAAGAGACCACAGGGAGCACAGGAGGATGGGGAGGCCACAGGTCTCAGTCAGGGACAGGGAGAGCAGAGGTCACCGGAGATGGGACTCTCCGGGGGACAGACGGGGGCAGCTCTTCTCCAGGGATGGGTGGGGGGACAGGTTAGCAGTCCCCCTCAAAATGTGTAAAAGGGGCGGAGAGAAAGCTGGGCCCTTAGAGGAGCAAGACTACAATGTTGGGGCCCCACTTCTCCTCCCCCAGCCTGACCCCTACCCCGTGAGGAAGTTGGAGACATCTGGGAAATGCACAGTGGTAGGTGGGCAGACAGACAGACAGACAGAAGGGAGGAGAGAGCTTTACCATACAGAATCCATTACGAAAAAGCAATTAATTTTCCAAGGAAATTTTTTTTTTTTTTTGTCTGTTTGTTTCCTTTAAAAAAATAACAATAATACTACCACTACCCCGACAGCTGACTGGTTTATACAGTACTCCACGCCAGGGGCGGTGGTGGTGGTGGGGCGGGGGCAGGCGGGAGGGGAGGGAGGGAGGGCGGGTCGAAGACTTCATAAATAAGAGGCAGGTCCCAGACCCGCAATTTGTCAACATTTCTTAAATAGGCGCATTAAATCTTATGTACAACAAGAATCACTTTGCATAGCGATGGTGAGGACACAGGGCGGGTGCAATGATGGGACTGGGTCTTCTTGTCCCAATGGCAGGGCTGGTTCTCAGCGAGAGCTTCTGAGGAAGAAAGCATCCTTCTAGCCCTGGAGGCCCATCGGGGTCGAGTGATGGTGGCATCAGAGTTGACTTTTCCCACACGGCATTAAACACAAAGGCAAAGAAAATCCACAAGGGGTCCCCCCTCCCCAAGCCCCCCACCCACCCCCTCCCCGACCCGCTGATGCTCCTCTGGTTGCTACAAAGTCCATTTTAGATCAGGTCAAGGTTCCAATTATGAAGCTAAGAGAATTAGGCGGGGGCTGGGCGTGCTTATGGACCCCCTCCCCACCCCCTCCCCCAGCGCCCTCTGCCCCCAGAAAGACTCCCCCATCTATCTCACAGCCAGGACGCTGGGGCGGGACCCCAGGACTGGCCGCTCTACGGCTATTAGTCAAGAGTTGTGTGTTGCGGTTGCAAACTCCTTCCTGCCGAGTGGAGCTTCACCAGGCTTCTGTGTAGCGGACATCCACCTCCTTCAGGTTGGGAAGCTTGGCCTGCGGAGCAAGAAGGATCCGGTCTCTTCCAGAACCTGGCAGTGCCCGCCCCACCTTGCTGCTCCCGGGAGCTCTGAGCTCGGTGACTTCAGAGAGAACACAGAGCAGGTGGGGTGTTCCTGGCTCCAGAGAAAGTAGGCGACGGCTAATGAAGGCAGGCTGTTGGGGATTCCATGTCCCCACCTCAGAGGGGCTCCGGATCCACCTGCCAAACGTATGACCTTGGACACCCCACCCCAACTTCCTGGAGCCTCAGTTTCCTCATCTGTGGAGCGAATCTGTGTCCAGTCCCAGGGTCAATGCTAGGGATTAACTACCAAATGCAGGGTGAGCCCAGAGTGGCCTGGCCCACACAATGTCATGCGCTCTAGGGAAGGAAATGTCTCACTTTCACTATTGCTTATATCCTCATCATTCTCAGAAATGGGGCAGGTGAAGGAAGTAGGATCTCCATAAGCTGCAGGGAGCTGGGAGTCAGCAGAGAGATGTCCCTCTCAGGATTCCCCCACGTCAGATCCCAGATCCACGTGACCACCCAATTCCACCTGCTGTTCTTCAGAGCAGCTTCCTGCTCTCCATCCCGGCCACCCAGACGCGCTTCTTCTCTTCCTTCTTTTATAAGCAGTTGTTTTTTTTCCTACCCAGCCTGCACTGCACAGAGAGGCTGCTGACTGGTCTCGTACCTTTACTTACCCAATTCCCAGCTTTCCTGTGCACTGGCCAGTGTGATCTTTTAATGCACACACACACACACACACACACACACACACACACACTCACAATTGCTCATTGCTTCTGTCCTGTGTTCAACAACCCTCAATGGCTCCCCACTGCCCAGGCAGAGGTTACAAACTGGGGCCTACACTCAGCAGTGCAGCTGTGTAAAAAATATTTAAGTCAACCTTTCAAAATTAGGAGAGTGCACAGAAGAAACTAGATTTCCAGGTTCTCTTGAAAAATGAGCTGATTTGGCGAGACTGTGCAGCGCGCTCTGGCTTCCCCCAGGCGGACGTCTCCAGTCTGCCTGAGGCTCCACAACACGAGGCTGCTGTCACCCGCCAGTGTCATCAAGTTGGCACCATGTGTCTCCCGAATGTGTGAAAATAAAACACCTACTGAAAGTGACTTCTGCACAGCGGCTCACTATAGCTCCTTTCCAGCTTGGTCTCGATAGCGGTTAGACCTTGGGCACTCTGAACTCAGGGGTACTCTAGCACAGAGCTTCTCCAGCTTTCCCGTGCACAGAATCCTTGGGGGTGGGGTTCAAATGCCCATTTGGATGGAAGAGGTCTGGGAGGCCCTGGATCAGCATTCTTGACAAGTGCCTGAGTGAGGCTGACAGTGCTGAGGTCTGAACCCTGTGGGTGGGCACCCAGGCTGGCCCTGCCCTGACCTGTCCTCTACCCCTGCCACCCCTGTCTTCACGCCCCTCCAGACCCTGTGGATGGTTCTCTCTTCCAACCCGCCTGGCAAACTCACTTCTCAAGACCTCCTTTGGTGAAGGCTCTTCTGCCCCAGTGACTGGAGCTGGCCATCCCCTCCCTGCTGGCTCCTGAGCCTTATCCTGCCTGCTAGCTGGGTTTCCTCTTGGTCACGGGTTAGCCAGCGGCACCTCAGCGTTCCCATCCCCAGCATGCGCCTGGCACACAGTAGGTACTCTGAAGGCATCTGGAGGCTTGGACAGTGAGCAAGCCCTGGGCTGCAAGTTTGGCTGAGCTGGAGGTGGGAGCAAACAGGGGAGCCCTGCTGAGTGCGGGCCTTGGACAAGAGCTGCTGGAGAATCCCCTTCAAGGAGCTTGCAGGGCACACACGTGCCAGTGCACTCGGGGCACATCTGTACTTCCGGGCCTAGCCCTTCCTTCCCAGTGTGCTGGCTCTCGGCAGCCCTGACCACTCTTTCTGGGGCAGCCGGTACCGAGCCCAGGATCATGGGGAGACAGGAGGTTGCTAAAGGCCCAGCCCCTCCAACTCCCCCAAGATGTGCGTTTTCACAAACAGAATGTGCCTGCCTTCCAGCACTCCGATCTTTCTTTCCCGTTTCACCTTGCCAACCCAGCCCAGGCCGCCAGTCTAGTCTCTTAACTGTGTGACTACACCAGCCCTGTAGACATTCTCCCTGCTTCTATTCCCCCTCAAAAAATCTAGTTTCCATGTAATGACCAGAATAAGCTTTTGAAAACATAACTCACTATCCTGCTTAGAGCCGCTGAAGCTTTCTACTGAACTTGGATGATACTGTGTTTCCCCGAAAATAAGACCGGGTCTCATTAATTTTTGCTCCAAAAGACGCATTAGGGCTTATGTTCAGGGGATGTCATCCTGAAAAATCATGCTAGGGCTTATTTTCCGGTGAGGTCTTATTTTCAGGGAAACATGGTATCCAGAGTCCTTCTACAACTTTCCAGGGCTTATTCAGTCTGCCCCAGTCTACTCTCTCACTTTCCAGTCACATTTGCTACAAAGTCAGTTCTTGCAACACTTTCTGCCTCAGGACCTTTGTACGTGCTCTTCTTTTTACCCTTTGCATTCTTGGCTTAACTCTTGGGTCTCAGCTTCTGTGTGGCCTTTACTTGAAAGAGACCACTCCTGAGCATCCCATGCCAAACAGGCCTTCCCTGTTTCCAATCCATCAATTCCCTGCTGGCTTCCTCTTGATCACTCTTTTCAACCTGCCATTCTTTTCTTTATTGGCTTGTCTGCTGGTGTAATAGCTTTTCCTGGTGGAGAATAAGCTCTAAGAGAACAAAGCACCAGTATCTAGATGCTGGCTGGAAGCAGGGAGGGATGAGGGAGGGAGGAAAAAGGGAGGGAGAGAGGAAAGAGGGAAGGAAGGAATTACCTTCAGATCTTCATAGGTGTCAGCCGAGAGCTTGGTGCTGTTCATGTTTAAACTGCAGAGACTCTTCATGGCTGTACAAGGACAGACAGATACAGTCATTAGGTCCGTGAGGTCCCACAAGGGGCAGCTGCAGGTACGGGATGGTCAAGCTCAGGGAGTGATTACAGATGCCAAGGTCCCTGTTCAGGAGATGAGGAGGCAGAGGCACAGCCATGGGGCCGCTTGGTACAGAAAGTCTATTTCAGGCATGGTCTGGTCCGAAGTGGGCCCTGGTTCTCTCTTTGCCCTCTGAGCCTCCATCCCTTCTGGTCCTTCTATCGTGTTCCTCTACTGCCTGGACCAGAGGTTCCCAGAGCTCGAGTGCCACACCCCAGATGAGCCCCAATGGAATGGGCCTGGCCCTCCCCTGGAGGGAACCCCGGAAGCTGACTCAAGCCCTCGGCTTCTCACAAGCAGGCCTCAAACTTTAGTTTGCATCAAGAGTTGCTCAGGGAGCCTGTCAAATATATGACTGTCCTGTCCCACTTCCGGAGATGCTGGGTGAGGGCCTGGAGCTGGGCCCAGGAATCTGCATTATTACCCAGGGCCCACCCACCCTGTGTGACGCCAGTGACAGTGTCATTTGCAGAGAAGTGGCTGTTCCTCTTTGCTTTCCATTAACCCTATCACCTGCCCCCACCCCCTCCCAAGCCATCCCACATTTGCCAACAACCTTGTAGGAGGCAGGGCCACTACCCAGCATGCCGGGCCCTTGGCTAACTCCTATGTATCCATCTTTCACACCCCAATCCCATCATCTCCCTGGGAAGCTTGCCTTGATTCCTCCCAGCTGTGGCATGGGGCCTCCCATCTAAACCAATGGGTCTGAAACAGGAAATGCAGATTCCCAGGATCCACATCACCCAGGATTTCCTCTCAGTAGATTAGGGTTGGGTTCAGAAATTGTCGTTTCCAGATTCCTTGAGTACTGTGTGGCTCCTTCTACTAGGGCAGTGCTTCTCAAACTTTGATGTGCCAAGAATCACCCAGGCATTTTTTAAAATGCAGTTTCTGAGCTGGCAGGTCTGGGGCAGGGCCTGAGAACGGGCATGTCTCACCAGCTCCCAGGTGATGGCTCAGGTGGTTAGGGGAGCACAGTAGCACTGGAGCATTTTCCTTGAACTTGGTCCCTCAGGGGCTATGACAGCATCAGGAGGGTATGGGCTGGGTCTTACTCATTTTTTTCTTTCTCCTCTAGAATTTAAGTTCCATGAGGGTAGGGATATTTCCCCCCTGTTTTGTTCCTCGTGCCTAGAACGGTGCCTGGCACATAGTAGGTACTCAATAAAAACTTGGTTCAGTAATTGAATTTGTCCAAGTGCATGGTGACAAGTTGAAGGAAGAAAGGAAGGAAGGAAGGAAGGAAAAAGGGGGCCCTCACCCACCCTGGCTGCCCCTCAGTACTCACAGCTGAGGGCCAGCAGGCCAGCGTCGGTGACAGGCGTCTCGCACAGGTTCAGCACCTGGAGCATGGTGAGGTGTTCCGACAGGAGGCGCAGGCCGGCGTCTCCAAACTGTGGGGCACAGAACCTCTCAGCCCTGGAGACTGATTCTGGCCCCCCAGGGCACCCTGGGATATGACCCCGAGGCTGAGGCAAAGGTGGAGGAAGGGCATGGGGACACAGCCTGGCTCTGAGGCCCGCGGCCCGCCCTCCCAGCCTTAGGGTCAGGGCTGCTCTCACTCCTCTCCAAAGACTCAAATGCCTCTCCTGACCTGGGTTCCAATTCAGCTCCTGCCAGCGGCACATGGGTGCCCTCCCTGAGTCAGGTTTGCTGTCTGTCAAGGAGGGCTCTGAGCGGAAGCTGAGGTGGCCTTTCCCCAGGTGGGACAGTGGGATACGGAGGGAAGAGTTGGGCCTGGAAGGCAGGCTGCTGGGAACGCCTGGTGTCTGTACAACTCGGGAATGGTGAGGGCTACGCTTCACAGGTGTGGAGTGGAGACCACATGCGCTGACCTAAGCGCTGGACAACTCCATCGATACCTGGCACGTGCAGCAAGGATCGGTGTGCCGTGGTCATTATTACAGCGAAGAGGCCCACAACCACTCGCAGCTCTGCCTCTCGGCTTTGCCTCAGTGCCTCCAAGACTGCCTGGCACGTCCCTGCCCTGAGCCTCATGCGGCCTCGAGGAAGTGGGTGCTCAGCCTGGCAGGGGGTGTGGTAATCAAGTGACTGGGCCCAGGGGCTCTGGACAGAAAGGCCAGCCAAGGAGGAGGGTGCATGAAACAGTGTGCGAAGGGGCAGGGAGAAGGGCGCAGGGAAGAATGTAGGGGGAGGAAGGTGTAAGGGGCAGAGGGAGGAGACGGGGACGGTGAGCAGGGTGCAAGGTGAGCAGTATGTATGTACCTGAGTGGACCACAGGTTCAGCTGCTTGAGAGAAGGCAGTTTGATGAGGTGCTCAGCGCAGGCACTGGTTACATTGGTGAAGGCCAAACTGAGGTTCTCCAGGTTTCCAAAGGAGCCAGAGCTCAGCAAACGAGCCAAGTCTGCGTCCTGCAAACAGACCGGCAGTTGGGGTCATAGGGCTGCCTGGGGCTGCAGGGAGCTCCCGAAGACCCTGAGACTTCCCACTTCCTTTCCCTTGCCCCACAGTGAGCTGTTGTTGGGGACAGCAAATCTCTAGGAGCTGAGGTGACAACATGACTTAGTGGGTTGGGCCAAGATGGGGGTCAGGGAGGGAGGGGCTGTCCCTGTGGGTGGCAGCTGTTGGGCGGAGGAAAAAGCCTTCAGTGCTGTGACTCACACCCTGAGTCACCAACTGGGGTGTTCCAAGGCCACGTCCCTCCCACAGGCGTGTGTGTGTGTGTGTGTTTGTGTGTGTGTGTGTATGTGTGTGTCTAAAGACACATCTCACTTTCCTAGGCAGCAGCCTGTGCCCATTTCCCATGTGGGAACAGTGAGGCCCCCCTCAACTCTCAGGACTGTGGAGGTCAGTGAATATTTGAGCCCTAGACTATGAGGTTGTTGAGGGTAATATCCATTGTTCCTTCTCTCTTAGTAACAGAATTCTTGAGTTTTAGCTGCCACCTGGCTGCCCTGAATTAGGGCTAATTTCTCAGCTCAGCGTGGCCATGTGCTAAATCCGGACAATGGTCTACAAGTATATGTGTCAAGCGGAACTTCCATGAAGGTCCTTAAAGGTTCTTTCGTGTTCATCTTTGCCTCTTCCTTCTTCCTGCTGGCTGGAATGGAGACAAGATGGATGGAGCCTGAATAGCCTTTTCTGGACCATGAGATGAGAGGCGTGTGCCAAGGATACTGAAGTAGCAGGTACGAGGAACTATGATCCTTGCAAACGGGGGTGGTAAGAGGCACCAACCTTACAGGGTCGTTTGAGGATAAAATGAACCAATAACACATAAATGCTCAGTGTATATTAGCTATTATCAACCACTATTATTAATAATAACTGATAACGTTAATATCCACAATCTTTGTCATAATGTTTGGTTTCCTGCAACCCAGTTTTTTCCTATAGAAGCTGGCGTGTCTAGTACTATGGGGTCCTTGCTCACCTCCACCACCCCCTTCCACAGACACTGCCTGCCATTCCCCGGCAGGGAGGACCAACCCACCTTCTTCCCTCCACCTGGCCCCGCCGAGAGAACAAAACCAACTCACTGTGGACTTGGAGGGCAGTGTTAGCCTGGTGGGCCCGCCTTTCCTTTGCTGCAACAGAAACCAGGCTGATTAAGATGCATTCTTTTCCCTGAGTTTCCTCCCTGCACCCCGCTTCTGTAAACACCACTCATGGTGCCATTTTCATTTCTTAGTGGTAGAAAGCAACGTTGTGGCCTTGACCTCAGGGACAGACCCTGAGACAAGGTTTGAAGCACAGGCAGTTTATTCAAGACGTGATCCCAAGAATCACCAGCAGGAGAGTGGAGAAGACGAAAGGCCACTGGTGGAAAGGGGTGTTGTCAACCCAGCTACCACTGTGGGCCTCTGAGAAATGGTGGAGGAGTCATGTCTCAGAGCGATGGGAGCTGAAGTGTTTACACAGCCTCCCCCATTAGTCACTGGCCGAGGGCTGCTCCAGGAGAACAGGGCCTGTGCATTCCTCCACCCTTCTGTCCTGCTGTGCACGCACATGGACAGAGAAGGCTCTCCGGCCAAGAGGTGCAGGTGACGGCATTTGGAAGTTGAGCCCCTATGCACTGAAATGTGAGTGTGGACACACACAGTGATGGCCATGCATGGCTCTGGGAGTGGGACAGGATGACGTCCCGGTCAGGAGCTGAATAAGCTGTGACTTCTTCAGGGCACTGACTTCACCTCTCCGTGACTTTCTGATGATCTGGAAAGTGGCAGGTAATTATCTGGACCTCTTTGGATCTAGAGGGGGATTCATGAGCTAGAGGCCCCCACAGGTGCAATGGTCCTTGGGCTGTGCCCCACTGTACCCAACCACGCTCTCTGGCCAGCCTGGCCGTGGGCTCACCAGCTCCTTCAGCTCCCGCTGCCGGTCGCACAGCTGCTCGTACATGCGCTTCCCCACGCCGGTGCTCTCCAGAGTTGAGATGATCTGCAGCTGGGTGTCGTTGTTGTCGATGATGTTGTATTCCAGCATCAAGCACAGGATCTGCAGGGAGCAGGGAGCGGGAGGGGTGTCACCGGCTGCGGCTCCAGGTGGGGCTTCCCCTGGAAGGGGCGGAGAGCCAAACAGCCCTTCCCCACAGCCCCACATGTCCGGGAAAGGTGGTCTATAGGTGCACCACGTGCACCCCAGGGGGCTTATTTTGAAAATCTGCAGCCCCGCCTCTGCATTTCTGGCTGTGTGACACTGGGCAAATCATCTACCCCAGCTTCCCATCTGTACAATGGGAACGTTCGTGTACGCCCAGCTGAGCGCACAGCAGTTCTTGGTAAATGTGTGTAGGAACAATGCGTGCCAGGCCCAAAGATAAGACACCTCTTTCTATCCCTGGTTCTTTGCCAGGTGTCTGGCACACAGCAGGTGCTCAGACATGCTCTCTGAACTGAACTGGGGCCTGGGGAAGTGTGCACCACACCACCTCCTGGAGGGCCTCAGGCAGCTGCACATGCACACTCCCCCTTCCTGTGACTTCTCACGCACCCAGGAGAGCCTGCCCGGACAGGCCCTCACACCAACACCCCCTCTTCTCCACTCTTCCCCTCAAGTCCCAGCACAAGGCACTCAGGACGAGCACTTGGACTAAACTCCAAGCTCCTCACCAGGACTTTCGGGCACCTAGTAGGCTCTTCACACATGTCTGCCCACTCCCGAGCCTCTCGCCCCCGGACTCACTATATTCCGGTGCTCTGGCCTGCTCCGTTTTTCCGCAAAGCCTCTTCCTGCTGCCATCCCCACGGCCCTCCAGAAGACTCCGCTCCTGCCTCTCACTAACTTCTCCTCGGCCCCTCAAGTCCCTACCACTTGCACGGGAAGCCAGTGGTTTGACTCTCTTCCCACTAAGAAGTGAGGTCTAACACCTGCCCCTTGACTATGGGCCAGCCTTAGGGACTGAAACCTAATGGGCAGAAGTGGCAGAGCGGGCGCTGCCTAACTTCTGAGGCTAAGTTAGGGACAGTGATGTGGTTTCAGGCTGGCCTTTGTTTGGACAGTGGTTCTGGGGACTTTGTGGGGAGTTAGAGAATAGCAGATAGAGGAGACATGAGGGGTTGGGGGCGGGTGCATGCGGGCTCCTTGGGGAGTGGGAACGCGACTACCCCAAGCTGCTGTGTGGAGAGGCTTGGGTGCGCCAGCTGGTCCAGCCTCCGCTGGTTGAATGAAGACGCCTTGGAGATGACCCAGCCCAGCCCGCATCTGACTGTGAACCCATGAGAGACCCAGAGTGACAACTGGTCACCCCAAGGCCCATGAGCAAAATAAATGGGTACTATGGTTGAAGCCCCCATTTGGGGTGGTCTGTTACGCAGAAGCAGACAAACGAAACAGAAACCTTCCCTGAGCCCTTGGATGACACAGACCGTAAGTGCAGTCAATAAATTGTTTGACGAATGCCTCGTGCTCGCTAAGCTCAAGAGGGCTGGGACTGCACCCGCTTTGCCACTGCTGTGTCCCCAGCTCCTGCAACAGCTCTGCATTCGGTGCTCAATCACCAAGGATGAAGGACCGGGTGAGCCAGCAGCTTTGTCGGGGACTCGGGCCAGCTCCTTACCTCCACCATGGTCTGGTTGCCCCTCAGTGCCAGGAGCATGCAGGGTCCCAGCTTGTTTTCCGCCAAGGAGAGCAGGAATTTTTTGGTCTTGTAACAGGAGCCCATGAGGATGTGCACCTGGGACGAGAGATAAGCCAGGTGAAGGACAGTGACCGCTGTGGGGCTGTGGCCTGTGGTGTCTGCGTCGCGTGTGTGGAAGGTTTGGGAAACCAGAAGATGTTGATCAGACCCATCCCATGCCTACGTGGACACTGAGGTCAGACATGATCACCAGCACCCCCAGGATACTCAGAGGACCCCTCCCTGACACATGCTCCCCTGTGGACGAAGCTCGAGGACATCATGCTAAGTGTGCCAGTCACAAAAGGACAAATCCTGTAGGATTCAACTCATGGGAGGAGCCTGGAGTAGTCAGCTTCAGAGACAGAAAGTAGAATGGCAGGTGCCAGGACTGGGCTGGAGGTAGGGGGGGTTCAGTGTTTAGTGGGGACAGTTTTAGTTTGGGAAGATGAAAAAGTTCTGGACATGGACCGTGGTGGCGATTGCACAACAATGTGAATGTATTTCATGCCACTGAACTGTGCACTTAAAATGGTTACGATGGTAAATTTATGTTATGTACACATTACTGCACCTCTGCCACCACACACACACACACATACACACACACAGACACACACACAACAGGCCTCCTCCCCGCTCCCCTTGGGACTCTGTTCAGCACTGTTGAACCTGGTGGAAACTTCCGGGCAGTGCTTGCGCAGGGTGTACAGGCCCAGACAGACTCACGCGGGACGCAACAGTATGGAGCCCTGCCTCCCCTTCCCAGAGCCCTCTGTGAGCTCCGGAGGTATTCTGATGATCACCTGCCCCAGAAATACAAGAACGGGCAAATTCTGCTCCATCCTGGGTTAGATGTGGGGCAGCCATTAAGCAAACTGTGCTTCTTCCTTCCCATGTATATTTATATCTGGAGGCAGGACCTAAGGGCAGGGGTCCCCAACCAACAGGGCTGGGTGGCCCCAACACTTTGCTTGCTCTATCCCTGACTGCACACAATAGCAAATGCCCTCCCATTGTGGAAATAGCAGCCTAATCGAGGGAACCTCTTCCTCGCTATGCATCTCCATGGAAACGATGAGTTGCCGTCCCAGGGGCTGCTTGCTTCCTTCCTTGCCATTATATGTTTTTCTGCTCCATCATCAACAACTCTGGCACACAAATGCAATCTCGTAGGCTAGGAAGCTGCCAGCTCCCTGAGGTCTCTCTCACATTAAGGGGTGGGGGGACCACTGGATGCTGCCATGGGAAGCTGTGACATCAGAGGAGCGCTCGAGAGAGGTAAAAAAGAGGTGGTGCAGGCAGGGTTGGCACTTCCAGGATGCACAGGGCATTCAAAAGGGACTCATCAGGCAGCACGCAAGGAACGGGAGAGCAAGTGCGTAAGAAAAAGGACCTAAAAATAAGTCCCTTTCGAGCAAGGTTCCAGAGGGAGCACCTGGACGTGTCGTCACAGCAGAAACATCGCTGAGAAGTTCACTGCGAAGAGCTTTATGAGCCACTCGCCACGTGGAACAGCTGCCCAGCAGAGATGAGAATAACCACAGCTATCACTTCTGAGTACTGACTGTGCGCTCAGCCCCGGCCGGGTACCTTGCATCTATTATCACAGTAATTACCATGGTAACCCCGCGAAGCCAGTACTATACTCCCTGCTTTACAGACGAGGAAACTGAGGCACAGAGAGGCAGGTTACCAGGCCAAGGTCGTCAAGCCAGCGTGCAGCAGGGCTGCGATCTGAACTAGGTCTGGCTGACACTCTTGCTTCTCAGGCTTAGGAAGAGGTGTGATCGCGAAACCAAGCTGGTTTTGTCAACCGGCGGGACAGCTGAGATGACTGGCCACCTGGAGGGAGCCTCTGTCCCGGGGGAAGGGAGTCTGTACTCATTTCAGGAGACGGACACTCTGCCAGAGGAAGGAGGGGCCAGCTCTGGACAGCTTGGGCCTAGGTCAAGGGAGAGACTAGGAGGATGAAGGCCTGTGTGACCTCAGGCGAGCCACTGAACCTCTCTGGGCCTGTTTCAACGCGGGTGTAGTTAAGGGATAGGGATGCCGTGAAGAGTAAGAGACAGTGCATGAGAGGTGTTTGGCACAGGTGTCCAGCACAAACAAGAGCCGGAAGTCACCATGGGTGCAGCTCTTAGTTTCGTGAACTCATATCTCTCATCTCCAAAGGTGGGATGAGCACCCTGACCTTGGCTTCTCACTGTGAGGTGGAGATGAGCTGGGGGGCCTGCAGTGCTTCCCAGAATCCCCGTGGGCATTAAGCACTCACGCCCTTGGACTTAACGTGGCCACTACGATGAACTGTGTGAGCTTGGGCAGCCAGCACCTTGGTCTTCAGCCACCTCGTCTGTAAAATGGGGTAACAGTGTCACCTCCTCACACTGTTGAGTGAGACTGAGTGAGAACAGAATTGCAAGCCCCTGGCTAAGTGCCTGCTCAGGTAAGAAGCCAGAAAGTGACACTGAGGTTGTCATCATTGCCATCTTCACCATCAGCACCATTTTAGCCTGGAAACTCCTGGGCTGGCCACAGAGGCAGGTCTCTCACTGTCAGGACACATGACCCCAGTGCCCGCCCACAGCTCCAGGTCACGGGTCCCTGCCCTACGTACCATGCTGGCGAACAGCTCCCCGTCATCATCACAAGCCACCCCTCCAGGGCTGTATAGCTGAAACCAGCCATCCTTGCCAGCCCGCACGCTCAGCAGGCACGAGTGGACCTGCATGGAAGAAAAGGTCCATCGGTCAGTGCCTCGCAGACCCAGCCATAATATAGTGACCAGTAATCTACACACACACACGTGAAAGGTTCAGGCAAGTCCCGCAGTGAAGAAACATGTTTAACTTTGTTTAGTCCAGCAACACACCCCCTGCTCCCCTCCACAGCCTTCACTAAATTCCATGGAGGGCCTTTTGGGAAAAACTGCAGTATCCATAAACTGGGGGACTCCTGCCATCAGCTCTGCGGGATGGAGGGCCAGGCCCAGCTTGGTTAGTTACCCTCAATAAATAAAGCAAAACTGCAGCCGAATCAAGGGAGAGAGAGAGGTTGAAGCCATTGCTCAGACAGCCCCCCATTTCTCTTGTGCTCTTTTGGGGGGTGTGTGGGGCATTTCTTTTTTCCCTTTTCTGTCTGGGTCTCTGTCTCTCCCTCTCTGTGTGTCTAACTCCTCTCTCTTTAATCTTCACCTGCCCTCCTTTCTCTCTGAACCTCTGCCCCCCTACTCCTTGGGTTTCTGCTCCTCCCATAACTGACCCTCATTCCTGGGGCGCCTGCCTTCTTCCCGCCCAGAGTTTCCTACTTCACCCTCGTGGGCACGATCCCCCTCACTGGATCTCTGTCCTGCTCACCTCTTTCTCTCTCTCATTGGGACTCTACCACCCACCCCCTCGGAGATCCCATCTGCACCTCCTTCTGAATCTCTGTCCCAGGTGAGGGGCAATTTCAGTGCCCAAAGCAAGCTCTCTCTGTGGCTCTCAAGCCCCTTCCTGTGTGGTTGGGCATGGGCGTGCATGTGTGCAAACACATGTGTGTGTGCGTGTTTGGGAGGAATTCCACATCCACCCCAGCCCCTACTGTAACTGCAGAGAGAGAGAGACAGAGACAGACAGAGACAGAGACAGACAAAGGCCTTTGTTTCCTCTCCTCCTCCCCGTCCTCAGAAGAAAGCTGAGAGAAGTGCCCCATCATTTCCTTCAGGAGTGAAGGACAATCTGCTGCCAAGAGTCCACTTACTCATAGATACTCAATTGATCACAACCCACACACAAGTAAACAGAAAACACAGGCGGTGGACCTTTGATTTTGCCTCTGAGTTGGAGGAGTATCAAATGTTAACTTTATCAACTTCAAAGAAATAAGGAATCAAGAGCCTGGAACCCTATTCAACAAATACAGCAAAGAATTTGTAAGAGAACAATTCTGGCCAACAGGAGAGGGGGGCGAGGGGCCTGCTTGGGCAGGGCTCCGCTCTCACCAGCCCCCTGGGCCTCCGCATGTTACCCTCAGTTGGAAATTTCCCTCCCAGCACTTGGCTCTGCCTCTGTGCTCTGTGAAGCAGCTGGTACCACTTTTATTCTTCAAAGCTTGTGTTTGAAATAGAGGCTCACTTTGCAGGAGAATTCTGAGAACTCTAAGAACAACGGGGGTCAGCACTGGTACCAAGCGGTTAAAAGCTCCCCATCTGCTGTCCTTCTTTGGCCCGTGGTGCCTGAGGATGCTTTTGGAACCCGGGGTTAGAATCAGGGTGCGTTAGAACTAGATGTTCCTAGAACTAAGGTTCACGGTGTGGCCTGAAGGGAATATATTCTCGCTGCACTGAGAAGAACTCGCTCCTCCTTTGCCCACCCTTATCCTGTCACTGCTGGGGGTATGTGTCGTGGGTGCTGCTCCCCTGGCCCCCAGAGCCAGACCCCTTCACATCCTGGGATCCACATGCACAGAGAAGACAGGGCCTGAGCTATTCAGGGCGGGGACAGCATCCAGCTTTCTCTGCAGCCCTTCCTGGCCCAGGGTTCATACTGCAAAGCTGATTACTGCATAGGGTCTGGAGCCAGACTCCCTGGGTTCGAATCCTGCCTCAACCATGTACCAGTTGTGTGACCTTGGGGATATAATTAAATCAGTTTTTTCTACTCTAAAAGGAGGATAATTCTGCAGTAGAATGGGGGTAATACTAGAATCTACTTATAGGGTTGTGAGGATTATATGAGAACAGCACGTGCCTGACACAGGGTGAGCACCTAATAAAACTGTTACACTGATGCAATGGAAAGAGAAGGGCTGTGGGGGTTCCCAGCCCCTGCTGTGTCCTTGCTCACACACACAGGCTCCAGGTGGAAGACTGCCCTCCCCCTGAACTCCTGAAGCCCAGCTGTCTGAGGGACAGAATGGAAATGAAACCCAGCTCAGATTTCTTTCCTCCATTTCTCACAACGGCAGGACCACAGAGGAGCCAATGCCGTTTCAGAGCTGGATGGGGGCCCATGTGCCAGCCCGCCCCAAATCAAGGCCTGCAATCTGAGGAGAACCTGCCAGGCAGTGGGAAACCACCTCTGAGTAGCCTGAGTTTAGAGTAAAACACTGACATCACGGCCGGGCTGAGACACCCGGGTGGGGGCTGTGTTTATGCATAAGGCAAGGAGCCTTTGTAAACTGTTCTGAATGCCCGTGGGTGACAAGGAGGCTCTGACAGAGCCACAGAAGGCTCGGAGAGGCCCATGTGCGTCCTGCTGGAGCACTGACAGTGGGCTCATGAGGAGAAAGAGAGGCCTCACCTCTTGTCTCGGGTCTTCAGCAAACCTCTGAATCACGTACTTCAGTTCCCTGAAAAAGACGGGTGGCAGCGGTCATTCCCAGGGTCCTGGCTTGGGTGGACCAGGGCTGGGGACTGAGGAGAGGGCAGGAAGGGGCAGGGAGCCTGGCTGAGTGGGCAGGATGAAGAAACGCCTGGATGGGCCTGGACGTGTGTTGCAGAACTTCCCAGAGGAGCCATCACTGCCTCCCAGAATGCACATGACATGAGAACGGGCCGGAAGGAGGGCTGGCCGCTGGGGACGACCTCAGAACAGAGGGCATTCGTACCAGGAGAAGGTAATGAGGGCGTTGCCCAAATACTCACTTGGTGAACTTCTCGTGTGCGAGAGCTCTGTAACAAAAACAAAGGGAAAAGTGCAGTTAGCAGGGCATGTTGCAAACGGCACAATGATCCAGAGATCTTCCTCTGGGGACGGCTAGGTATTATGTCTGCCTCAAAGGATGAGGAGGGAGTTGAGAATGGAAAACACCGACATTTTGTCCCTACTTGAAGCTGCAAAACAAAGCCCTCCTTTGATGAGTGAACAGACTGAGCCCCACACCCCTAAACTACTCCCAGGCCCCATACCTGTAAACAGGAGTGTGCTAACCGGAGTGTATGTGAGTGAGTGTGTCTGCATGTGGGCACCAGGGACCCAGGTGTGTTTGTTAATTGTTCCACAATTAAGGTGCGGCCGCACTAATTAAAGCCGTACATCAGGGTGGCAATCAGGGACAAATCTCCAAGCAAATTGCATCATGGGCCCACTGTCAAGTGTGTCCCCAGGGCTGTGGGGACAGTGGCTGCAGCCAATGACGCCACTTCTCTTGGAGACGGTAGCAGCTCTCAGGAGTCAGATTTCTCTGGTCTCAACTCCTGGGGGCTCCAGGGACAGGCCAAGCCAGCAAATGGGGCAATTACTGAGTGTAATATCCCCCTTGGAGAGCCACATTTCATAAACACAGGCTCGTTAATCGGCTCCTGAGAGAGCCCTAGCTGTCTCCGGAGGCCTGGCTTTTTCACATCTATCAAAACAGAGACCTGGAGGCATTTTAGGGCTTGGTTCTTTAGACAACATTTCTCCTCGGGCCATTCTTTATCCACCAGGCAGTTTTCGCCCCATTTTCCTGTGATAAATTCAGTATCGGGATAAGGGCTGGCAAGAGAGAGACAGAGGGTCCATTTCTGGCCAACTCGCTGTGGAGCGTGACCTAATAATCATAATGGACATAATAGAGCTTTCAGCACATCGCTGTCTGACATATAAAGCAATTGCACACGCATTATCTTTTGATTTTTACTGCGGCCTCAGAGAGAGTAGAGGCAGGTCCTCCTGTTTCCATCTGATGCATAATAGAAATCTCTTAACTTCATGGCGTGAATGCACAGAGCGGATGGCTTTGTTTGCATTCTCAGCTCAGTTTGTTTTGGGGGGGGGGTACGCCTCCCCCAGGGTCCCGCAGCTGAGAACCAAAATTTCCACCTCCTACTTCTGCCCATGGTGTTCCCAGGGGTAACTTGGTACATCCTGGGGCATGACTGCTCCCCCTGTTAAGGTCTTGGTGGATACCAGGTTTTCCTCATAGGCCAGAGACATGTGTGGGACTCACTCTTTGGGGAATGGAATGGGTTGAAGCAAGCTGGCCAGAGACGGTCTCCAGTCATCATAGTCCGACCTAGAACGAGAAGGGGTGATGGTCAGGTTTGGTCTGGACGAGGCAAGGTTTACAGCATGCTGTCACGGATGGGAAAGACGGGGCAAGAGTCTGGTGGAGACTCTTGTGGCACCCACTCTGCTCTAACCACCTCAGCTTCCAAGACTCTGGGACGACAAGCAGCTGGTGTGTGTGTGTGCAGCGTGGCTGGGAGGCCGCACAGACAGAAGAACCTGTCCAGAGACTTCCTTACGGCAACTGAAGGGGCTGGCAGGCCGACTCCCAGGAACCTCCTCCTTCCTGGCCACTGAACCCAGGCTACTGTTCCTTCCGCCTTTGGAACTTGATGGGGGGAGGTTTATGGGCTGAAATGCCCCTCCCTCAAATTCATATGATGAAGTCCTAGCCCCTAGCACCTCAGAATGTGACTGTATTTGGAGAGAGGGCCTTTAAAACGGTGACTGAGATAAAGTGAGGTCATTGGGGTGGCCCTAACCCAAGCTGACCGCGGTCCTTATAAGAGGAGATTAGGACAGACACACAGAGGGAAGACCACGTGAGGACACAGGGAGAAGACGGCCATCGGCAAGCCAAGGAGAGAGGCCTCAGAAGAAACGGATCCTGCCTGCACCTGAATTTCAGAGTTCCAGCCTCCAGAACTGCAAGAAAATAAACTGCTGTTGTTTAAGCCGCCCTGTTTGACTAATACAGGGGTGTAGGTTGGGAATGCAAAGCCATTCTCATCTTTGATTGACCAGAACTGAGGAGCAAATGTATACAGACTGATTCATAAAAAATAAAAATTATAGGCTGTTTATTTGTAGCTTAACCCTCCTGATTTATCAGATACTTCTAGTCTTGTGTCCAGGTAATATTTTTTTTTCTTAAAGTCACTGTTAACGGCAGTATTAACACCAATGGTAACAATAATAATAATAATGAAAAAACAGCAGATACGATTTTGTCAACACATTGTACATGCACTGCATCTGTTCATTTATTCTCACAATAAAGATTATGATTATAATTATAAATTACTTTGTATGTTTCTATAATTGATATACAATTACTATATGTGATGATGATGATGATGATGATGATGATTAGCCTCGCTTGACAGATGAGGAAACTGAGGCTCAGACAAGCTAACTGCTTGAGCTAACACAGCAGTGGCTGATGAGAAACTGAATCCAGGCTTGTCTGCATGATGCCAGACCCCCGGCTCCTGCCTGCCTGACTGCAGCTGAGGTCTTAGGTGAGACCGGGCACAGGAGGGTCACGTCCCATTTGTGCGATAACAGCCACGAGATTAGCATGAAGGATAATGACAGCTGCAACTTGCTGAGCACCGTGTGTCAGGACCGGCTCACGCATGGAGTTGGCCCCATGACCAACGTGAGTCCACATTACAGGCGGGGAGTGGGTAGGTAACTGGCTGAGGTGACAGCAGAGCTGACCCCAAGAGGTCACCACAAGGGAAGCAACGGCTTCTGGAGACCGCTGTGGAGTCAGCAGGCTGCTCCCCAACTCCCACTAGCACAGCTTCTTAAAGAGGCGAATTCCTCTGCCAACTGCCCTCTGAAAAGCCAGGAGGGTCAAGAGAAGGGGAAAGACTCTGAGGGGCATGGCAGCAACTGAGCCTGCGGACAGACAGGCCTTCACCAGGCTCGGGAGCATCCACACACGTCCCAGGTAATACTCACACACCTGATTCTTGGTCCTGTGGCCCCGGGACTCCTTTACACTTAGCATTCAGTGTTCCTCAACCTTTTTTTTTTTTTTTTTTTTTTTTTAATTATCTGGTATCCCTCTGCCCGCTGCCCCAAGCTTTCTTGACATTTCTTCCTAATTGTTCTCCCAATACACTGCATATGTTTATGTGCTGTATGTCTAGCTATGCTTTATGCCAAAAAAGAGTAAGATCTTCTCACTCCTAGAACCAGTATTTGTTCCCACCAACAATGCATTGCTTAGATAGATACCCCCTGGGTGAGAGCTTTCCCACCCTACCTTCCTCCAAATACATAGTGATAAAGTGACAGCCGTCAAAATCCAGCTCACACCCTGGAGGGTTCTGAGGAAAGACTCAAACACCGGACATGTAGAAAAGAATTCCCAGAAAAGCCTGGTGGCCTGAGCTAAGTTCTACAGCGCACTCACTGGCTGAGGTTTACTAAGCATTTACTCGACCATGCACTGGCCATGAACTTACTTAATCCTTAGATCAGGCACCCAGGGAAGAGACAGAATCACACCTGCTTTACGGGTGAGAGGGTAAGGCCCCAAGCACCTCAGCGACCCATCTCAGCAGAGCAAGGATTCCCAGCCAGGTCCATGGACCCCAGTGCCCAAGGATGGGCACATGCTCTATGCTGCGCATGGATGGTGGAGGCAGGGTGTCCTGAGGCCCAGCCTGGAGCTCAGCCTCCTGTCGGCTCCACTATGGCGGCTCACATAGGACCAAGCATGGGGACATGCAAGTAAAGAAAGAACAAGAGGCAGACAAATGTCCCTCCTCACCTAGGCCCAGCCCAGCTCCAAGTCTGAGGTTGGCTCCTGGCCCTGCTGCAAACGTCCAGTCTGACCACTCTGGGGTGTGCAGTGGGTATGCTGGGCAGAGGCTGGGTGGCCAGGCCCAAGGGGTGAGGCGAGGGTCAGCAGAGCACCTGCCCTGAGCATCTGGCAAGCAACACCAGCCTCAGGGATGGGAGGGAGAGCAGCAGGCCAGTCTACGAGGCCTGATCACCTACCCTCAGGAAGGAGAAAAGACAGCTGGGCCTTCTCTGGGCTCAGGTGAGGCCTTAAGCATCCTGAGGACCTCCAATGAGCTTCAGGTTTCAAGCACCAAACATTTAACCCTCACATTAAGGGGGTCAGGCTGGCTCTGGAACCTCCATTTATAGATGAGAAATGGAGACCCAGAGAGGTCAGGACACCTGCCAAATGTCACAGAGCTAATGAGGGGAGAAGTTGGACTTGACTGAGGTTCTAGAAGTACATAAGCAGTTTAGAACCCAGATGACCGAGGTTCCCTTTTGCTTCCGGGGTGTGGGTGTATAACACCAGGGACCAGCTGGGCAGGTAATGGGGTGGCCATGGGAAATGGAGAGGCAGTTCTGAGGACTTGGGTCAGCTGCCTTGGTCTGGAAGAGACACAACGCACACTTGGTGGAATTGTGGACAGACGCTTCCTCCCAGCACACCATTTCTTCTTGATTCATGGAATCTGGGGTATAGCCCAATGGAACAGTAGCTGATGCAACAGCTTTACGTAGGTGGGCTACAGGAGCCTCTGAAAAGCCAGACGTCCCCAGCACACTGGCCGAGGCCAAGCAGGCCTCACTTCGATGGCTGCATGTATACAGAACCCAACCTGAACCCCAGCAATCTTGGGGCCACAGCCCAGGGAACAAATGTGGTGGTTCCCTGGGGTGGGCTCCTGGGGTCCTCAAAGGGGGTCCTGGAGGTTTGGGGAGTGGGGGTGAGCTGAGGCCTGAGAGACCAGTGGGAAATCCACTGGCGTTTTTAGAAGACTGAGTGAGGTGCCAATACAGCCCTCCGATGCTCAGAAAGGCCTGGGTGCAAGAAGGCTGCACCACGGACATTTCATCCTGCTTTGCTCCTGCCATGCACACACATTTAGAAATATCTGCTCCCTCAAAAGGCAAACCAGCTGGTCCAGTGTAATGCAGGGAGGCCTGCGGGGTCTCTTCTCCCGCTCCCCATACAAGAACGCAGGATATGGTGAGGCCAAAAAGGAACACCCACGGAGCCATAGGTAGGGGAGTCATACCACTATATTCTCTCTGGCGGCACTATACTCTCACTGGAGGCTGGATCCACACTGTCCGCAAACCGCCATCCACACTTGCCAGCCCAGCCGCCATCTTCTTGCTAGGCCCCCATTCTTTTCTCTTCTCTCTCTGCTAGCCTAGCCACAGCAGTTATATTAGTGGCCAATGGCTCACTGGTTACAGCTGACGGCCAACTAGCCACAGCTGATGGCCATGCAATCACAGTTGATGGCCATTTACTACCTGAGCCAGCACCTGTCTATGTGAGGCTGAGAGCCTGGAAACTACTTTCTGGGGCTCTGCCTCCACACCCAGGGATTAAAATCCAAGGCAAGAAATGAGTGGCCATTAGGTCTGAGGCTGGGGATCTAGGCAAATTCTCCCTCTCTCCACCTGCCCCATTATCCCATCAGGGACCTCCTAGGGCTGCAGAGCGAATCCGCCAGCCTCAAATGCTCCAGAGAACTTCCAGTTTCTATAGTGACCTCACACTCCAGGAATTTGCATGTGAAAATTTCCAAAGAAGTCAATACATCTACTCGAATACATACAGACACATAGACGTACATATATGATTTATGCTGCTCTGCAGGTATCACCTAAAAGCCTTGCCAGAAGCCCGTACACGAAGATGCTAACGGTGGAGATGAGAGCACCTGTCCTTGCCACAAGGCCACTGGGTGCCAGTACTGTGACGAATGCAGGTGCTGTGACACACCGATTCATTTAATACCAAGGCAGCCCTGAGAACCAGAATGCATCAAGAGGGAGCATTATCCTTATTTCACAGCTGGGAAACCAGGGCTCAGAGAGGTGGGGTTATTGTCTAAAATCGTACAGTTAAATGCTGGGGATGGAGTTTGGACTCCAATCTGGCCGACTCTCAAGCCAGTGGACTCCCAACCGAGGAGGTGGTCCTTCCACTCACTCCCCTCCAGGCACCCAGCTCCTGACCCCAAGTCCCACTGGGAAGACAGTGGCCAGCGGAGGGAGAGCTGACCTTGAGGAATGACTGGCAGCGGTCGTGCCTGTGGCCAGAGGACCGAGGGAGGAACAGAGAATGCTGACTGGGGCCCAGTCCACCCACTCCCAGCACCTTGTCAGACTCCCCAACGATGCTCACCAACTTGGCACTGCCCCACCAATGCTTCCAGCCTCCCTCTCCATCTCTCAGCCTGTTGGAGGCTATTTCAGCCATTCTTTGTCTGATGGGGTTTCCAGCCAGCCAACCAATCCCCGTTCCCTGCACCAAACTCCTGGTGTTTCTTCTCAGTGGAGCCGCAGCATCTGGCTGCAGTGGGTCTTCACTCAGTAGGGCTGTCCCGAGTGACATACGACGTTTCCCGGGTCTCCTCCTGGGGCTTCCAGTCATTGGGATAGCCCCACGTCCGTCTGCATTTTCCCTAAAGGCCTTCCAGCTGATCTTCAGCCCATCAGGCCTCTTTTAAAATCCAGGTGTTTGCAAAAATAACATGTAGCCAGGCTGGACCTGCTCAGAAAGGAGTGGCTGTGCCCACCTCTCCCTCATGGTGACTGCTCTTTTCTCTTCCTGGACAGAAGAGCATCCCCTTGCCCGTGGTCTCACGTGTGCCAGCAGCTTCCCACACTCCACCCCACTGGGCGGGTGATGTCACTGCTTTTAGCAGCTGGTGCTACTCAGAAGGACTGAGAGCAGGGTATCAGTTGGGACCCCCAGCATTTAGCGGAGCCTGGCCCAGCCTAGTGCACGGTGAACGTCGATAAATAAACACGTAAGTAGATGGATTTTAAAAAGGCATGACTCACACACAGGTGGCTAGCAGGTTAAGAGCAGGACTCCAAACCACTACAGACCCTAACCTGCTCTGTCCAGCAGCCGAGTCCACATTCTTTCCATCGGACCACCCAGCCTGGGCCTCACAGGGTGATATTTTCAGCGTCAACCTTGACCTGTGTTGGGAATAAGTATTCCCTTTCAAGGGTCTCCAGGGAACTTTTTGTGGCTTACATTCCTTTTCAGAGGTGTTAAACGCTAACGATGTGTGGGCTTTCCTATGGGAAGGAGCTGATCAGGGACCTGCGCCTCTCAGGGCCCCCAGCTGTGGGGTGGGCTGCACTGCCCACACTCGGGGACCAGCAGTGCCTGCTCTGACAAACAGCGTTGGCCAGCTGGGCCAAGGCACTAAGCCTGGCTTCTGTGGCCCCACACAATGCCCTCCTCAGACCCCCAAATTCCACACTAGAGCCTCTGTGCTTTCATTCTTTACACGTAACTCTCATTTAGGGAGCAGTCCGGTTGATCACAGCAGTGGGCCAGCCTGGAAACAACGTCACTGAATTATCACAGCAGCCCTCTGAGAAAAGCACCCATTTTACAGACAAGAAAACTGAGGGCAAGAGGAGCCAAAAACGCTGCATGCAATTACACAGCAGATTGTCATACTGTCACATTTCCTAAATTCCAAGATGCATGCTTTTTGCCATCTGAGTGTGCTTTAAATGCTATATTGTTTTTTTCCCCTCTCCAAGTGTTGTTATTAAATCTACGATGCATCGTACTCTCAACGGTGTCTTAAATAGAGGAAAAACAACTGTAATCATAAAGTGTAGTAACTCCCATTTGCCTGGTGTCTACACCTGCAAGGCGCCCAGGGCCTCGCCCTCCATCTCACTCTAATGCTCAGAAGCAGCTCTGACTCAGAGGAGACAAGTAACTCATCCAAGGTCACAAGCTAATACTGGTGTCTGTGGCCCTTGAGCCCAGCGTCCTGGCTCTGAATCTGGTTTTTCGTACGTATCACACACTGGAGCACTTTGAGCTGCTGGGGTTTTGGGGGATCCAACATGTCCTAGGCCCTCCAGCGTGCCAGTGACCCAAGCAGGCAGCAGAGATGGAGAAGAAAAGATGACAGGAAAAGAAGTTATCAGGCCCAAATTGTGTTTTGAGCTCCCCACAGTAACCGAGGCTTCTGGAAGTATCAACCCTCCTTCAAGGAAACCTCTGAGAGGGCTGCGAGGTGCTGCTCTGAGCATCGGTGCGAACACTGCTGGCTCCCAGAAGGCAGCGCCTGACCGGGCCTCCGACCCCCACCCACTCCCTGGCAGCTGGGTGACACAGGCAGGCAGGAGGTCTGGAAGCAGGTCAGGAAGAACAGAGTCCTCATTCATGAGCGTGTTTGTGAAGAAGGAAAAAAAAATGTGTGTGAACTGCATGATGAAACTCAAACCCTTAGTGCTTAATGAGAAATATGAGTCAGGGCCGAGCCGGCAGGAGGCCTGAGCGTCCCAGGTGTTTGCGGAAAACAGCCAGAGCGCAGGGCCTCTCGGCCTCAACCAGGGCAAGGAGGAGATGAGGGCCATCGCTGACCCTTCTCAGGGGGCTGGCCGCCACTCCTGGGAGACAGTGGGGACGGCCCCCCATGCCTTAAAGAAACTGAGGCGTGATCTCAGAGATGCTCTCTAAGTAGAATCTGGAATGTCCTTGGGCCAGGGTGGGGGCGTGGGGGTTGGGGCGGGAGGTGTCGCTAAATGCAGCTGTGCCCTCAGCTGGCCTCTGCTGCTAGAACCATGGGCAAAGTTGGGGCTGACCCCCTGGCAGACCTCACCCTCTCCTCTTGGCGGCTAAAGCAAGGGCGCAGGCTGTGTCTGGGTATGCTGCATCCAGCTTCTCCTTTCAAACCCCAAGAAGCCACTGCGTAAGGTGTGTGTGCAGAGGTGTGTGTGTGTGCGCATGCGGGGTGGCCCCGGG